>NC_062286.1:1865000-2175833 GCF_902655055.1 Lutra lutra
GTCTGGGCTCACGGAGCTCACCGAGGGAAGCGCAGAGCCACCGCAGGAAGGACATTCGGACGGATCCCCACTCACAGCAGGCGATGCGGGCGGGGCTGAGAAAGACCCCAGAAAGTTTCAGGTGACAAAGGACATCAAGTGCAAAACCTTAAAATACCCAGAAAACAGTAAAATCAAGAAGTCAGTGCTCAGAAGGAGATTCACGGTCTCGATGCTCATGTTACGAAAACAGAATGACATCACATAAAGCAGGCCGGCAACTGAGGAGACTTGGAAGAACACCGAAGGCTGCTCGCCTGGCTTCTGCTCTGCACCGGGGCCAAGGGAGGGCTGCTGGGCTGTTTGCTTCCCTCCTGCCACGTCCCAGGGCACACAGTAATGTCTGGCACACCGCAGACCAGAAGTACTGGCCGACCGAATAAATGAATACATTTCCTAGGAAAGCACGAACGACCAAACCTAACCGCAAAAGAAAGGAAGAAATCAGAACAGCAGGTGACCACAGATCCAAAAGCCAGTGTTGGGAGAGCGCCCGAGGCTCAGGAATGGGCAAGGCAGACACAGTCAAGGCACTTCAGTGGGGCGCGATGGTCACTCGGTGTGTCTGCTGGAGGACTAGTGGCCCTTGCAACCAGAGAAGGTCATCTTTTCCTTTTTTGAAAGATTTATTTATTTATTTGAGACAGAGAAAGGGGCAGAGAGAAAAAATCTCAAGCAGACTCAGTTTAGCGCGAAGTCCGATGCGGGGCCCTATCCCATGACCCTGAGATCATGACCTGAGCTAAAACCAAGAGTCAGACACACAACCAACTGAGCCACCTACACACCCCGAGAAGGTCTTCTTAATGCCGAAAGTTTCAAAGAAATGAGTGTGCAGGGGAGAAATAATCTTGTTTGTAGAGACTTCTGAATAGTCATAAAGAACTACGGTTCTGTTAACTAAGAATTACAGATTAAACTCAAACTGGGAAGGCTGATTTCTCCCGCTCAGGACACTGAGAGTGTGTGTAAGGTATCAGAAGTCTCATTCATACTATTTCAAATTCAGACCATGCTGGAGAAACTTCCATAACACAATCATAATTAGCATAACATACACAATATTCAAATACACAAATCCATAAAATGTAACTATAAGATGGCTTTGTGCTAAAACGTGTCCCTGTTAAACTGTGCGGTCTTTGTGCCTCGTCTGGGAGCAGTCAGTCAAGTGACCATCTGACCACGGTTACTGGACGTCCTGTAAAATGACTCTCCTCCCTTTCAGGAAAAAGCCAGTAAACTCCGGTGTGGACACAGTGGTAAATTCCTTGTCTGTTATTGTAAATAGACTCTGGTCATCATCTGGCAAAGCAAGTATGACAGGGACAGCATGTCGGGCCAGCATCGTCTAGACTATTAAGAGAAACACAGGACAAAAGGACGCAAGACAGGGAACTGGGACACCCAGCAGAGAAACCGCAGGGGTACCAGCACATGGCCAGCAAGCGCACCATTAACTAGAAAGTCGGGGCATGCATATACAAAAATAAGGCATCAAACTTAAAATTCCGGGTGCCTGCGTGGCTCAATCATTTAAGCATCCACCTTCAGCTCAGGTCATGATCCCCGCGTGCTGGGACTGAGTCCCGCGTTGGGCTCCCTGCTCAGCGGGAAGCCCCTTTCTCCCCCTGGCCGCTGCTCCCCCTGCTTGTGCTCTCCCTCTCTGTGACAAATATATTAAAACATAATAATAAAATCTTTATGAATGAATGGTAAAGAGAAGAAACAATTCTAAGTTGAATGTAGTTGTTGTCAGGAAATCGGGTAAGATGGAAACGTTAACGACAGGGAATCAGATAAGATGCAGGTAAGATCCTGCAGATCTTAATCAGATTTTCAGCAATCCGACTTCTTAAAAGACAGTAAGAATCACTTGGATTTTCTTTTTAATTTTAAATGCACAAAAATGAAAAGAACTAGGGGCGCCTGGGTGGCTCGGTGGGTTAAGCAACTGCCTTCGGCTCAGGTCATGATCCCAGAGTACCAGGATCAAGTCCCGCATCAGGCTCCCACCTCCATGGGGAGTCTGCTTCTCCCTCTGACCTTCTCCTCCCTCATGCTCTCTCTCACTGTCTCTCTCTCAAATAAATAAATAAAATAAAATAAAATAAAATGAACTAAAATCATAAACACACATCAAAAGTTGTTTTCTATGAGCTAAAAGATGTCAATCACATATCATAATGTTCCATACACAAACGTGCCCCGCATTTTTATTTTAATGACCCCTGTATGGTGCTCTTCTGCCTTTACTGACATAGAAGGAACTTATTTTATCCTTGAGCCCCATTACCTCAATCGTTGGTCAACAATCAGATCCTTATCATCTTTTATTGTTTTTAAAGATTTTATTTAAGACAGAGAGAAAGCATGGGCACACACACAAGCAGGGGGAGCAGCAGGCAGAAGAAGGGGGAGAAGCAGCTCCCTGCTGCACAGGGAGCCCGATGCGGGTCTAGATCCCAGGACCCTGAGACCATGACCTGAGCCGAAGGCAGGCACTTCCCCGACTGAGCCACCCAGGAACCTCCAGAGCCCTACCTTCTGAAGTAAAGTGCTCTCCACAGTGATGTGAAAGTCACTGACAACAAAAACCTCCACTGTGACTTCCAGTTCTTTCTATATTTACTGTAGTATGGATTCTGCAGATTCGAGAATGTCATGGCCCACATACTGTCCAAAGTAAAGAAGCACAAAAATCTGCTACTTCTTTTAAGATAAAGGAGAAATTCAGATAAAATATTTGATGCCCAAGGCAAGGATCCACTCCTTGATACTAATCCCAGGAAATAACATTTGTTATCTCAAAGATCCAACACTGAAGATCAAAACCTCTGTTATTCAGGCCATTTCTTAAGGAGCTAAAGAAGTGATTAGGGACACTGGAATCAGATGCACACTTTAGGAAGTATGAGGTCAGGGACCCTCAATCTCCCCACAGGCTCCCTCCGCATGTGGCCACACGTGCACCTTTTCCAGGGGAAAGCAGTGCAACTTTGTAGTTAAGGGGCTTTGAAGTTGGCTTGGGTTTAAAGCCTCTCTAGGTTAGAATCCCAAGTTTACCACTTGCTGGCTAGGTGGGCATGGCCCACAGAACAGCATCTCTAAGTAGGACTGCGAGAGACGTGAAGTACAGGCAGTCTTCAGCAGCACGCAGGATTGCTCTCAGAAGCTGCTAGTTAAGGGGCGCCTGGGTGGCTCAGTGGGTTGAAGCCTCTGCCTTTGGCTCAGGTCATGATCCCAGGGTCCTGGGATCGAGTCCCGCATCGGGCTCTCTGCTCAGCGGGGAGCCTGCTTCCTCCTCTCTCTCTGCCTGCCTCTCTGCCTACTTGTGATCTCTGTCTGTCAAATAAATAAAATCTTTAAAAAAGAAGAAGAAGAAGAAGCTGCTAGTTAAGGCAGTCTTGGGTGACTGAGCCTGCGGCCAAACGCTAAACACAGCTCATTCCTTATAGGACACTTTAATACTGCCTTGTATGGATTTATCTGTAAGAATTTTGTCTTATGATAATAATTAGAACATTTCCTGAGTGCGTATTATGTGCCAGGCAATTTTCTAAGTGCTTGAATTAAATGTATTAACTCATTTAATTTTCCTAACAGCCACAGGGGATCCAAGCTCATTTTCCCATTTTATTGGCAAGGAAACTGGAACCCAAGGTTACAAGGTAAGTGCTGGAGACGGGATTTAAAGATTTTATTTATTATTTATTATTTATGAGAGAGAGCACACAAGCAAGCAGGACAAGGGAAGAGGGAAAGGGAGATTGAGAGAGAGAGAGTCTCCAGCAGATTCCCGGCCGAGTGGGGAGCCCCAGGCAGGGCTGGATCCCAGGACCCTGAGATCATGACCTGAGCCAAAATCAAGAGTGGGACACTCAACCGAGTGAGCCCTCCAGACGCCCCTGGAGCCAGGATTTAAACTTCAGGAGCTGTGGTGGTGCCCAGGCTTTTAGTAACGAACACGGCTGCTGCTCTCACTGTAAGCTTCTTGAAACCAAAGAGCATTTATATTTCTTAGTTTTGTCTTTTTTTTTTTTTTTAAGACGCTTATTTACTCATTTGAGGAGAGAGAGAGCATGAGCGGTGCGAAGGGGCAGAGGGAGAGGGAGAAACGGACTCCCCGCTGAGCAGGGAGCCCTAGGCAGGGGCTTCACCCCAGGACCCTGAGACCAGGACCTGAGCGGAAGGCAGACGCTTCACGGACTGAACCACCCAGGGGCCCCCATTATTTATATTTTTAACACACATTCAGGGTACACAATCATGTTATCAAGTACTTCATAAGGCAGTGAACTGTGTCTTTTGTCTCTGTATCTGTCCCTGAGTGCCTTAAGGTCCCCAAAGCCATCTGAAGAGGTGACGCCAACGCAGGGCTCTAGCAGGCCCGCACAGTGCGACCTCGCTGCCCTTCCAGATCCGCCGACCCCTGCCTCTCACTTCTCCACTCTACCCACAAACGTCCCTGCTGTCCTGCTAAACTGCCCGCGTACCGCCTCACCGCTCCCCCGGGGGGGACCCTCCGTTTCGGCCTGGCCAGAGCGCCTACTACGGACGGCCACGGTGAGCAGCGGCGCCGAGCACGGGGTCACGGTGGGCAGCGCCAAGCACGGGAACTGGGTGTAGGGCAAGTAAAGAGCTTCCCGCTGACCTCTGCACCTCCGCCCACCCCGGAACACCCGCGGACGCGGCGCCCGCCCCAGAACTGCGCGCTATAGGGAATCGCACACGGCGCGGGGGCGGGGGGTCCCGCGCGGGGCGCGCTGCGGATCAGCCCCCAGCGACACCCAGGGCTGCGGGAGGGGAGGCGGCGGGGCCCCCAGCCCGGCAGTCGTGGGCCCCGGCGCTGCGCCCACCCAGCGACCCGCAGGACCCTGGGCCTTCCTGGACAACCGAGTCTTTAAAGGCTCTCCCCGCAGCCCCCCAGCCCTCAGAGGCACAAGGGGGCCGGGGCCGCGCCAGCCTCGCTCTGCAAACAGCGCGCCCCGGGGGCTCTCCTGGGACGCACCTGGAACTCCAGCCCATAGATGACGGGAGCGTCGTCCTCCATGCTGCGGCCGCTCACCCGCCTCAGGCCTGTGCTTAGAGCGGGCGCGCCTCGGGCTCAGCTCCCATTCATTCCCTCCCGCCCAGGAGGCCCAAACTGGAGGCCTTCTAGGCCCACCTCGGCTCCCGTAGGCCTTACTTCCTGTATTTTCCTGATACGTCATCAATACGCTCCTCTCCCGCTGCCAATGGAAACGGCTCCAGGCTCTTGCGCATGCTCACTTGATCACTTGACTCCATACGGGTTCTCAACGCTTCTGGCCGCAGGAGGCGGACCCGGCAGGGAGGAGCCCGGGCCGGAGCCAGATCTCCGGGGGCGCAGGAGGGGTTGGTCGGTAAGGCAAGAACTGGCCTGCCTGGTGGGCGGGAGCCCTTCCTGCTCGGTTCTCCCAGAGGGAATCGCTCACCTGGACCTGTGCCGGGTGGTTTGTTATCATTAGTGCCCAGCAGGGCGCAGGGACAGACGCTTTACAGGTCTGCCTTGAAGTTCTTGGCCCTAACCCTGCGCCTAAGGTAGCATCCTTCCATCTTAGAGATGAGAGGCTGCAAAACTGACAGTGGACGGCACCGAGGTAGTAAGCTGGGGAGCTAGGACGTGTGCCTGGTCTGTGGACTCACCAGGGCACTGCCTAGGATCCCTGTCAGTGGCCGCGCTCACTAAGCCCCCAGGCAGCCCCCACTATTGGGGGGGGGGGGGGGGATAAGCAGTGCTAGTGCTGCGCCAGGGAGTGACCTGCACCGCTGGCAGCATCTGACCAGCATTTGACTCTGAATGGGAACCTGCTGGGAAGACCCTGGGTTCCCTGGGGATGTCCAGAGATGGTCCTGGAGGACACTGCTTAGACAGCATTCTTTGACTGCACCCGCCTTGACCATGCCCTCAACAGACAGAAGGGAAACTGCATGGAATCCCAAAATGCCATAGGAGAACCCCCTTCACTAAGCTGGGTTCCGCTGCTTTCCGGGACCACACACCTCTCCCAACTATTTAATTTCTATCTTCATGGCAAATGGCAAGGTTTGAAACAGGTGTATGAAAAGGTGCCCAACATCTCTGATCAACAGGGAAACACAAAGCAAAACCACAATGAGCTGTCACCTCACATCCGTAAGGATCACTAGTACCAAAAACTCAAAAGACGCAAGTGTTGGCAGGAAGCAGAGAAAAGGGAACCTCCTACGCTGTCGGTAGGCATGTAAACTGGTGCAGCCACTCTGGAAAACCGTATGGAGGTTCCTCAAAAAGATAAAAATGGAACTACCATATGTTCCAGCAATCCCAGTTCTGGGAGTCAAAGGAGATAAAATCACCACGTCAAAGAGACATCTGTGCTCTGATGTTCACTGCATCCTTCCTTAGTCATAGCAACCAAGACAAGGAAACAACCTCATTGTCCATAGATGAATGGATAAAATGTGGCACACATGGGTGCCCCCCGCAATCCCCCCCACAACGCACACAGGCACAATGGAATGTTATTTAGCCTTAAAAAGGAAATCCTGTCATTTGCTAAACATGGATGAATCTGAAGGACATTCTGGTAAATGAAATAAGCCAAACACAGAAAGACAAATACTGCATGAGTACACACCTACATTTGAAATATGGGGGGGGGGGAAAAAAGCAGCCTTTGAACTCATTGTAGGAGTAGAATGGTGCTTACCAGAGGCTGAGTGGTAAGGGGAAAGCAGCGAGTGATCAAAGGATACAACTTTCCAATTATAAGGCAAATAAGTTCTGGAGACCTGATGTACAGAACGATGATTACAGTTAATAATAAGATACTCTATACTTGAGACTTTGGAGAGTAGATCTCAAATGTTTTCATCACACATCCACAAAAAAAGTAACATTGGGATGATGGATGTGTTAATTTGATCGGTTGTGGTTCTCATTTCACAATGTACACGTGTCAAGACATTACATTGTATGCATTGAATAGGTACTATATTGTCAAAAATAAAAAATGTAATCACGTATGAAAAGAAGACAGAAATGGTTTTTCTCCGTTGTATCCTAGTGCCTAGTGCCCTGCCAGGCACAGTTAATATTCAACAGATATCCCTCAAATAAGGAGCCCTCAGTGATTGCAGTAAAAAAATCAAGGAAGCAGAGGCCCGGATTGCAGGATCCTATTCGCTGTGTCAGATCGCCTGAGACTAAGCTGTGGAGCTAAGACAAAGCAGTCTCACACGGCCGGATTAAATGTACCCACGTATGACTGATGTTATCACCGCCATCTTTATCATTAATGTTGTTACACAGGTAGTACGGATACACAGCAGGAAAAGTAGAAAATACTGACAAGCATAAAGAAAAAATTCTAAAAATAAGTATTTCTTGGGTGCTCTGGCCAGGAATAAAAAGAATAAAAAGAAAGGGCCTAGCGTTCTCTCTCCCACCTGCCCTTCGAGCCAGATCCCAGTAGCCTGAGAGTCAAACTAATTTCCCTCCCCACCCCCAGGGATGACGTAAACTGCCTCGCCCATTCCCCGCCCCCCGTATCGCCCGGCGCACGGTCCTGCCCACCGCAGCAGGAACCGGAAATGCGCTGGGCGGCCGTCCCTGCACAGCGCATGCTCCTGCGCCTGCCGCGAAAGCGGCACGGAGAGCGTGCGCAGGCGCAAAAGTCGCAGGAGGTACCAGGTCCAGTCCCTACTTCCGGTCTGCTTCCGCCTTCTCTCCAGTCTCTGGTCGCGGCGGCAGCTGGCCGCCTGCGCAGTCCCCGGGGCAGGTGGCAGGTGAGACTCAGGGCCGGCAGTGTGGGGAGGGGGCGGGGGCCCCCCGTCGGCGGCCTGTCCGCTCGCGCCGCTGCTGCGGGGCCGGAGGGTCTCCTCTCCCCGTGCCCGCCCTGGGGGGGCTCCTCCGCGGGGCGCCGCTCCGTGACACCTAGTCCTGGAGGGTCTCCTGCAGGTCCCGGCTGTGGCTCTCGGGGAGCGCGTGGCCTGGGCAAGCGCCGGAGTCCGCAGTCGGCTCTTGCGTGACGGACGGACCTGCCGACCGAACGCGGTGCGGGGGTACGTGCGGCGGCGCCGTTGTCGCTCCGCGTCCTGGTCCCCCCCAGAGCCGCGGGCGGGCGGAGCGGGGCGGCCGAGTGCGTGCGCCGCGGACACGGAAAGCGCTTGTTTCACGGGACGCACGGGGCTGCGGCGTGTGTGCCTCACGCCTGGGCGCGGGCGTTTACCCCGGCGGGACGCGGCCTCCCGTTCCCGCCGCCTCGCGTCTTTCTGTGCGCTCGCCTCCTGCCGGATTCTGGCGCGAGCTGGGCGCGGAGCGGACGGACAGACCGTGGGCCCGGCCCGCTCCGGTGGGGTGGGGTGGGGCGGGGGACGGCCAGTAGGGCGGTTCGGCGGCGCGGGGCCTCGGCGTTGCGCCTGCAGTGGCCGCGCTGCCGTGTGCGCCGCTCGGGGCGCGTACAGGTGCCCCGCGCCCCGGTTTCTGTTTATGCCCGGCGAGCGCGGGGTGCGGGCCGAGAGATGAAGTCATTTTCCAAGGTCGCTGAGCAGTGAGGCTAAGGCTCGAGCAGTTCTTCAGAGCTGCTGTCCGGGGCCGCTGCCTCACGCTGCTGCTCGGGTAGGGTCTGTCCCGGCAGCCTTCCAGGGGGCTCGGGCAGAAACCTGTGTCAGGTCCCCCGGCGTCCGTATTGACAGAACGCCCTCTGCCAGGTCGTCTGGTTTTCTCTGCGCGGTGAGTGGCCCTGCGCCCCGGGAAGACCGTCCGGCGGGTCCTTACACGGGGCCTTCTGTGGGTGTGCGGTAGTCGGACTTGCGCTCCGCGGCATCTGTGTCCGCGGAAATAGGGTTTACGTTATCGCGGCCTGGGGAAGGACTTGCGATTCCAGCGTCACGTCCGGAAAGGGAACCTGAACTACTGCGGTCTTCCTTGTTGTTACTGGGTTGTCCCTAATGAAACTTCATTTCAAATAATCGCTGAAAAGTTAGTACTTAAAAAATACCGTAAGGTGGGGCGCCTAGGTGGCTCAGTTAAGCCTCTGCCTTCGACTCAGGTCATGATCGGGGGTCTTGGGATAAAGCTCTATGTCAGGCTCCCTACTCAGCAGGGGGTGTGCTTGTCCCCCTCCCTCAGCCCCTCCCCCCCACCTCTGCCCCGTCTCTCTCTTCTCAGGAAAATAAAAATCTTAAAAAAATATATAAATGATCTTTGGCTTCAAGAAGCTTACAGTGAGGGGCGTTGGGTGGCTCAGTGGGTTAAGCCGCTGCCTTCGGCTCAGGTCATGATCTCAGGGTCCTGGGATCGAGTCCCGCATCGGGCTCTCTGCTCAGCGGGGAGCCTGCTTCCTCCTCTCTCTCTGCCTGCCTCTCTGCCTACTTGTGATCTCTGTCTGTAAAATGAATAAATAAAATCTTTAAAAAAAATTTTTAGATAAATTGGTAAACACAGTTGCTGTGTCCGAGTTTTATCTTTTGCCTACCTGACCTGCAGAAAACTTACATTTCTACTCTCAATAAATAAGTTTTCCCAAAACTCTCTAGGAGCTGTCATTTCTAAAAATCTGCCTATTTCATAGACATTTTTTTCCTAAAAACTCGTTTTCCATCTCTGATTCTTGACTGCTGAAGCAGCTGTGTCTTGCTGTAAGTATCCAGTCCACAGAATGAGTGGGTCTTGCATAGTGATTCGCTTTCGCTCATTCCAGTGAACTGTGGGAAGTAGCTCAGTGTTACCTGCACAGTCCTTCTCTGGTGCCCCCATTTTGGTCTGTCTCTGTGTCTAAACACAGACATATTCACCGGACTCGTACTTATTTCTGCTAATTTTGAGAGTAGAACTTTCTCCAGCCTTCCCTGTACCTAATGAAAACAATGTGATTTTTCCAGTTCTGATATTCTTTACCTTTTCCTATAATTGTATCAGACCTTTTCTTATAGGCTGCGTTATTCTGCAGTGAACTGTTGGTGTAGTATCGGGATTTCCGGAGGTACAATGTGAACCTTCATTCTGAGAGAGGCTCCGAACCAGCAGTTAACCCAGCTGTAGTCACTGGCGTCTCCCAGGGAGCAGGCGCTGTGGGGGGGGGGGGGGGGGGGGCTGGGATGTGTCAGTCCTCATGAGGATTAGTCGGGAAGGACTGAGCTCCATTCCTGGCAGTGTCATTTACTGCCAGTGATTTTTTTTTTTTAAAGATTTTATTTCTTTGACAGTGACAGATAGCATGAGCAGGGGAAGGGGCAGAGGGAGAGGGAGAAGCGGACTCCACAGTGAGCAGGGAGCCTGTTGCAGGTTCAATCCCAGGACCCTGGGTTCGTGACCTAAGCCAAAGGCAGATACTTAACCCACTGAGCCACCCAAGCACCCCTACCAGTGATTTTATTATTTTATTTTAAAGATTTTACTTTAAGGAATCTCTGTCTACACCCAGTGTGGGGTTCAAACTCACAACCCCAAGATCAAGAGTCATGTACTCCCATCGACTGAGCCGGCCAGGCGCCCCACTACCAGTGATGTTAGGCGAGTCCGGTCACTGCTCTGATTCTCAGGGTCCCCTTCTGTGTACTAGGGCACTGATGACATTGCGTTCAGCTACTGTCCAGGTGAACGGAAGTCGTGCTTGTTGTTCCCTTGGTCTTCCTGCCCAGCCTGTTTGCTGTGCAGAGAGGACCCGGGGGACGGCCCCACATGTGACAGTCCGCCCATTTGCTCATGTTCTCCAGACAGCCTCCAATCTGCCTTGCTGTGAAATAGTACCAGAAAAAGGCTTTTGTTCCTTTTTCCTTTCATTTTTGACTCCTTTGTAGCTAATCAGGTGAATATGTAACAAATGGGGAATTAGTCACTGTGCTGGATAAGAAACTTCTCCAAAGTGTTTTTTTGTTTGTTTGTTTTCTGTTTTTTTTTTTTTTAAAGATTTTATTTATTTATTTGAGAGAGAGACAGTGAGAGAGAGCATGAGCGAGGAGAAGGTCAGAGAGAGAAGCAGACTCCCTGCGGAGCCGGGAGCCCGATGCGGGACTCGATCCCAGGACTCCAGGATCATGACCTGAGCCGAAGGCAGTCGTCCAACCAACTGAGCCACCCAGACGTCCCACTTCTCCAAAGTGTTTAACTCTGATTCTCTACTTTAAAGTAATCTCGTTTTTAGATCCCAGGGTGAGCAGCCTGTAAAAAGGAAGGGTAGCTAATTTGGAAAACTGTGCAAGTGTTGACAAAGAAGCACTCTTATCTAGAGATCAGCTAAGTATAGTTTCTAAAGGTCAAGCAAGCATTTTTTTTTTTTTTTTTTTTTTGGTAGAGAAACCCTCGTCTTAATTGGACTTTGTTCACTGGAGGAATATAACTATCTATAGTAGCTTTTTGTTTAAAGATATTATTTATTTATTTGACAGAGAGGGAGAGAGGGAACACAAGCAGGAGGAGTGGCAGGCAGAGGGAGAAGCAGACTTCCTCCTGAGCCGGGAGCCCCATGCAGGGCTGGATCCCAGGATCATGACCAGAGCTGAAGGCAGACACTTAATGACTGAGCCATCCAGGCGCCCCATACAGTAGCTTTTGCTAAAAAACTTCTTCAAGGAAAGAAGCACATTTTCTTTAGAATTCAAACTCCTTTTTTCAGTCTGTGGCCTCTGCCACCCGGTGTCAACCCAGCGTTTCAACTTGAACCAGCCCCAGTTTCTCCGCTTCCTAGCAGCACAGCTTTGAGTGGGCGTGACCTCCCTGAACACCAGCTTCCTCCTCCGCAAGGTGAAGGACATGGTGGCGCTTGGACCACAGGGTGACTGTGGGGACCAAGTGAGACACATAAAACCCTCTGAACAGGGCTGAGCTGGAGTACACCCAGCAGCTCGTCTGGCTCGGTAGCCCCGGGGGTCAGCCTGCCTCAGGGTCCAACTTTCTCTTTCTTGGGCTCAATTCAGGCAGACAGCGTCCCAAGGAGGACGTTGGAGTGGCTCGGCTTCATGGGAGAGGGGGTCTGCAGCTGGGCTGGGAAGAGCAGGGACGGTGTGTTGTTACTTCATTGTGCTTTCACACTCTCACGCTGTAACCTCCAACTTTCCGCACCCAGCCCCAAAGCCGCTACAGCTCTTCTTTTTTTTAAATTTCTTTTCAGTGTTCCAGAATTCATTGTTTATGCACCACACCCAGGGCTCTATGTAATCGGTGCCCTCCACAATACCCACCACCAGGCTCACCCAACCCCCACCCCCTTCCCTCCAAAATCCTCCATTTGTTTCTCAGAGTCCACAGTCTCTCATGGTCCGTCTCCCACTCCGACTTCCCCCAATTCTCTTCTCCTCTCCATCTCCCCTTGTCCTCCATGCTATTTGTTATGCTCCACAAATAAGTGAAACCATATGTTAACTGACTCTCTCTGCTTGACTTATTTCACTCAGCATCATCTCTTCCAGTCCCATCCATGTTGCTACAAAAGTTGGGTATTCATCCTTTCTGATGGAGGCATCATACTCCATAGTGTATATGGACCACATCTTCCTTATCCATTCATCTGTTGAAGGGCATCTTGGTTCTTTCCACAGTTTGGCGACTGTGGCCATTGCTGCTATGAACATTGGGGTACAGATGGCCCTTCTTTTCACTCCATCTGTATCTTTGGGGTAAATACCCAGTAGTGCAATTGCAGGGTCATAGGGAAGCTCTATTTTTAATTTCTTGAGGAATCTCCACACTGTTCTCCAAAGAGGCTGCACCAACGTGCATTCCCACCAACAGTGTAAGAGGGTTCCCCTTTCTCCACATCCTCTCCAACACATGTTGTTTCCTGCCTTGCTAATTTTGGCCATTCTAACTGGTGTAAGGTGGTATCTCAATGTGGTTTTAATTTGAATCTCCCTGATGGCTAGTGATGATGAACATTCTTTCATGTGTCCCGCTGTAGCACTTCACCTGGGAAAATGTCACAGGCACGATCTGTTCAGGTTTCCCCACCTTTTATAACCCAAACCGGACACGTGGACCCATAGATCACTACACACGCACACTACAATAACACAGCTTTCTCCGGACATGCAACCCAAGCAGACTCATCCGTTGTCCCTCCTAGTATAAATCCACAAGAACTGAACCAAGGCTGGTAGGCAGGGGCCAGGCAATAGGGCCTTTGTGTTTCATTGGCTTCTCGCCTACTCTGCTAGCTAAGAATAAATAAAATAATAATAAATAAAAGGCCGGCGACCCCATCCCTGTTAGGAAGGCTAGTATGAGAACAGGAAGTAACAAGTGTCATCAAGAATATGGAGAAATTGAAATCCTCATATACTCTTGCAGGGAATGTATAATGGTGCAACTACTATGGAAAACAGTTTGTTGGTTGCTTGAATAATTAAAAATAGAACTGCCATATGATGTGGCAGTCCTGCCTCTGGGTATATACCTGACGGAATTAAAAGCAAGGACTCAGAGATATTTGTACACACGTGTTCATAGCAGCAGTCACAGTAGCCGAAGCGTGGAAGCAAGCCACGTGTTCGTCAGTGGATGGATGGGGAAACGGAAAGTGGTACGGAAGTACCGTGGCTTGTTACTCAGCCTGAAAAAATGAGGAAACTCTGGCATACTACAACATGGGTGAACCTTGAGGGCATTATGCTAAGTAGAATAAGCCAGTCACAAAAGGGCAAGTAGTATGCTGTCCCACTACAGCATGTGCGGGACAGCGTACTCTGTGGTTCCTAGAGTGGTCAGAGTCATGGAGTCGTAAAGCAGAAGACCATTATCAGGGGCTGGCAGTGGGGGGCGGGGAGCGCTGGGCAGTCCTTGCTTAATGGGCACAGTGTTTCAGTTTTGCAAAATGAGAAGAGTTCTGGGGGCGCCTGGGTGGCTCAGTGGGTTAAGCCTATGCCTTCGGCTCAGGTCATGACCTCAGGGTCCTGGGATCGAGCCCCACATCGGGATCTCAGCTCAGCAGGGAGCCTGCTTCCTCCTCTCTCTGCCTGCCTCTCTGCCTCCTTGTGATCTCTGTCAAATAGATAAAATCTTGAAAAAAAACAAGAAGAGTTCTGGAGATCGGTGGTGATGGTTGCACAGTGATAGGAATGTGTGAATACCACTTTGTTGTGAACTCAGAAATGGATAAGGTGGTAAATGATTAAGGTGGTTATGTTACATACCTTTTACCATGACCAGTAGATGGTTGGAGATATAGAGTCTTGAGTTGGGAACCATTTGAATATATACCTGATAAACATTGTTTCATCAACTATTTTTTGGAGCAGCTGTGGTAGGCTCGCTGTGAAATGTTGAGCAGAAGGGTCGAGATTCCCCGTACTCCCATCACCGCCCCCACCAAGCAGTGTGTCTGTTACAGTCAGGGACCTTGTGTTGACACATCACAATCACACAAAGTCCACAGTCTGCTTTAGGGCTCATGCTTGGTGTTATGCGTCCCCGGAGTTTGGGCAAAGGTATAATGACACGTATCCACCATTTGTTTTTAAGTTTAGAAGAGTTTGAACAAGAAGGTGAGATCAGCTCAGTAACTGAGCTGGAAAGCTGACGTGCTGGTTCCTGTCTGTCTTTGCTTCAGGGTACCATGGAGAACGTTAACAGCGCCAAGCAGAGCGTGACTGGGGACTCGCGTCCAGCCGAGGGACACGCCGGGAGCAGCACTCCGCAGGGAGAGCAGGGGCACCTGCTTTATCATGAGGAAACCATCGACCTCGGCGGGGACGAGTTCAGGTCTGAAGAGAATGAGACTATGTCGGAAGATTCTAATAATTTTGTAGATAAGCTTAACGAGCATATGATGGAAAGCGTCCTCATTTCTGATTCTCCTAATAATAGCGAAGATGACGCAGGTGACCTCGGCTGTTTGCAGGATGTTGGGGACCCTGCAGAAGGCAGCGCAGGTCCCAGACTGGAAAGTCTCGAGGATGAAGGAGCCGTGGACACCCTGAGCAAGGACAGTGAAAGTGACGGAGAGGGTGCATCTGAAGACATCTCTGGCACGACCCCCGACCCAGAGCACAGTCAAGTCACAGGTGTGCCGGCCTTGGGGGAGGAGGGAGCAGAGGACCCTGGCCCAGGGGACAGGAGCACTGGCCCAGAGGGGCCGGGGGGCGCTGCACCCTTGAGGCAGTCCCCTCCCCACGAGGAGCCCATCCCCGTATGCACCATCTTCAGCCAGCCACCGCTGCTGCCGCGGGACGGCTTCGAGTCCCAGATGGTGAAGTCTCCGAGCTTCAGCGGCGCCAGCGAGACGGTGGCCAAGACCCCTGCGCAGGCGGTGCAGCCAAGCCCCAGCCTGAGTAAATTTTTTGGCGATCCCGCCAACACTAACTCCTTGGCCTCAGACTTCTTCGATTCGTTCACGACGTCCACTTTCATCTCCGTCAGTAACCCCAACGCAGGTTCTTCGGCTCCAGAAAATCTGTCTTCGCTGTCCGCTGCGGGGGCAGAGAGGTCCCCGGGTGCCGCTGAGCCTTCTCACTCCCCAGGGATGGAAAAGGCAGAAGCAGGGGTTTCCACAGCTTCTCTAGAAATCTCTCCGTCTCCAAAGCCGTTTTCCCAGATCCAGGCTGTGTTTGCGGGGAGCGAGGACCCCTTTGCCACGGCGCTGAGCATGAGCGAGATGGACCGCAGGAGTGACGCCTGGCTCCCCGGGGAGGCGACCAGGGACATCCTGGTTTCAGTAGCCACCCAGCAGTACAGCACAGTGTTCGTAGACAAGGAGAGCCTCACCATGCCGGGCCTCAAGTTCGACAACATCCAGGTAGGTGGGAGACATCCTTAGAGGGGGTGCTGGTGGTGGGACTCAGTGGCCACTTCAGTTCCTCTTCGTCTTTTTGTTTCCCTCCCTCTCCCTCACCCCTGCTATGGGGGGGGGGGGTGTGCCCGCATGCACACGCGCACGCGCCTCTCAAGGACTGAAAAGTCCTCATTTCTCAGCAATTCCTAAAATCCTCATTTGGAGAGGCTGTGTTACGTCACTAGCTAATTTGGAACTCCGTTGATTTCCCTGATGTGATATATTTAAGGCAGTGGCCAGAGTCTTACAAGTACATGCCAGCAAGGTAGACAGTTACGTCGTAATTCTTTGACATAACCGGGAACTTCGTGTGGTCAGGTTATTTGTGACACGTAAGCTTCAACAGACAATGAGTCCCCCATTCCTTTCATTTTAAATCTGGGGAGTTTCGCATTTTACATGCTTGATGCGGAGTTTTATAGACTCGTTAAAAAAAAGTGGATGGCCCACAAAGTAAATCAAATCACAGAAGTGATTTCAACATTTTATAGAATAAATAGTGACATAGAGAACTTCAATCTACCAGTCAAAGACAATAAGATTATCTCCATTTTCTGTTATCTAATTAGACATTTGATTTATGATTATTCCATGTTTGCTAAAGTGTAGGAAGATGGCCTGTCTCAGGCAGCCCTAATGGGACCTAATGGGACCATAAGTCAGTACAAACTTTTTTAAATGAAGTTTTTAAATCAGCATCCAGATGTGCATATTATTTGGTCCAGAAAGCCAGTCTGAGGAATTTTTTTATAAGAGAATAATGTCACCGGTATGCAAATACCCAGCTTTTGGGATGCCTGTCAGAGTGTGGTTTATTATGGCAAAGCATCTGAAAGGACCCAAAAGCCGTTATCAGGAGGCTGCTTGAATACATCCGACTCGTCCGTCCGATGGAATATTAACGGAGGCGGGGCTCCGGGGGGCTCAGTCAGTGAAGCATCTGCCTTCAGCTCAGGTCATGACCTCAGGATCCTGGATTGAGCCCCGCTTCAGGCTCCTGGGCTCCCTGTTCAGCAGGCAGTCTGCTTCTCCCTCTACCTCTGCCCCTCCCCACTCCCTGCTTGTACACACTCTCTCGTGCTCTCGTTCAAATAAATAAATAAATAAATCTTTTTTTTTTTTTTTAATAAAAAATGTTTAAAAATGATGATACAGCAGAATTTTTTTTTTACGATTTTATTTATTTATTTGACAGGCAGAGATCACAAGTAGGCAGAGAGGCAGAGAAAGGAAGGGAAGCAGGCTCCCCACTGAGCAGAGAGCCCGATGCAGAGCTCGATCCCAGGACCCTGGGATCATGACCTGAGCTGAAGGCAGAGGCTTTAATCCACTGAGCCACCCAGGCGCCCCATACAGCAGAATTTTTAACGAAGTTCATATGTTATTGTTAAATTTTAAAACCTGGGTACCAGATGGCATGTGGCATGCATGGTACGGGAAGAATGTTCACAAGTACGTGTAACATGCACTTGTAAGGTGAGCGTGTGGGAGGACCGCTGCAGGTGATGGCAGGGTTGTGGCCCAGCCCAGTGCATGGGGGGCACCACTCCACCCTGGGGGCTGGCCTTGTGCAGGTGCGTCTCCGCCCGCTCAGGGGAAGCAGGTGCCCTGTCCTGCACACGCCTGGCTGGTCGGAAAGCCCAGAGTGTGGGAGGCGTGATGTTGTGGCGTTAAGGGACGTGTGATGTCGTGGCGTTGGTGGACTGCTGTGCCCCAGGGAAGGGCCACACTGGGGACATGGAGCTGGTAGCTCTTTGCTAGGGACCTAGCGGTGCAAGCCCATAGGTTCTGGACACTTTGCGTGGCAGTCTTGACCGTGCGTTCAGGTACCAAACACTTACTGTGCACACGCCGTGCACCAGGCACCTGGGATGCTTCTTCTCACTCTTTCAAGCAAAATATACTGAACATAAACTTCCTTTTGCGGGATCTTTGTAATAAATTCTGGTTCTGGACTCTGAGTTCAGGGGACGCTTGGACGTGCAGGATTTGATTTGCGTATTCACACACTCCTCCCACCCTTCCCTGGCCCTGTCTGCCTCCATTCTCCCTGCCAGCGTGGGGAGGGGGCGCTTTACTATTCTGCTTCCTGTTCCTTCCGTCCCCGTCCCCGCTCTGGGGAGCCTGTGCTCAGTGCCTGTGTTCCTGTGTTCCCGCAGCCTCAGTGGGACTGGCCTTTTAGCACTTCCCGTCTGCACTCTCTGTTGTTTGCGGTTTGCGCCCCCCATTGTAATTCAGGGGAAAATTGGACGTTGCCCTGGAAATGACTTTGCCCAGGGGTCCTCGGGTACGTTTGGAGGTGTGTGGAGGGGCTTCGCTCTGGGTGCCGAGAGGTCTGGGGTGAGCACACGACTTGCATGGTTGGGCCTAGAATGCCAGAGAGCCTGCGGCTGGTCCGTGTCGGACCAGAAGTACCGAGCTGCCCCGAGTCAGTCCTTCTTGAGTCAGGAAACACAGGCGCCGACATTCGGGCTGGTTTCCCCGAGGCTGGATCAGCTCCACGGGCCCTGTCCTGCGCCCTCCCTAGCTCTGAAGCTTCCGGGACTTACCTCCCCCTCGCACGCGGCTGCCCGAGAGAAAGTCAGGACACCGCGCGGCTCAGCAAGGGCTCGGGAGCGGCCTGCCTGCCTTTCACCTCCTCCAGGTCCTCCGGTGGCGCCTCCAGCACCGCGGACAGTGCCCGGCGCTTGCTCCGGGAACCTGTGGGGACGGACGGGAACTTGAACCAAGAGAGTTCCCAGGGCGCCTCCGACTCTCCCTCGTGACCGCGTGCCGGTGCGCTCGCTGTCTCCGTCTGCGTGTTCGGTCCCCAGGCGGAGAGGGAAAGGTGTGGCCGCCCTTGAGCCGACGTGCTGTGTTTATTTGGCAGCAGACTGAAGGCTGGGTTCTGTGTTCACTGTCCGGGCGCACCAGCTTTTGAAACCATTGATTGGGTTTACTTACTAATACCCGCCCCCGTTACTGTTATTTCCACAGAGATGTTCACTCTCAGTCGGCTTTCTAAAACACAGTTCCTCTCCAGGTTGCTCACCTCATTAAAAATTACCTTCCTGGGGGATAAAACTTGAAAAGATTTTAATTTGTTTCTCTGGGTAGTGACATCTGCGGTGTTCTTAGCTAAGTTAGGAGCTGGAAGGGGAGTGTGTGACACCTCATTCCTCTTCAGTGGCATTAGAGGGAGGACACAGGCATTTTCAGCTCATTATGGTTGCCCGTGGCCTCTGTCCTCAAAGGAGTAAATAAAAAGTTTGTGCAGAAATGGTAGTTTGTAACTTTTTGGAACCAGTAAGGAATGGAAGTGGAAAATCATTGGATGGTGCTTGTTCATAAAGAGACAGAAACGGGACAAGGGAGTAAATGGAAGCAGCAAAATTTCAGTGCTGAGGGTGACAGGGTGCGGAAGGTGGTGGGACCAGGCCCTTCTCGTGGGCGTCAGAATTCTCCAGCCCATACTGGCAGAATGAGAAACCTGGCACACGCACTTGGAGACTAGATCCTTCCACCACCCCTTTCTCACTCTGTTCCCCCATTCTCACCTTCCCCCTCCCCCTTCCTGCACCTCGGAATTCCCTGGAATCCCGTCAGGGAGGCCCACACAGTCCGTGTGGAAACCCCTTGTCAGGAGTCTCCAGAAGCGCAGGAGCCACCCGTCCCTGCAGCTGCACCAGCCCCGTGTTCTCAGTTTTGATTAGTCTGTAGAAACCACTTATGTCATCTCCATTTTTAAAGGTTATTTTTTCCTGGATACGCAGTATGTTTACAGTATAAAATTCAAGGTTGGCAGGTGTTTTTTTCCCCCATTCAACATTTTAAAGATGCCCTTCCATCATACTCTGGATGTGAAGTTTATGATAATTTTAAGATCTTGTTTATTTGAGAGGGAGAGAGCACAAGCAGGTGAGAGGGGGACGCAGAGGGGGACAGGCAGACTCCCCGCTGAGCACGGAGCCTGACACGGGGCTCGATCCCAGGACCGTGGGACCCTGACCTCGGCCAAAGGCAAGCACTTAAGGACTGAGCCACCCAGGCACCCTTTAATAATTTGTATCTTCACTCTTCTGTACCTAATGTACATGTTTTCCTCTGGTTACTTGTAAGATTTTATCACTGGTTTTCAGCTGTTTGACCCTGAGGTGCCGTCACGTGGTTTTCTTTTCTGTTTCTGTTGCTTGGGTTTGTTGATTCCGTTGGGATGTGTTTTCCCACTTGGGAGTATTCTGGTCCTTACTTCCTCAAAGAGTTCTCAGTCCCCTCCCTTGTCTCTGCTCCTGGGACTCCAGTTCCACACGTTACTCAGATTTGCCAGAGGTCACGGGGGATCTGTGTCTGTTTCGCAGTTTTCTTTCTTTTTGCTTCCCTTAGAAATCCTTGCAGTCGTGTCCTGAAGTCCGTATGTCTTTCCTTCTTTGCTTTTTAGTTCGTAGCTGATGCTTTTTGATGAATTTTTCGTATTTTTTATCTCTGGAATTTACGTTTGCTTCTCTCACGTATCCTTTTCTTGATCCAGTGTGTTGAAGTTTTACCTCAGACCCTCACGAACATTTGTAGTAGCAGCCTGAAGGTTCTCCTCCAGACGGTCCGCCGTCTCCGTAATCTCGGGGTCTGTTTGTACTTACCTCTTCTCTTGGTTGTGGGCCACATGTGCTGGCTTTGTCCTGTGTCTTGTCATTTTTGGTTAGAGGTTAGACATCGTGGGTTTCCTATTTTGGGTTGGCGTTCTGGTGGGTATGTATGATATATGCAGATTGACGTGATCTTTTTCAGCTTTGTTTTTAAGCTTCTTAGGGTGAGGTTAGAGGAGCTTTTACTCATGGGTGGCCTTTCTCACATCTCTTGAGAGCCTCCGTGTTCATAGAGAGTGCTCCACAACAGTTGGCATAAACTTGACATCTCTCAGCATGTGTGAGCACTGAGAACTGCTCAGCCCCCCTGTCGTTTCGCCTTCTAGAGCATCCCCCTGCGCGTGGACCACATAGTGTCCAGCAGTAGAGTCGGGCTTCTGCGCAGCGTTCCCTCCTTTCCAGCTCCCCGGCCTCTCGGGTTCCCAGCTTGGTCTCCTCACCTCAGCAAGTTCACCACACCCTGCCGGGGACTCCTCTTCACACAGATGTGCCTTTGAATTCAAGAGTTCAAGTCATCTGTCCCAGTCTTGGGATCCCAGCCCTCCACCGGGTCTGAAAACAATTGCTTCCTCCCTTCCTCACACTAGGACAGTCCCGTCCCGGTGCTGCTTTTGCTCACCACCCACACAGGCGGCTCCTGAGCTGAGGCTGCAGAGCTGAGCTGAAGTGTGAGAGCTCGGGAAGACGTGCGGGCCAGTTCAGGCCATTCTGTGGCAGCCCCCACAGCTCTCCTTGTTGAAGCATTCTCGAATTCTGATGTGTTTGGGGGCCTCACAAGAAAAAATTCTGTTTGTTTATTTTTTGTTTTTCAGGGTTTTTTTTAAGATTTTGTATTTTTTAAAAAAATTCATTTTATTTTATTTATTTATCTGACAGAGATCACAAGGAGGCAGAGAGGCAGGCAGAGAGAGGAGGAAGCAGGCTCCCTGCTGAGCAGAGAGCCCGAAGCGGGGCTCGATCCCAGGACCCTGGGATCATGACCTGAGCCGAAGGCAGCGGCTTAACCCACTGAGCCACCCAGGCGCCCCAAGATTTTGTATTTTTGACAGACAGAGACCACAAGTAGGCAGAGAGATGGAGAAGCAGACTCCCAGCTGAGCAGAGAGCCCGATGCGGGGCTCGATCCCAGGACCCTGAGACCATGACTGTGGAGCTGAAGGCAGAGGCTTCACCCACAGAGCCCCCCAGGCGCCGCTTTGGTTTTGGTTTTACAGCTTTATGGAAAACACTCCATGTGCCGCACATTCAACATGCAATTCACTGGGTTTTGGCAGTGACAGAATTGTGCGGCCATCACCACAGTCCGTTTTTATCTCCTCCAAAAGAAGCCCTTCAGATTCACCTCCCATCTCCTGCGCCCCTCCCCCAGCCCCAGCCCAGCACTGATCTCTTTGTCTCTGTGGATTCTCCTGTTCTGGACGTCTCATGCAAGTGCAGTCGTGCAACATGTGGTCTCGCATGACTGGCGTCTGTTACAGACAATGATGTTTTCAGGAGCGCCCCATTTTGTAGCCTGTGTCATCACGTTTTATTGTCAGATGACGTTCTGGCTTTGCATGTTCCACGTTTTACCCATTCATCCCTCATCGGGCACTGGGTTTGTTCCCACTTTGGGTGGTTGTGAATAACGCTGCTTGTGAACATCATGAACAAGTTTTGTGTGGTCACATTTCTATCTTTCTTGGGTGTGTCCCTTGAAGTGGAGCTGCTGGGTTACATGGCACCTCTCAGGTTCGTTTTTTTTTTTAAAGATTTATTTGAGAGAGAGAGAGAGAGCATGTGTGTGCACACGCGAGAGGCAGAGGGACGGACTCTCAGGCAGACGCCCTGATGCGTGTGGAGACTGACCCAGGGCTGGCTCCTGGGTGCTGAGATCATGACCTGAGCCGAAACCTAGAGTCAGGGACTCAACCATCTGAGCCACCCAGGCGCCCCTGGGGTTCACATTTTGAGGAATGTCTTCCGGATGGCTGCACCATTTTACATTTCACCAGTTTGGGTTTTTGCCTCGTTTTTGTTTCTTTGATGTTGTTTGTTCAGGAGGTTTGGCTTACGCTGGGAGAGCACAAGGAGCGAGGGGATCACATGCTCCTGGAGCTTCTCCACTGGGGCCAGGGCAGAGAGCTCCATGTGCGCAGGGTCGGGTGTGGGGCCCACTATCTCTTCAGACCACTGCCCCACGACCACTGTGGCTTCCTGTTTCCCGGACAGTAAAGCCCGCGTGCTGTGAATCAGCTGCTCTGGTTTCCATGTTGTCTTTGTCCCTTAAAATCAAGAAGGGACTGGTGAGTGGTCCCCAGACTGCAGGAGGGGCGGCGGCCCGCGGCCATCTGTGAGCCGAGATCAGCCCCTTGCTCTTGCATAAACACATCTGATTGGGGGCAGAGGGGGAGTGTTGGAGGGGGACAGACATCTTCCCTGTTGCCTGCCTGAGTCCTGGCTCATTCCCAGCTGTCTCCCCACATTTCCTGCTCTGGCAGTGGATGCACTAGTCCCTCACTGAGGAGTTGCTGATTTGGAGAGGTCCAAGGCTGCCAAGCGGAGCCCACCCCAGGAGCAGCAGCATAGCTCTAAGAAAAATCCAGAGTGGGAGAAATTTGCTTCCCTCTCCAGCAACCATAGGAGGATGTGCAGTCAGGTATCACGACTCCTGGGCCATAGTCCCCTCCAGCTCAGTGACATAGCAGCAGTAGGTTTGCGGGAGGACATGTTGCCCCACCCTTGGGCCCTCATAGGTAAGAAGTTTGTTAGTCCTACATGTGCTCCTGTGACAGGAACTTCCTGTGCTGACAAAAATGTTAACCAGCGGAGAATTTTAAAAGCAAAAGATTTTTTCAGTGTGGTCTAATTAACAGAATGTTGCAAGGATGGCGGAAGTAAATTGATCCTCCCTCTGCCGCAGCGAGGTGGGATTCTGCCCTTTCCCGGGTCGCAGCTCCTCCCACTCGGATAAAGCCCTTTGTCTGATAGGAGTTGCGTTCCTGGAAGCTTTGTGGAACCATATGGCTGAGCTCTTTTTATTCTGCCCTTTAATTGTCCCTCCTGGACCAGTTAGCCCCTTCTAGCATTTGAAGCATTTCATCTCATGCTCTGAAAGCAAAAAATCATCAAAGTGCTGCTTCTGGATTTTCACTGCTGTATAAGTGAGGGTGCGGCTTGGCCTCTTGGAGCACCGGGCTCAGCGCCCTGGGCCGGACCAGACTGGTGACCTGCATCGCCCCTGCCAAGGCCCCCGCTCCCCCTTTACCTGTGAATGGGCAGCCACAGACCCCTGCAGCACCTCCTCTGCCCTCCTGCACACATTGTCCACAGGCTGGTGCGTTTTAGCTGTCAGCGTTCTGGGCGACCGCGGAAGATTCACCTTGCATGCCTATGCCAAGGGTAGGACAACAATGAAGGGGCAGAGACGGTTGTGGAGTCTGCGGGGGACACCTCCATGCTGCTTTCCTCTCTGGCCTGCATCGCTGTGTGCTCCCGGTGGCCTTGCACTGCTGGCCTTCAGCGGTCTGCGGCTGAAAGCAGCGTTGTGCTCACCGAGGTGGAGAGGGTTCTTAGCCCCCAACACCCACCTCCCCAGGTTGTGTTGCTCCCTGGCCATTCCAGCAACTGAAATCCTTCCTCCCCTGGCTGGGCCAAAGCGCCCTGTCCTCTGCATCCGTCCCCCTCACCCTTCCATTTTCCCCTTATGTTTGGTTCCACTTTTTTTTTTTTTTTTAATCTAGGTGTAATTGATACACATTGTATTCATTTCAGGTGTATACACTGAATATTTGCAGATATTTCAAAATGGTCTCCACGATAGGTCTAGTCAACATCCCTCACCTTAGATATTCTAGAATTATTTTTCTCCTGATAAAAACTTGTAAGATGGACTCTCTTAGCAACTTCCCGGTCTACACCGCAGTGTTGGTAACTGTAGTTGCCTTTCGTCCCCAGGACTTTCTGTAACTGAAAGTTTGCACTTTTGACCACCTTTCCCATTTGGCTGGTCTCTGCTCCCCACCCCTGCCTCTGGCAGCCACCACTGTGTTCTCTGTTCCCTGTGAGTTTGTTTGGGTTTTTGGTTTTTGTGTTTTTAAGATTCCACGTAGAAATGAGGTCATGCAGGATTTGGCTTTTTCTGACTTCTTCCATGTAGCAGAATTCCCACAGGGTCCCTGCGCGCTGAAACACGGACAGGATTCCGTTCCTTCCTGTGGCTGAACACTGTTCCGCAGGGCGCTCGCTGCCTCTCTCTGCGCGTCAGTCCGCAGACATGTGGCTTGTTTCCACATCCTGTCGGGAACAGGGCGGTGCAGACCCCTCTTCAAGTTAGTGCTTGTATGTCCTTCAGATAAGCAGCTGGGAGCAGCTTCACCGGGCCCTACGGCGGTCCTGTTTCTGACTTTCCAAGGAACGTGCCTCCTGGGGCACGGTGGCCACACCGTCTTGTGTCCCATCGGCTGTGCGCCGTGGTCCCGCTCATCCCCGTCCGCACCAGCGACCCTCTTCATGTGCTGTGGATTCCACATCTCAGTCCTCGAACCCTGTCCTCGGGGGTGGCGAGCCTAAGGAGTCAAGCTGTGAGGCCGGAGTCCACCCGCAGAGGCCCGTGAGGGCACTTCCCAGCCCACAGCACGACTCCCGTGCACAGGGGGCCTGGCGGAGCTGGTGGTAGAGGACCCGCAGGGGAGGGCAGTCTTTTCTCTCCGGGCTTGGGGGTGAACCCAGCCCCAGAAGGAAGTCTGCAGCCAGCTCCCGGAGGCTTTCCCAGAGACCCGGGCAAACTGCTGGATTCCTGAGGCCAGCCCACTCCGGCCCCCACCCAGCCCTGGGGCCTGACTCCCCACCCGGTGCATCCCTTGTATAAGCCTGGTCCTGGGGCTGGTGATTTCCCCCTCTTCTAAAAGAAGGCGCAGTTCTAAGATACCCATTTTATTAAAGGTGGTGATGCTTGAAGTTTTACTGTACTGTAACCACACTTTAACCTCCATATACCAATGGAGAAAAAAGAAATCTCGTTTAGTTATGGGTTCTGGTTAGCTGAGTTTAATTAACATTTTATTGTCTTGACATATTTTCCTTCCATTCCTTCCAGGGGGACGCAGTTAAAGACCTGATGCTTCGCTTCCTGGGCGAGAGGGCCGCAGCGAAGAGACAGGTCTTACGCGCGGAGTCCGTGGAGCAGACTTTCGTGGGGTTGAGACAGCTGATCGTAAGTAATGATGGGTTTGATTTCAGTACTGTTGTTTCTAGAAGGCCAGCCTTTCTCTGTCATATTTTCCTTGGAGTTAATTACTTCAAATGTGTTATCTAAAGCCTTGCGTGTCCATAAAATTTTGTTGAATTAGATACCAGTCCTGTGCAGCAAAAAGTATCATATTAACATACATTTAATTTTAAGGCCAATTAGTTAAAAAGCCATTATTTTAAATGATTAAACTACTTGAAGCAGAATATACTTCAATTAAATATATGCTTCATCAGATATGATAACTAAAGATAACTAATTTTCGTTTTTATGTTTGTTTTTTTTAAGTACTTCGTTTTCGCCACTTGGCATAAAGGGTTTATTGTTGAATGGGAGGGTTCACCAGAAATGCACAGGAGAATCCTTGTTCATGACAGGAGTAGGTGTGAATTGCAGGCAGAGGTGCAGCCCCAGACGCTGACAGGGAGCCATCTGAACTACAGGCACGTTAACGTGAACGGGTGGGTGTTTCTGGTGGTCTCTGAACGCCGGGAACCTGTACGCCCCCCACAACTGCCTTTTTCCTCGTTACCTTTCATCATATTTAAAGGAGTGTCTGTCCTCAAAAAGGTGAATAAGGATCATTTGTTTAGGTGTTGAGCAGATATTTTACACACAAAGCAGATAAAGCTTAGGGACACACCCAGGTGCCTCATTCAGCTGAGAATCGGCTCTTGCTTTTGGCCCTGGTCGTGATGTCAGGGTCGTGGGATCAAGCCCTACGTCGGGCTCTGCGCTTGGTGTGGAGCCTGCTTGCCCCATGCCCTCTGCTCCACACTCTGTAAAATAAATAAGATCTTTTTTAAAAAAATGATTAAAGTTTCATTTTTTAGTAAACATAAATCAAGTGCTTCGTTGTTTTGTTTTGTTTTGTTTTTTAACGGAAGTGATTCTGGAATTATTGCAATGACTCAGAAGCTTTGAGAAGAAAAGATGCAGAGATAGACTGGCTTTTTGTTTATTTAAGATTTTTCTTTTTTAATTTATCTGCACACCCAGTGGAGGGCTCAAACTCACACCCAGAGAGCAAGAGTTGTGTGTCTGCTGACTGAGCCAGCCAGGGTGCCCCGGCGATAGTCTGGTTTTACAAGGGTGTAAACACCTAGTTTTTAAATATGCATATACTTTACTATCTGTTAATGAAGTGATAGGTCTTTACAGGCGAGCATTTCCGTGGTCGTGGACGCTTGTCACACCCACACTCCTACGTCTTCGGGAGGTTTTTGTCATGGCCTTGGTTTGAGCGCGCAACAGCGGCTGTGACTGCCCTCGCGGGGGCGGGCGGCCCTGGACGGCCACGGCACAGTGACCAGTAGTTCTTTATCTTTTTAAGTAAACTCGACCCCACACGTGGGACTTGAACTCAGGACTCCAGGATCAAGGGTCCCTTACTCTCCCAGCTGAGCCCCCCAGGCACCCCTGTAATGATCCGTTTGAAAAGTACACACAAAGCCACACACGGTCCTTGTAACTCATTTGTTCTACAGGCGGTCTGTTTACCCGCCTCGGTTATTTGTGCTCTTAATAATATATACAGTGGCTTGGGGCTTTTCATACATGGAAAATACATAACACCAGGAGTCCTAGCAAGGAGATCTATTTAAGGTGGAAAATGTATTTATAAAAATATTACCTTGCCGTGGTATTTTAATTATGTCCTAAAATAATTCCTAGCCTCTTTAAGATTAGGAAAGAGTTTTGAAATGTGTTTCCCTCAGTAATGTCAACGCATTCTAACATTGTAATTTACAGGGAAGTGAATGTCACAGCCTGTGGAGAAGGACATTTTAATCACGTTAGTGGTATCATATATAGACTTAATGATTCCTTGTGAGTCATAGGTGGGGAAAGTTATGTACATACCATTAGTTACTTGAGTGACTTTTATTGGACTATTTTTCTCATCTTTTGGAAGTCGTCGAGTGCCTGTGTTCAGTTTTTCAGATAGTTATATCTTATTTCCTAATATAAAAAAAGTAACATTTATTTAAGTTGAGATCTTTTTTCTCATATCAGACTAACTTTATTTTCAGAGTTCTACATGTCATTTCCAGTAATTGTGAGATTTTCATAAGATTTTTCTCTACAGAGCTTCAAGTTTTAGAGGGTATGCCTTAAACTGTAATTATAAAAATAATTTTTTCACCAAATACTTCTGACATCTATCGAAATGGAGGAGGATCATCAGGAGGGGGGCTAGAAAGTGGACAAGACTGTGGTAAAAATAGCAAAAAGCACTCTGAGAAAATACATAATTAAAATTTCAGATAGGCAGTGTGTAATCCAAAGCTGTGGTTCACAAGGCTGCTGAGGTGAGGTCCCACTGGTTTGAAGGGAGGGAGTACCAGCCATTAGAACTCGGCACGTTGGGTCATTCTGGCCTGTCCTTTAAACAGTCTCGTCCTGTCCCTCAGACCTGGCTGATTGGGCATGGGCCAGCCCTGGTCTTCCCTGACCTGTTTCTGTTAACAGAGGGGCCCCGGCCCTGCTAGGTTCTTGTCATCACTCGGGCAAGTCCAAAGAGCTGAAAAGACATCAGAAAGCTGAAGGCCATGCCCTTTGGAGTCTGGAGAGGTAAACTGCGGGCACACACACCCACACGTGTGCGCATGCTTGGCGTGCGTGAACAAGGAAATGTCCCCGGGCCTTCTGCATGAAGCTCGTGCAAGGACAGACCCTGGAGAAGAGTGACTGCAGTGGGAACCACATCTCTTCCATGGTAGCTGGGCAGGGGCCAGAGTGGGTCAGGGAAATGACAGGGGCGCAGGGTGCGAGTGACAGGACGGAGCCCAAAACACACACTCGTGTAGAGAGAGCAGGTTACTAGGGAAAGGAGAAGCTAAGCCGTGATGGTACAGAATTAATGGGATATCCAAGTGGGAAAAGTTAAAAAGATCTATCTCTTACCACACACAAAAGTAAACTCCAAATAAATTAAAACGATTTTTGAATTCCAGAAAATAGAGTAAATTCTTAATGACTCAGGGTAGAAAAGCATTCTTTAAATCTTTCAGGGAGAAATGAATAAATTTAACTACTTTAAAACTTGAAACTTATATACAACCAAAACACCATAAACAGCATTAAAAAGAGACCACAGGGGCACCTGGGTGGCCTAGTCAGTTGAGCATCTGCCTTCAGCTCAGGTCATGATCAGGTCCTGGGATCGAGCCCGGGGTCCAGCTCCCTGCCCAGTGGAGTCTGCTGCCCCTTCTGTGCTCCCACCCCCCGCTTGTGCTCACTTTTACTCTGTCTCTCTCTCTCTCTCTTTCTCTGAAATGAATAATAAAATCTTTTTTCTTAAAGTGAACATTAATACACATTAATACCTTCAAACCATGCATAAGAAACAAAAACAGCCCAGTAGGAAAAAGGCAGATGATATGGAGAGGCCGTTCACAGAAACCACATAGCCTACAGACATGGGAACGCTTGTCCTTGCTGGGTGTCCCAGAGACGTGGCATGTTTCAGCCGCCTGAGCACAGCAGCCACAGGCATCTGTGGCAGCGGAGAACGAGCTGGACTGCCTGCTCTGTACCACCCGCCCCCATCATTTCTGCCTGCAATCCTGTACTGCAGAAAAACACTCGTACCCGTGCATGGAAGGACGTGCTCAAGAATGTTTGTTCCTGTGTTTGTATTAGCCCGAAATTTTATTGGAAAACCTTAGCACTGAGCGGGAAGAAGAAAGTGGTGTTGCGCAGTCAGTTAAATCCTTTGGAGCCGTTGAAACACATGCAGGAGAGCCGCGTTCGTCAGTATAAGTAGATTTCCCTGAGTGCGCCGAGCCATCAGAGCAGCGTGCAAAAAGGCTGCCGTCGCGGGCCCGCGTGTGTCAGTGCTTGAAAACAAGCCAATAATCCCTGGGCCACAGCTCTGCGTCCAGGGCAGCCCTGAAACCCTGGCCATGTTTGGCAGCGAATTCGCCCTGACCCGGCGTGTTTGCTGCAGGCCTTCTGTCTCTCCCCTGCTCCCCCGCTCTGCAGGGCAGAGTGAGCCAGGAGAGCCCCCTCCAGCTGGCGCAGCCTCCTGTGACCTCCTCGCTCCTGCAGGCCGTCACCTCCTGCCTGGGCGTCCCTCTGGTCCTTGGCCCTGGGTGGGGCTCCATCCCTCCGCGGTCGTCCTGGCCCATCTGCACCTGTGCAGGTCGCCCCTCTCTAGGGCCTCCCATTACTGCCGGGCTCCTGGTGGATAAGATAGTTATGGGCTTTGCTGATCCCACTTGGTGTGAACAAAAATATTCTTGTCTGGAAATATTTTTGTTTTTGTTTTTTTAGGATTATTTATTTCGGTGGGGAGCCAAGCGCGGGGGTGGGGAGGGGCAGAGAGAGGGGGAGAAGCGGACACCCAGCTGAACAGGGAGCCCAACACAGGGCTTGATCCCAGGACCCTGTGAGATCATGACCCCAGCCGGAGGCAAACACAATCCGCTGAGCCGCCCAGGGCCCCTGGAAATCTTTTCGAAATATCAAAGTACACTTGAATTATACACAAAGAAATACTTTGTATTCTCTTATCAGGAGAAAAAATTTACTTGGGTAAATGTAAATGCTAAATGCTAAATTTGTCTAACAAATTCTTGGTGTGCTTTCCTCTTTCTTTTTTTCTTTTTAAATTGTGGTATGAGGAAAACCTACTGGCATGTGTGACTCCTGAACCAGAAGATAATCCACATCCAGCTTAGTCTTTAAAGGAGCCGTGCTGAGTGTGCACCAGCCCTGAACGGCAGTGAGCCTGTGCGGCGGGAGGAGGTCTGCATCCCTCTGGCTCTTGCCTCTCTCCTAGACTCCTTGTTCTCAAACAGGCAGCCAAGGAGGGCAGGGAGGCACCCACAACCCTGCCCCGTGCTGCTCATTGTCTTGAGGAATTCGGTCATTCTGACTCCGGGAAAACTGGCCGTCAGGTTAGTGTAAGTTTGCGAGATGCTGCTGTAGACCAGCCGTGTCGGTCAGACGGGGGCTAGCCCAGCACGGAGCCGCTTCGTAGCCACACCTGTCCTCATGCGTCTCCTGCACTCACTCACCTTCGGGAAATCGTGGGGAGAAGCCGTAACGGGAGCACAGACATTCTGCTTTCTCTTCCCAGTTAGGAAAGAAGCTGCTTTTTAAGATTTCCATTTACTGGAAAATGAATCATTAAGATGATGGGTTTGGGCTTCACTTTTAATAGTTGTGATCCAGTTGGGAATGTAGAAGACATCGCAGTGTGTGAAATCATAGCAAGAGCTGAGGCTTTTTATATGATCCATCTTATTATTTCTAATCATTTGTGGAGCACTTCACATTCACAGAGTACCTGCAAATAATTTTATTGCACATTTAAATGTTTTGTTGGTGGTGGGTATCTACATAATAGACGTGAAATAAGGTAGGAGTCTTCACTGTGTTGTAAATGTTTGTCTCAGAGCATATAAATATCCACGATCAGATTTCCTCATTTATGTAGGTTTTGCACACGCGCAGATTCCGCGTGCCTTTGAGGGATGTCCGATGGCGTCGAGCTCGCCGGGGCGGCGCTGTGTCAGGCAGCTCCCTCTGCCGCGCAGTCCTGCCCCCCAAGACAGAACCTCTCCGCGTGCTGTAGCAGCCATAGCCACCACCTATACCTGCACACTGACTGGGTTTTTTTAAGAGTCTTATCTCAACAAGCATTAATTTGGCTCCTGCGTAAAGCACTATTGCTGGTCATCAGCGCGTGCGTGCGTCCCTTCCGTGTAGGGCGGGGGGGGGGATGGACACACCATCCATTTCTAGGTGGCCACGACACGACGTTCTCGTCTGCTAGTGCTCGTCGCCCCCGGTGCAGCCTTTTCTCTCATTCAAAGCCCTCTGCCCTCCTTTTACGAACAGCATCTTAATCCAGAAAAGTTGTTCGCGTGACCACCGTCTGTTAACATTTAGTGTCTCTGTGCATGTGTGGTATGTCTACGTGTGACTACGGATACTTGTGTGTACGTATGTGTACGTGTACTAGACCGAACTTCACCTCAAAGTTGTTGATGATTTTGTGTCTTTTTAACATACCTTAAGCGTTGCCTGATATTGAAGTGTCCGACTTACAAATGTTATTTACTACATAATCTGATACAGTTGTAAATAACTTTGGGATGGGCCACTTTGTTGAGAAATCCCTTCTGCATATGTGATTATTTCTTCAGTAGGAGTGCTGGGAGAGCGGTTAGGTCGGAGCCTGACGGTTGGGAGGCTTGTTAGTGCACGCTGGGTTCCGGAAGGTTCCTCCCATGAACATTTACCAGCAGCGTGCAGACGCGCTTGCTTTCGTGTCCCCGTGTCAGCCCGGACGTGCATCTTCTCTGAAATCGTTCTTTATCATTTCTTAGGCTAGCAATGGCATTTGTTGCCTTTTTTTTTTTTCCAGCTAATAAAGATCAATCACTAATAAGTCATCATTTACTTCTCTTTCATTATTAGTGTACAGTTTTTCAGCAACTTTTTTGTAGTTCTGTGAACTTTATTTCACCATTTTTTGAGCACATGTACATGGTAGGTATAATGCTGAGGAAGTACTTTTAGAAGTTAAAAAGCACACGCTCAACAAGGCCCTGGGCCCCAGAGCTCACCTAGAGGGAGACAAGACACAGTTAACGTTAACGCAGAACGGCAGGCTGTCCCTGATTCCCGCGCAGAATGGATGAGACAGACTGTGCCCCACAGTACAGTCTTAACCCTTTCCTCGTTGTCAGTCCCCCGAGCAGCATTTTTCCACTTTGTTTCCTAGTTGCTCGCCTCCCCCCTCAGCCCCAAATGAAGGAGAACACTACGGAGTACAATTTGGTTGGGTAGGGGTTCATCTTTGGAGGGCCGCTAATTATTATCCAAGAACCAAATTCCATCCCCTTGGGGGCTGTAGCCCCACCGGAGTGTGTGTGCGGGGGTGAGCAGGAGGGCTCACCGGGGGCAAGAGAGGGGTCGCGAAGCTCGAGTCTGAGCCAGGCTGTCGGGTGGCCGTCTGCCGCCGGTACTGGAGGAGAGCGGGATGAGCAGGTGGGACAGGTGTGAGAGCGGTTCCAGCCCCCCACAAACTCTGCCCGCATTTGCACCTCCTGGGCGGCCAGCTGACGCCGCAAGGGCGTGACTGAGGCTCGGACGAGTCGCCAGGTAGTAAGTCACTGAGGTCACACGGGTGGCAGTAGCTAAAGGGGATCTGCCTGCCTGTTTTCTGTCCCGCCCCTTACCTTCACCTGGCGATGCTGGCCCAAGTCCGCGCTCGTGTGACGCTAAATATGACGGCCCGTTTCCCAGGGGCCTTCAGCGTCGCAGATGTACCCAGCCTTCTAGCCTTCGCTGGTTCCGCGCGCCTTTTTGGGTTGTCTCTGCTTCTTCCAAACCCCTGCCGCCGCCCCGGCTCAGAGCAGACCTGGAGGCCATGGGACAGTCGCCCCCCTGCCAGTGCCAGTCCTTCCCTGACTCCTGGCCTCGTGCTCTTGATTATCCTTTCTGCCTCACGTGCAGTCTTTGTCCAACAGCGAGCGTCCTTCTCTGGCTGTCTCACACGGGAGCGCTCGGTTACAAGGAGGCGCAGAGGAAGCACCTGTTCTCGTCCCTACCCCACACCCCCCCACCGTTGGCTTGGCGAGTCACACTTCACAGGGTCACCTGGCTCACCGTTCCCCTCCTCGTTTTCCACCTGTTTCATTCCTCTGACTCCCCGATCCATCTCCCCTCCGACCAGCTCTCCCCTCCCGGGCGATCCTGGTGTCCCTGTGTCTGCCTCCTCAGCAGCCCCGAGCGCCGTGCCCTCCCTGCTCCGCACGCCCTTCCCCCATGCTCTGGCCTCCCGCTCCCCAGCTACCCTGTGTTGCACAGGGTCCTCAGGGCCTGACTCCCTTCTCACCCGTACCCTCTTCACGCAGGTCCCTGCAACTGCCCCAGGCACGCCTCTCTCCCGGACCTCAGACCCACACACACAGCAGCTGCTGCCTTTTCTCTTCCTCTTGAACGTCTTAGAGGCCCCTCACATTCCACATTGTTGGACTCAAATTTCAGAGTCCAAGCTCTGACCCCTTCCAGCCTTCCTTGCCTCCGAGACTGGCCCCGCTGCCACCGCCATCTGGCTGCATGTCACACTCTCAGGTCGATCCTGCAGCCTCGCTCCCCATGCTCCCCATGTCAGACTGTCACCTGGCCTTGTCCCTCTGCCATGTCTGCACCACTCCCCCCATCACCACAGGTACAGGTGACCTGCCGCCACACTTTCCAAGCTTGGTCTGGAGAGGACAGGTGTTTTCCTTTAATTCTTCCATCTTTAGCAGACTGAAACTTCTGTAAGATTCCATCTAAATTAAAAATGTGAAAAACATGTACGAGTACAAGCCCATCTTCTGTTACTACTGCATTCGACATCAAATCGGATTCATGCTTCCTCCTCACAGGGACGGGGGCTGATGTTTCCAGAATGTGGGTAGGACACGTTGCGCACGCTCTTGGAATCCTGCAGAGGCCGGCCTGGCCTTCCCTTCCCCTCGTCCTCACTGCTTCCCCGCGGCCCACGACACCAGGCCTTTGGCCACCGGAGCTCCCCACTGCCCTCCTCGCTGGGTCTCTTGCCCATGCTCAGCTGGAGTTATTTCCTAGGAAGACCACCCTGAGCACTCTGTTCAGACCTACCGCCCCCAGCAGAAAAGGCCAGCCTGTGTGGCATGGGCAGTTGGGAAACGAGCAATAATTAATTGCCCCTGGATACAGGATCTACTTAGATACAGACATAGAAGTGGTTCAAATGTGGCAGAATAACTTTCCCTCTCGCGTTTCCACATGTGCAGTTAGAATATACACAGCCACACCTACGATGATTCTCCAGAAGTCCAAGCACCGACCTTGACCTGCGCCCCAGGGAATTCCCCTCGTGGGGCCTGCGGGCTGCTGTCAGGAGAGGCCGGGAGTCGGTCCCCACTCAAAACAGGCCCCTCCATGGCAGGACCCATGCTTGCCGGGTCCTCGTCCCAGTCTAGGATTCGCCTGGCGGGTGTCGGTGCCAACAGGAGCAGTGCGCGCCAGGGTTAGTACCTGAGAGGTGGGCGGCGCCCTCCAGTGTGTGTTACACAGGACCGTGTCGTTCCCTTGCCCAAAGCCCTTCCGCGGCTCCCCAACCCCTCAGGAGGAGTCTGGATCTCTTGTGGCCTGAGGCCTGCCTTGCTGACATCCCATTCTTATCCTCACACCTGCGCTGTCACTGCCGTGTGCCGGCCACCTGACCGATCACCGTCCCTCTCGCACATGCAGGTGTCACTCAGGCAGCTCCCCCTCGGCCGGGAGGGTCCTGCCCCTTGACCCCGCTGTTCTCCTTCATGTCTGGGCTCCAGCAACTTTCCGTCCCTGACATTAAGTCTGGCCCCAGGTAACATGTTCCCGTGGCTTCTTGTTCAGCAGGCACCATGAGCGCACCCAAGTTATTTCTCTCATCTTCGAAAAAAAACAGTGTCCTATCTGCCTTTCTTGCTAGATCCTGAGACGAATGCATGCCAGGGTGCACGTGGCCCCAGGGCCTGCTGGGGCCTGCCAGGTGTCAGCCACACACGAACGCGAACGGCGGCGTCTGCGGCGTGCAGAGGCGTTAGCGCCCGGTGTGCTAAGGAGATGGGCAGCCGGCATCCACTTCTGCCTGCTTGGAAGGCTGCGGCGTTCTCTCTGAGGACGTCTTGCCGTGCGTTTGCCCGGTGGCCCTCCTGTCTGTCGCATCAGGGCAGAGGATAAGCAGAGCGAATCCCGCTTGATCAACCAGCGTCCTGGTCGTTTTCATGTTGGTAAAACGGGATGATGTCAAGCTTGCAAAACCACTTATTTTATTGTCCCACGCAGCTCATACAGATACCAAGAAATACCTCTGGCATATACCATAAAGTTAAATTATTGAATTTAAATTTTGAAAATTACGAAATAAAGTTATTTGGCTGCAGAGGAAAGCAGTCATGGGGGTGGGGGAGCTTTCCCACAGGAGCTGTGGAGTGAGCGCCGGGGTTCTCCGCGACTGACGAGTCGCTGACCTCCACCTCTGAAACTAACGGTACATGACATGTCAATTAATTGAATTCAGATAAAATAAAATTTTAAAAAACGGTTCTCCGCCCTGTGTTCTGTCATTTATTAAACTTGAATGTTCTTGGGATTAGCTCGTCTCACACTGCACCTCAGGCTCGGCGCCCTTCCGGCCTGACGACCCGCACAGCGTTGGCAAGTGGCGTCTTCGGTGCTAGCCGCGGTGTGGCCTTGCCGTCACCGCCAGGGGCGGCTGGCGCTGGGTCCAGTGCGGCAGGCACCGCGTGTGGGGGTGCTGTGCTTGTGCTGACGCTTCCTGCTGTGTCTTGCAGAGCAGCAAGAACTGGAGAGCAGCGGTTGACCTGTGCGCGCGCCTTCTCACCGCCCACGGCCAAGGCTACGGCAAGAGCGGCCTGCCCACCGGCCACACGGCAGACTCCTTGCAGGTACAGCCCCTTTGGTTGCTCATAAAGTGGCGACACGGAAGGGATGTGACCTTTCATGGCACAAAGAACAACATGAGAACAAAACACAGATTTTTCCTTAGCCCAAATTTAATATCAACGTGAGTTCAGTCTTCCTGTCCTGATCCCCACTCTGCCTCTGGACCCGGAGCCCCTCTGGGCCCTCAGAGCTGACCGCTCACCCACATGGCTCTGTCCTCTCCGAGCTTCCCCTCTGCCTCCTGCCGTGGCGACTCCCTGCCCTACAGCGCCCGCCCGGTGCTGCGCTATCCACGTCCAGCCCTGCCCGCCCTGCTCTCCCTCCTGCCCGACTCCTGTTCCAGCCCTCCCTCGCACTCACACCCGCACCCTCTGGACTCCATTCTCAGCAAGGATTGGCAGGTTAGGCCAAATCAGACGAAATCATTTACATCATTTTTCTTAAGCTCAAGAGTAATTTTTATAAACGTGTAATTAGGCACATGTGCTAGAAGCGGAGCGCAGGCTTTGTTATACTGGGAATCAAGCTCTGCTACAGGATTAGTAGGAAGTAGGAATTTCTGAACCCGACGGTCATAGGTAACCTGTTGTTTCACTTGTATTCTGTGTTTTAGCTTTGGTTTGTGAGGCTGGCACTGCTGGTGAAGCTGGGCCTTTTCCAGAATGCCGAGATGGAGTTTGAGGCCTTTGGAAATCTAGACCAGCCTGATCTCTATTACGAGTACTACCCTCACTTATACCCGGGGCGAAGGGGTAAGGCAGTGCTGCTCATACTTACGCCTTTGCATGTGTTGTACTTTGCTTCGCTTCACACAGAGTAAGCATCCTCCGTTGCCCTAAAGTATCCAGTCAGGAAAACCAAGTGAGCAGCGTAGCAGTGAGCCTGACTTACGGTACGACCTCACTCAAGTTTCTAGACATGCTCTCGGACATCCCCACTACGCAGCCTTTCCCTCTCCAACAGCCCTACTTGAGCACCTGCTGAGGGACAGCGGCAAGGCTCGGTGTTAGACCTGGGTGGTGGTTTTTGTTCCGACTTTCTAACTGTGCCGCCGTGTAAGCCATAGTCTACATCATGACCTACTGCAGACACACACACAGAACAAAACTTTCTTGCAGCAGTACTTCATGCCATTGTCTGCTGGTCTCTATCCTGATTTTAATGTGGATAATGTGCTCAAAAACCTGGTTGCAGGCCCGCAGCAGGCCCCAGCCATCATCTGGAAGACGCTGGGCGCCAGCACAGGGTCGTTGTCCGAAGGCAAGAAACTCGGACTGGGGAAGGGAGAGCACAGAGGACAGAGAGCCTTCCAGGGCACGAGCAGCTTTGAGGTAGAACAAGTGGTTCTTGATGGAGAACCTTGTAGATCTGTCGAAACCCGTCCTGTGTGGCTGTCGAGCGGAAGACAGCTTCGGGAGGACTTGTGCCGTGGTGGCTGAAGGCCAGGGCTCCACTGTCTGGCTTCCTAGTAAGTCCTGCTCTCTGCTTAGTCGCGTGGGGCCCTGGGCAAGTGATCGGCGCCTCTGAGTCTGGCGTCCTTACCAGGACAGCAGGGCCGATGCTTCCTCGGGCGTTCGTGGCAGTTGGGCAAGGTCTTACACACACACAGGGTGTGGCGACGGCAGCGTCGGCTTTTGTCATGTTCTGTTCTTAGTTCGTTGGGGACACATTGTAGATGACAGCCGTCCTCTGTGAGATCTGCTGGCCAGCATCTGCGGGGTGTAACTGTGGAGGGATAAAGGAAAGCTCTGGTTGTCAGGAGACAGAATCTGAATCAGAGAGAAAATAGAGTAACAGTGCAGAGAGCACAGAGGCCTGATTAATAGTGAAGATCGTGATGGCCATAGCGTTGTCGGGAACTTACATCAGCGTCTCACTTGGTTAACTTGAGTAGTAGGTGAACGCATGAGGCAGAAGTAAAGCACGTTTCTCAGCTTCCTCTTGCGCTGTTTTCTCTTAAAACTCGGATCCCGGTTCTGGGGGTGGGGGGGTGGGGCACACAGGGAAGGAGGAAGCTTTCTCCCCCCACGTGGTGGAGACAGGAGCCAGGCCGGTGACCGAGTCTGCCCAGGCTTGAAGGGGGTTTCTAGCACGTGCTTTCCTTCCTTTTAGCCTCAGTAGTGTGGCCAGTCCTGTTTCTTCCTTCTGACTAAGGGAAGTTACCCCTTGTAGAAGAGAAGTGAATGGAAAAGGTGGGTTTTAGTAGCTAAAGCTGGGCAGAAATCAGACCGGTTGGCTTGACGAGCTTGATAGGATGGACATGAAGCAGTGCGGCGAGTGGACTCAGAGGGGAGCAGACAGCAGGCCCCCCTCCCAAACCTGTAAAACTTCTTCCCAGCCTGTGGCCTGTCGGGTCGGGGTGGGGACCTGATGGAAGCTGGGAGCCACTGGGAGCAGTGTTCCTGAGGACAGCCCAGCTTTCTGGTGTCGCCCCAGGTGGAAGAAGTGGGTCAGGGGCTGCCCAGGCCCACCGCCCATCCGCGCCGCCTCCGCTGCCGGAACTGTGACTGCTGTGGGCCCAGCCGGGTCTCTGAGCACGTCCCCGCCGGGCGGCAGCCCCAGGAAGCCGAGGGCTGGTGGGCTCTGTCCGTGGGGCCCGGCTGTGGTGAGCCCCATATCCTGTGCGATGGAGATTAAGACCACGGTGTTCGGAGGCTGCGGCCTTCTCCTAGTTGCTCGGGGGATGCTTCTCTAGCTCGCAGGTGAACCATTTCCGGCCATTTGAGCCCCCTCCTGTGTCTGGAAGGCGACGAGCAAACTTCCATCCCAGAAAGAGATCAGTCTCTAGCCATTTCTGATGGCTCTGAAGGAAAGGTGCCCAGGGAGGAGTTAAGGGCAGTGGCCAAGGGGACATTTGGGTATTTTTCTGCTTGATAAATGATGCCTGGTGACTTTGGTAATCAAGATAGGACAGGATAGGGGATGCCTGGGCGGTTCAGCCTATTGAGCGTCTGCCTTCGGTTCAGGTCATGATCTCAGGGTCCTGTGATCGAGTCCCACATCAGGATCTCTGCTCAGAGGGGAGCCTGCTTCTCCCTCTACCTCCATACCCCCTGCTTGTACTCTCGCTCGCTGTCTCTCCCACGCTCTCTCTCTCTGGCAAATAAATAAAATCTTTAAAAAAAAAAAATAAAAGGACAAGATATTCTCATACTTACGAGGAATAGCTATGCTTTCCTTCAGCAAAAAAAAATGTTTCTTCCCACCCCGCCTGAATGCAGGCAGAGCGCAGCCACCAGGCCTGCCCCCACGGCGTGATTGTGCTCCGGGGCAGGCGGCTGCCCCCGTGCAGATGTGGGGACTGGCAGTGGCGTCGATAGGTGTCTCGTCTGCAGCCGGCAATACTCAGCTTTGGCTACACAGGCCCATCTCTTGGGAGATTCAACTCCCAGGTTTCCTAAAGCACACAGCTTCCCAGGTGCTCCGGTTTCCGTCCCTGTTGAGGTCTGTGAGAACAGTAGGTTCAGAGCAGCTGCGTGCCCACCAGCTGCTTCTGCGTTCACCGCGGGTGTTTAAGATCCAGTAAGAGCCCAGACGGCGGGTGTGTCCTGTGCTGGCCGGGGCTGCTCCCGAGCCTTTCCTCTGTGAGCACAGCAGTAGCTGGCGTGCCCGGATGGTAATGCTTGCTCTGTCCTGCCGTCCGGAGACCCTGCCCTTTCCACCCAGCTTCCGGGAGCGCGCCTTGGTGCAGCTGGTGCCGAGTTTCCTGTAAACTGAGGCTGAGGCTTCAGGGTCAGGTGCAGGGCTCCCTGTCACCCCGAGCCTCCGTTTGGAGGACATACATTCCCCAGGAAAACACGCTTCTGATTTGGCCGGAAATTAAATTGCACTGGGATGTGGATAAAGAGAAGATAGTAGCCGTGCATCATTAAGCAGCTAATTTAAATTATGGAATAGACATAAATCCTCCATACATCATCACCAAAGTGTGTTAACATTCGTCCGCAGCGATATGCTGAAGGTTTACTAATTTTTTTCTCATTTTGTGATGTCACAAGCTTAAATGCAGGATTTTGATTCATTCATTTCATTTTAACTTGCAGTATGTAAGCAAAACAAGTCATTAAGATATGCTTTAAAGAGGAGGCTATACCACTATAAACAAATAAATAAGTTTTATGAACGAGCTTTAATATATTTTATTTAAATATCAGGCATGATTTTACGCATTCAGAATATTATAGCAAAATTGTCCTGAGTAAAAATCATGAAGTGCTTTGTTTTGTTCTTTAAATTTTCATCCCAGAAAGGAAGAGTCTTGTGGTCTGATACATGCCTAGCCCTTTCGTAGCTAGTTTCTGCTTGTCTCAAGGGTGGAGCGTGTGTGTTTCCAGAAGCTGCACACTGTCCCTTAATCGGCTTGAACGCTCCCTCCTGCTTGAGAGAAAGAACAGCTGTGAGCCTTGAGCGCCCCAGGCCCCACCCTGTCCCCAGGCCTCTGTCCCTTACTGCTTCCTCCCTTCAGAGGCGCCGCCGCCCCGCCGCTCAGGGCCCCAGAGGTCAGAGGAGGAGCTCGGTGCGCAGGGCCCTCGCTCGCCCTTCCGACAGCAGGGGAGAGCGTTGCCTGAGCAGGGTTGACACTTCAGGGGCACACTAGGCCACCGAGCTCTCCCTGTCCTTGCCACCAGGTGCAGGGAACTGCAAAGATCAGTGCTGGTGGGAGGGTAGAAGATGTCGAACAAGAAGGAAAATGGAGCTCCACGGTGACACCATGTGGCCTCTGCGCCCCGGGGCAGAGAGAAAGAAAGATAAGTGTATTGTAAGGTTTGTTCTTTCCGTAGCTTTCTGATTTTGAGACAGAAGTCCCCTACCCGTGAGCTCTAACCCTGGCCAGTAGGGCCCTCTCCGACCTGGAGATGCCGGCGCACCGGTTGGTTTGCACGGTTGGCCGTGTTGGGTCTTTCCGTGTCATTCGCTTCCTGTTCGCCCCATTTTTACTACTTCTGTCCCTGGGAAACCCAGTCTGGGGGGCCGCCGGCTTGAGGCCTTTCTGCTTCATTCGGCCAAAACTGAGTATTTCTTTGGCAGTTAAGTATTTCTTAATTGAGAAATAAAATACTTAATTATTAAATTGAGTAAAAATACTCAATTAAGTACTTGAGTATTTCTCTGGCAAGTTTCTTTGTTCAATTAATTGAACAACTTTTAAATACAAAAAGGAATTTTATTAAACACTCAAATAATAAATATTAACACTTTTCCCACATTTACCTCAGCCATTTGTGTAATAAGCTCGGGTATGCATTACCGACGTGGCCTTTCACGCACCTCGGTCCTGTTCCCCTCCCAGAGGAGTCACTCCCGTGCGTGTGTCACGTGTGCTCGTGAGTCTTTTCATGCCCACTGCACGCACACGTGTACACACAGACACGTGAAAGTGTCTGGTAGACGTTTTAAATGCACATTACAAGCACACCTTTCTTCATTTGCTTTCTCCCACAGAACGTTTTTCGTTTCCATACACATCCATACAGAGGGACACGTAGGAGGTTTCCACTTCCAGGCGGTGACGTGCATGACCGTCCTGAACAGCCGTCCTTGGTCGCATCCCTGTGCACATTCTTGCGCATCTCTAAGGCACACGTTAAAAGTGCCACCACTTGGCTGCATGGCGTTTGTATTCTCAGGTTTTTTTTTAAGATTTCATTTATTGCTTTGACAGAGAGAGCGTGCGCACAAATAGGGGAGTGCCAGAAGGAGAGGGAGAAGCAGGCTCCCCGCCAAGCAGGGAGCCCGACGTGGGGCTCGATCCCAGGACCCCGGGACCATGACCTGAGCCGGAGGCAGCCGCTTAACCGCCTGGGCCCCCCAGGCGCCCTGTATTTTCAATGTCATAAGAAATAGTCAAATTGCTTTCCGAAGCAGCCGTAGTAATTCACACTCCCAACTCCACAGTCTTAAGAGGTCTGTTTCCCGACCTGTGAATCCGTCATTACTGGTCAGGCTTCCGTCTGGGGGGTCTGAAGGGCTAACCTCACACTTCAGCTTAATGCTCCCGAGTGAAATGCCTTTTGTACGTGGAAGCGGCCGCGGGGGCTCCCTCTGCAGGGCTCACTCCCAGGGCGAGTCTGTGTTCCCGTCGGTTGTCTTCTGCTACCGGCCTGTCACGGTTCCTCACATAGTTCGAGTACTTAATCTTTTGCCTTTTGTGACTCTTGCGAACATCCTCTCTTGCTCCGGGAGTACTGTTTCCAGCGCTAGAAGATACCGTAATTACGACGTACAAACGTCCGCGGCCTGTCACGTTTCAGAGTGTCCTCACCTTGCTTCCATGTGCTGCTGTGTCAGAAGTAGTGCGGACTGATCCTGCCAGTGTCCTTGGAACCGGACCAGGCAGGCTGGAACAGGTGAAGCACCCACCACACAGCTTTCTGGAACATTCTCCTCGCTGAGCTCCAGTGCGTGGTTGCTGTGACCACCCTGTGGGTGTGGAAGTAGCTTTATGAGGAGGGCTAGTGGAAGAGAGAGTGGATAGCAGCTCAGGTGTCCGGGGCCCGGAGCCTCGGAGGGCCGAGGCCACGCAGAGCTTCCCGGGCTGTGTGTCAGGCGCTGTCACAGACCGTTCCTCCCGTGTTCCCCAAATGTACCCTGACCCCAGCTCCCTGCTGCCTCAGCTTTCTGTAATGGGAACAGACGGGATACGCAGTGAGCTTCGTGAGCATTCCCCCATGGGTCCAGCCACCTGATCCTTGACCCCGTAGACAGACACCCCACGACTCCCTCCACACACCAGGAGCAGTCAGCCCCCTCTGGAAGCCCACTGCCACCCCACCTTTTGGGGCAGGGGTCGCAAGAGGAAATGGCAAGGGGGTTGTGGGCCCCAGCCTCTTGCCAAGATTAGGAATGTTTTTGGTTTTTGTCTTTATGTTGACCACTGAGGAATGGCTGGGGAGTGATAGGGTTTTAGCACACCTGTCCAAACCCTACACACTGTTTCCCTTTGGAGGATCGTTCTTTGTATGCTTGTAATCACCTTCTCTCTTTAATTTGCTTTTAATTAAATTACATTTGTTCTGTAATTGTTAATCCTGGAGCACACTGCTCTGCTCTCTGAAGGGTTTGCTTTCATGAGACTTGTAGGCGAGCGTTGTATCTGCGGATGACGCAACGAGATCATTCATTGTGTCTCTTCACTAACGTCTTGCTCTGGTGTGGCGTGTCTGTGACAGTGCGTGAACCAGGGTCAGTGCACGGTTGACTGCTGTTGATGGTTTACGTTGGGGCTCATGCTGTGTATCACACGTGTTGTGTCTGTATCTGCACGAACAATGAAGTGTGCATTCCCGACATGGTGGGGTCCTCATCGTTGAGATCCACGTTTTGTAGGACAGTGAGATTGCCCAGCATCCCAGCACCACCTTTTTAATCCGCTGTGTGGAGCTCTCTCTCTTGTTCAAAAGAAAGAGCCATGATGAGAGTGGGCAGGTAAAGCTTGCACAGCACTTTGGGTTTTCAAAGTACTTCTCGACGTTAAAGAGTTCACTCAACTTTCTCTGCGTCTGAAGGAAAACTTTGAAGCCGAAGGTGGGAAATAAAGTCTATTTTGATGCTGCTTAGTGTGGCGTTTAAGAAACGCAGAGGCGGGGCGCCTGGATGGCTCAATGGGGTAAAGCCTCTGCCTTCACTCGGGTCATGATCCCAGGGTCTTGGGATCGAGCCCGCATCGGGCTCTCTGCTCGGCAAGGAGCCTGCTTCCCCCCACCCCTGCCTGCCTCTCTGCCTGCTTGTGATCTCTGTCTGTCAAATAAGTAATAAAATCTTTAAAATAAATAAATAAACGCAGCGGCTCCTCTCATACGGAGTCTAGGTCTGTGTGCTGAGTGGGAATTCTTAGAGCTGCGTACGATGGTGTCCTATGAAATCGTATTTCGGGACTGAGTCCTGACAGGTTACCAAGTCAGACTGAAACTGATGAGGCAGACACTTAACTTGGACGAACCCTCTTACCCGTCCTCCATCTCCGCACTCCTCCGGAAGTGAAGGCGGATCGTCACTGGTCTCTCGTCCTTCTCTGCCTTCTCTCCGGAACCGCGCGGTTCACATTTCTGGTTCCCAGTCCAAATCCAAAAGCTCTTCTCCAGCGCATAACCATACGTGATGGCTCAGAACCGATTGTTCAGCGTGCTTCAACCGTCTTATTTTGTTTTCTAGGACGAAATTAGTTCACCTCTCGGAGTTCACCTCTTCTGCTCAGGTCACGTTTCCATTTTATGCCAGAGCTCTTGGGCATTTATCATTTGACGTCTATTTTCCTCCCTCTGAGCAAGCTGGTTGTTAATTTTACTGCTTTTCACAGGCTCTTCATTTTAATGAAGTTTGGCATTTCCAGTCTTTTCCTAGAAGAAATCCTTATAGACATGGAAGTGTTCCATTTGGGGTTCCATTGCTATCGTTAGAGAACACCCCTAACCCGGGGCACCTGGGTGGCTCACTGGGTAAAGCTTCTGCTTTCAGCTCAGGTCATGATCTCAGGGTCCTGGGATCGAGCCCCACATCGGGCTCTCTGCTCAGCGGGGAGCCTGCTTTCCCTCTCTCTCTGCCCACTTGTGATCTCTCTCTCTCTCTCTCTCTGTGTCAAATAAATAAATAAAATCTTTAAAAAAGAACGTTTAAAAAAAAAGAACAACCCTGAGCCCGTCTCACACAAGAACGGCTGGTCACACACAGCCCTCCCAGACTCCCGTGGAGGCGGCGTGTTAGTGGCTCGTGCACCAGAACGGCCCTGGATTTCCCATTTACCTAATAAATCACCGGGAAGCTTCATAATGTGCTCCGTATGCTTGTGGGGCTTTGTAATTTAAAATGCAGAGCCAGGGGTACCTGAGTAGCTCAGTCAGCGAAGCGTCTGCCTTCGGCTCGGGTCATGATCTCAGGGTCCTGAGATCAAGTCCCGTGTCCAGCTCCCTGCTCGGTGAGGGGTGTGTGTCTCCTTATGCCCCTCCCCCTGCTGATGTGCCTCTGAGCTGGTTCTCTTTCAAGTAAATAGACAGTCTGTTACACAGTGCGGCGTTGAAGGTGCGGGCCGTTGTGTTGAGGACTGTTGTACAGCGAAGGCGGGGACACCACGTTCTTTGTCAGCCAGAGCCGTCCAGCGCCCCGTGTCCCAATAACCGGGCAGTGAAAGGAGAGACGCCGGCGGTGCGGCTCCTCCTCAGGCTGTCGGAGAATCGAGAACAAGGCAAGACCAGCAGAGCCCAGGGAGATGTCCGGGGAAACACGTGCAGAGCCGTAATGCCCGGGCGGAGTCCTCCGCATGTGTGCTGTTAGTGCGGGCCAGGGGGCCCGTGCGGTCCCTGTAGCTGCTCTCTGCTGGACGTCTGCACGGCTGGGCCTCACGGCAGGGTGGCCCCGTCCCAGGAGCCCTGCCCTGTCCCGAGAGGACGCCCGTCCGCCCAGCACACGGCAGAGTTGTGCTGCTGAAGGAAGGGGCACACCCCTGCACAGAGAAGCTAAGTGTCTCCACTTGTCTGAGTCTGTTCTCTCTGCCCAGCACGAGGCCTGCTTCCTTTCTGATTCCTCTCTGCCTCTGTGCTTAGCAGTGTGGGCTCGCTGCATGGCAAAGGACCCTCGGAAATGAATTTTATAGGAGTTTTTCGTTTAATGTTTCCTAAATGATTAATGAGAATGCTTCCACCAGCCTGGAGTTAGGTCGTGATTATACTTGGGAATCTTCTAGAAAAACAGTTGCACTGGGAATGATGTGTCCTTACAGATACTGACTAGCCCTACATTTCAAGGCACGCTGTCCCTGCAGGAGAGAGGCCTCGGGCTAGTGGGAAAGGCGTGCACGTTTCAGCACTCGCAGCACTCAGCCTTGGGGGTTTCACGGAGCCCCAGCATCAGACACCGGAGGTGGGGTCTGGCCGGACTAAGGCAATCAGGTAAAGGTGCTTTGATCTGCTTTTCCTTAAAAGTCCAAACACCCAGATTCATGTCAGCGGGAGCCACGTTGAGTGTCACCTGCGGCCACCCCGCCCAGGGCTCTCTGCCGGCAGGCAGTGTGGTGCCCATGCTGCGAGGGGCGCGGGATTGGCAGGTGCCCATGAGCAGGGACAGAGAGGTCCGCAGACTGCGCCCAGAGGGAGGCTGACGCAAGGGAGCAGTACCGCCAGCCCGAGCGGACGGCAGTGCCCTCCCTGCCCCAGAACCCCAGGCGCATCCTGTCTGCACGGGAGAAGCGGGGGACAGAGGCCTCGTGGCAGCGGGGGATCCGGGAGTCCGCTGAGTTGTTCCCTCTCACCGTTACATCAGGGCAAGGGAGCACGCGTTAGTAGTTCTAAAATAACATGCTACGTTTTTTCTTAACATAAAAGAATTTTTGCTTCACTAGTATTAGTTTTGTGATTTTATTTATGTCCCCACATTCAAGGAAGACGTGGGTGAATTTTGTCTCCCCACCCCCCCGCCCGCCCCCGGGAAAGCCGCTGTGAGAGCTGCTGTACAGATGCAGGACCGAAGGGAGCCGAGAAACCCCACGTTGGGGCCAGGAGTGTGGGTCACCTCTGCCAGGGCCGGCTCTGCGCACAGGGGCCGAAGCGCAGACATGCCCCGCGGGGCTCGCTCACGGCTTCTGCACTCTCCCCTCCCCTCGCCCTGGTTCACCTCTGAACACCTTGTATTTGTCATAGAAAGAGCAGCCAATAGTGGGGAAGCAGCATGTAGCTAAGGAGGGAGACTTGCACCATGCAATGTGTGATGGATATTGTGATGCTGACGGCCAGTCGGGGTTGGGTGTGTGCAGGCCGTCCAGGCAGGTGCAGATGGTGGCTGGGTGGCCCTGGGGCTGGGACGCTTTAAACTCACGTCAGGGAGGTCGTGGGAGCCCAGGGAGCAGGGCTTTTTCAGTGTTCCTGCGCGCTCAGGGCCCCTGGGGCCTGGGCGGAGGCAGGGTCTCACACGATAGGTCCCCGCAGGGCCCCAGTCAGCAGCTGGAGGAAGGACCATGCTGAGAAGTGGGGTTCCGTGTAGTTCCCCATATTCCAAGGGGTTCCTCTTAGCTTTGAGTTCACCTCGGGTGTCTGATTGCTTTCCGAAATCTGTTGATATCTTCCTCTACCTGCCTGCATATCTTTATGCAGTTAATTAAAATAATTTTAATTTTAATTTACTTTTCATCTTCTTCAGCTAAAAGTAAATATTTCATTTGAAGCTGTGAACTTTGCAGCCTCTCATACCATACAGAAAATTTTTTTATACAGAAACATTTTTATAACATTCATCAAACTACAGACCACTTTTCTGTGGTTTAACTATGAACAGACTGCCTCCTTCACCAGTGGCACTCCACAAGTTCATGTACAAAGTAGTCAGTACTTAGAAGGTATTTTCCATAGAATTCAATATATACCTAGTTAGGCACTTAGGTCAGCTCACAAAGGTCTCTTTAACCATTAAATGTATCTTGAATAGAGGACTAATATCACTCCTTCAATTATAACTGGCTACCATATTTAGTATTTCTTTTTAAGATTTTATTTATTTTTGTATTTGATAGAGATCACAAGTAGGCAGTGAGGCAGGCAGAGAGAGGGGAGGAGAAGCAGGCTCTCCACCGAGCAGAGAGCCCGATGCGGGGCTCAATCCCAGGACCCTGAGATCATGACCCAGGTTGAAGGCAGAGGCCCAACCCACTGAGGAACCCAGGTGCCCCCATATTTAGCATTTCTAAGAAAAAATATATTTTAATTCCAATTTGAGATCCCCAAAACACAGTCTTTTTTTTTCTTCTTAAGGAATGGATCCAATTTTATCTTTTTTCATGTGGCCTTCTACATACCCCAGTGGTGCTTACTGAAAACTACATTTTCCTTTTCAATAATTTGGGGATACTGTCTTTTTGTACACTAAATTCTGAGTGCAGTTGAGTTTGTCTTTTTATAATAATATTTATGTTTAAGATTGCTTCAGATTTACAGAAACATTGAACAGATAGTACAGAAAGTTCCATATACCCTCTCTTCTGTGCAGCTGTCATTAATATATTATTGTTAACATCTTGCATTTGTGTAGGACATTTGTTACAATAGATTGGTACATTGTTACTAAATTCGTGTTAGAACTCACTCCTGGTGGTGTACATTCTTTGAGTCTGGACAAATGGATGAAGACTCGTATCTGTCATTATGGTATCCCACAGAATATTTTCACTGCCCTTTTAACATCCTCTGTCTTCCCTCCCGCCTAGCCCCAGGAAACCGCCGATCTTTTGACTGGCTTCATAGAGTTGCCCCTTGCAGATTGTCCTCTTGCTGGAATCCTGTAATATGCAGCCTTTTCAGGCTGGCGTCTTCTACGTAGCCAGGTGCATTTAGGATGCCTCCGGGCTTTTTTGTGGTTTGGTAGCAAATTTCATTTTAGTCCTGAAAAGTATTGTCTGGATGTACCAGTTTATTCACTCACCTGTCAGAAGACATCTTGGTTGCTTCTGGTTTGGGGCAATGACAAATAAAGTCACTTTCTTGTGCCCGGTTTTGTGTGGACACACATTCTGAAGTTATGTGGGTAAATACACGGGACTATACGGTATGCCTGTGTTTGGTGTTATAACCGCCAGCCCGGCTTCCAGAGAGCAGTTGTACCATTTGCATTTTCACCAGCGATGAATGAGAGTTCCTGTTGCTCCACATCTTCACCAGCATTTGGTGTTATCAGCTTTCTGGATTTTAACCATTCTCATGGATGTCTAGTGATACTGTTACATTGTTTTAATTTGCAGTTTATTGCTCCCTAATGACATGTCTATGATGGGGCGCATTTTTCTTGCTTTTTTTTCATCTGTATACCTTTGTCAAGGTATCTGTTCAGATCTGTTGTCCATTTACTGAGTTGTTTTCTTACTGTTGATTTTTAAGAGTTTTTTGTGTATTTGGATACAAGCCCCTTACCAGATGTGTGTTTTGCTGATATTTTCTCCAGTCTTTGGCTTGTCTTCTTAATCTCTTGACATCGTCTTTCACGGGGCAGTTTTTAATTTTAAGGAGTCTAGTGGGTTTGTTTGTTTTTTTTCTTTATGGATCTTGTTTTTGGTTTTGTATCTAAAAATTTATCACCAGACCCAGGTCACTTAGATTTTCTCTTGTGTTCTGTTCTAGACATTTCATGGTTTTGCATTTTACATTTAAGTCTGTTACCCATATTGACTTGAGCTTTGTGAAGGATGGAGGGTCTGCGTTGAGATGATTTCCCCCCACATAAGTGTCTAGTCATCCCAGCATCGTTTGCTGAAGGGACTGCCCTTTCTCCATTGACTTAGCTTTACCCCTGTGTCAGAGATCAGTTGACTGCATTTATGAAGCCTGTTTCTGGGCTTTCCGTTCTGTTCCTTGGACATGTTCTGTTCTTCTGCTAGTGTCACAGTCTTTGTTCCACTACTGTCACAGTAAGTTGTAAAGCTGGGCGGTGTCTGTTCTCTGGCTTTGCTCATCTCTTCAGTGTCGTGGTGAAAATGTATGATCTTTCCCTCCCTACGTACAGCTGCGAATCAGGACATCCACGTCCACAGAATCACAGGGGGCTTTGGCTGCGATCGCTTTGGTTCTGCAGATGAAGCTGTGAGATGGACACCTCGGCATTGTGGAGTCTTCCTGTCTGTTCTGGGAGCACCTTTCCCATTATTCACATCTTCTCCGCTTTCTCTCACCAGAGCCTTATGATTTGCCTCATAAAGACTTTGTGCATGTATTGCCAGATTTATATCTTACTATTTTATTTATGTTGGAGTTAACATAAACAGTACTGTTTTGGGGTTTTTGTTTTTTTGTTTTTTGTTTTTTTTTTTTAAGTATTTTTTTCTCTTTTTTTTTTTTTTTTTAAGATTTTATTTATTTATTTGAGAGAGAACGCACCAGCAGGGAGGAGAAGCAGAGGAAGAGGGAAAAACAGGCTCCCCGCTGGGTAGGGAGCCTGACACATGGCTGGATCCCAGGACCCCAAGATCAAGACCTTCAGTGGCTGAGCCACCCAGGCGCCCCAATGTTCTTGTGTTTTTAATTTCAAATCAGTTATTCATTGCTGGTGTAAGTCAACCCAGGTGACTTACAGATTAACCTTGTATCTGTTCCTTTACTGCTTATTTCTTGAGGAAGATTGTCTTTGTTTTTTGTCAGTTCTTTGGGATTTTCTGTGTAGATGATTTTATAATCTGCAAAAACAGTTTTATTTCTTCTCTCTAACCTATACACGCCCCCCTTTTTTTTTATCTTATTGCATTAATTGGGACTTCTAGTATTATGTGCAATAGGAGTGGTAAAAAGGACATCCTTTCCGTGTTCAGGATCTTAGGGGGAAAACATTTAGTTTCTCATCGCTAAGGCTGTTGTTAGCTATAGGTTTCTGTAGATGTCCCTTATCAAGCGGAGGAAGTTCTCTGTTCCTTTGCTGAGAGTTTTTATCACAACATACTTGGTCAGATGTGGTTTTCGCATCTGTTGGTACACCATGTGCCTTTTCTTGTTTAGCCTCTTTGATGTGATGGGTTACATTGATTTTTGAGTGTTGGACCGGGCTTTTGTAGCTGGAATAAATCCCACTTAGTCATGGTATATAATTCTTTTTATGCACTTTTGGGTTTGATTTGCTAATTTTTTGTTGGATTCCGTTTAATTGGATTTGATCTGCTGATTGTTGACGATATCTGTATCTGCATTCCTGAGCCGTACTGGTCTATAGTTTTCTTTTCCTGTGATGTCATTGTCTAGTTTGGGTATTAACGTTCTGCTAGCCTCATAGAATAGATGAAGCAGTGTCCACTCTGCATCTATTTCCTGGAACAGAGTGGAGAGAATTGGTATCATTTCTTCCCTAAATGGCTGGTGAAGTTCACCAGTGAAACCATCTGGGCCTGTTGCTTTCTGTTTTGAAAGGTTATTATTTCTTGGTTTAATTTTTAAGTAGATAATTGGCCTATTCAGATTATCTCTTCCTTTTTGTGTGATTTTTATTAAATTGTATCTTTGAGGGAATTAGTCCATTTCATCTAGGTTACAAAATTTGTGGTCATGGAGTTCCTCATAGTATTCCTTTATTATCTTTTTAATGTCCATGTAATCAGTAGTGATGACCTCTCATATTTCTGATATTAGTAATTCATGTCCTCTCTTTCATTTCTTTGTTAGCCTGGCTAGAGCTTTATCGATTTTATTAATTTTGTCAAAAAACCAACTTTGAGTTTTATTGGTTTTCTCTGTTGATTTCCTGTTTTCAATGTCATTGATTTCTTCTTTAATTTTTATTTTCTTTTTCTTCTATATTGCCTGCCTCTTTCTAGTATTCTAAGGTGGAACATGCTGATTTTGAGATTTTCTTCCTTTTCAAATATATTCATCTAATGCTGTAAAATGCCCTCCTAGCCTTTTGCAACATCTCACAAATTCTGATAAGTTGTACTTTGACTCTCATTTAGCTCCAAATGATTTTGCATGTCCTTTTAACCGCAGACACGTCCTCGGGTGCGTGGGCACTCGCAGTGTGCACAGCTCGTGCTTCTGCCGCCTCGTCTTGTGTTCAGCTCATTTACAAACCGGTTCGGGAACGTGCAGTCGAAGGTTGTGTCTGTGCTTGTCCTACAGAACTTACAGAGTTCTAGAGGTATTCTTTGTCTGCAGGTGAATTCTGACCCACGCGGGAATGATTATCACCTGCTCTTGACTTCATACGAAGGGTTGGAAATGACACCACGAACGCGTGTCCTGCCAGGGTCACACAGTCCTGTAGTGAGCGATGCTCACGGTCAAGACGCTACTTTCCAGGAAGCAGAGACAGCTCATTCCAGAATGGAAATGCAGTCATTCATCCTCTTCAGACACAGGAAGACACTAGTGCTCTAGTGTTCTAAAAAACCAAGTCGTGGTGGGGGGGGAATTTAAAAAAAAATTTTTAAATTCAATAACTGTCATCTTTCTTTTCTCTGGACTTAAAATCACCACAGAACCTACATTTTGTGGAGTTCCTTATTTGTGACTTCCCTGTAGGTCTTCATTCTGTCTTTGTTAAACACCACAGAGCATCCCAGCATGTCAGGGGAAGGAGCAGCTCGGTTGGGAAGCCATCTTGGTATGGCTCAAGGTGGATTCTCCCTGACAATTAGTGGTCCGGTGGGCGGGCAGAAGACGGAGAAGCTGAGTCGCTTGCAGGTGTCCTATAGCTTGATTGCTGACCATCTCCAAACCGTACTTTGCATCCAGACATTTCCCTCCAGTCTGCATGGAAGAGCCTCTACTGACTCTGCAGTGTCGCCCCATGTTGTCCTCTTCACATCCATTATCTCCTGTGTGACCAGCTCAGGCTGTTTGGTTATTGGGATGGTTTTTATGTACTTCGTGTATATACTGTATGTCAGATTCCAATCCTGGGAGAAGGGACATGACATCAATAAAGACATCCCCTCATCCCCAGAGACGCAGCCACAACCAGACACCATTTCAGTTCACTTTGGGGGCAGCCCTTCTTCGGAGAGCTGCCCTGTCCCCCCGCAGCTCGCTCGCCGACAGTCCCTGGGGCCGGGCCTGGGGGCGGAGTTTTCAAGTGCAGCTTCCTTGCCTGCTGTCAGGGCACCTGTGACAGAGCCTTTGCCCAGAGCCACACACATGCACACGCACACGCACACACACATCACCGCATCAGGCTAAGCTCCAGCCTCGACCTGGGCCCGAGACTCACCTTCGCTCCCTTTCCTTCCCTCATCCTTACGTGCTTGCGGAGCATCCTTTTGGGGTCTCCTTCTAGGGACTCCAGCCCAAGTCAGCAGCCTCCCGCTTGAGCTTGTCATACCAAAAACACATTTCAAAAATCCTTGAGTGTTTTGTGGTTTCTTTTGCTGGAGGAGGAGGCAGTCCCTAGTTAAATAAAGCACAGCTACGGCAACGGTAGGGACCTCCCCTTTCTCCTCCGGTAGTTGTCTAGAACACGCGTCTACGCGGCCTCACCGAGAACTCCCGCAGGTGTTTTGTCACGGCATCGTGGGATACTTTACCAAGAAATGCGGGGATTGTGTGGGCCCATCCACGGACATTGGCTGTTCCCTCCTTGAAGTGTGTGAGGTATGGAAGCGGAAGGACAGCAGACTGACTCAACTCTGACTTTGATTCCAGGCTCCATGGTCCCCTTCTCCATGCGGATCCTGCACGCGGAGCTTCAGCAGTACTTGGGGAATCCGCAGGAGGCCCTGGACAGACTCCACAGAGTGAAGGCCGTCTGCAGCAAGGTAGTGGTGGCTCGTGCTCCCCTGCTCTGTCCCCTTCCCGTCCCCACGGAGAGTGCGCACCGCGTCACTTCGTGCCCAGCCCGCCCCGGTGACCGCCATCACCGCTGCCCCAGAGAGGGGGACCCAGTGCATCCTGACCCGTACTCTGTTCTCGCTGAAATTGCTTTAGGGGGCAGTGAATGTTTTTTGGCAACACTTGGAGCCCGAGATCCTGTTCCTTAGTTGTTGTTGCTGTTGTGGAGGGACGACGAACACACAATGTCGCGTCTATCTCGGAGGTACCGCGCAGTGACTCAGTGGCTGTGGACATGAGGGAGTCCTCGCCATGGAAGGTTGTGACGGTGATGCTGGCTGTTGTCCCCGTGCTGTCCGTTAGCTTCCTGTGTCTTAGTTACTCTCCACCTGAGGGTTTGCCCCTCTTTGTCCGCATCACCTGTCCAGTCTTCCCCTCCCTCTGGCAACTGTCAGTTTGTTCTCTGCGTCTGAGTCTGCTTCTGTTTTGTTCGTTTCGTTTTTTAGATTTCACATGTAGGTGAAGGCATAGTGTTTCTTTGACTTATTTCGCTCGGATGACCGTGTGTAGAGCCACCCGTGTCGCAGATGGCAAGCTTTCCCTCTCTTGATGGCCGAGTCGTACTCCGTCCTGTGTCCACGCCGCACCGTTTTTACCCACTCGTGCGCTGACTGACGTTCAGGTGGCTGCCGCGTGTGGACTGTTACTACACACAGCCGTGTAATGAACATAGAGGGGCACACGTCTTTCTGAATTCACGGTTTCATTTTCCTCAGATAAGTGCCCAGAAGCAAGCTTGCTGGATCGTACGCTGTGTTTAATTTTTCTAAGAACCTCCATGTTGTTTTCCAGAGTGGCCGCACCAGCTCGCGTTCCCTCCGGCAATGCACAGCTGCCGCTTTCTTCACACCCTCTGACACTTGTCTCTTCTTGTCTCTGGTACCAGCGCTCTGAGAGGTGTGAGGCAACACCGCGTTGTGGTGTTGCTGTGCATTTCCATGACGGTGAGGGATGTGGCGCCTCTTTCCATGTGCCCGTTGGCCGTCCTGACGTCTTTAGAAAACTGGCCTGTTCAGGCCCTCTACCTGGTTGAGTTTTTTTACATTGACTTTTCTGAGCTCTTTATATATTTTGGATATCAGAGATGTCACTTGCAAATATCTTCTCCTGTTCAGTAGGCTGCCTGTTCATGTTGTTGCTGATTTCCTTCGCTGTGCAAAAGCATTTTAGTTTGGTATAGTCCCATTTGTTTATTTTTGGGGTTTTTTTGTTGTTCTTGCCTGAGGAGACAGATCCAAAAAAATATCACTAGTGCCAGCGTCAGAGAGCTTCCTGTCTTTGTTTTATTCTAGAAGTTTTATGGTTTCAGGTTTTACATGTAAATCTTTATCCATTTTGGATTCATTTCTCTGTCTGGTATAAGAAAGTAGTCTGGTTTCATTCTTCCGCATGTGGCTGTCCGGTTTCCTGACCTTGATCGAAAAGACTGTCTCTTCCCTGTTGCTTGTGCTTGTGTCCTCTGTCGTAGATCAAGTCACCAGAGAGGGACGGCTTGCGCTCTCAGCTCTGTCCGACCGCGTCGCCCTGTGTGTCCGTTCTTGTGCTGGTACCAGACCGTCGGGGTTATTAAGCTTCTAGCGTAAGAAACCAGGGACTGTGATTCCTCCAGCTTTGTTCTCTTTCTCAAGACTGCTTTGGCTGGGGGTCTTTTATGTTTCCGTACGAATTGTAAGTCGCTTATTCTAGCTCTATGAGAGACGCCATCGGTGTTTGGGTAGGAATTCGTCGGATCCGTTGGGAATTTCGACAACACTCTTCTGGGCCTCAGCACAGAACGTCTCTCCGTTTATTTGCATCATCTTCAGTTTCTCTCATCGCTGTCTTCCAGTTTTCTGAGTACAGGGCTTTCACCTTCTTAGCTAAATTTATTCGTGGGTATTTTATTCTCTTTTATGTAGTTGTAAATGGGATCATTTTTTTAATTTCTCTTTCTGATAATTTGTTATTCTTGCATACAAATGCAGCAGATTTCCACATACTGATTTTGTATCCTGTAAGTTTAATGACTTCATTTATTGGGTCTAATAGTTTCTGGGTGAGGCTTCAGGGTTTTCTGTGTGCGGTATCGTGTCATCCGTGAATAGTGACAGTTTTACTTCTTTCCGATTTAGAGGCCTGTTACTTCTTGTCTGATTGCCGCAGCAGGGACTTTCTATAGTAGGTTGAGTAAAAGTGGCTAGAGGGGGCACCCTTGACTTCCTCCACATCTTAGAGGGAACGCTCTCAGTACTTGACCACTGAGCACATTAGCTCTGCGCTTGTCGCACGCGGCCGTCCTCCTGTTGAGGTCACTCCTTCTGTATCCACTTCGTTGAGAGTTTTTATCGTAAACAGACGTTGTGTCAGATGCTTCTTCTGCATCTGTGGGGATATCATGGGTTTTTTCGTCCTCCTTCATTCACATGGTGTGTCACGTTGACTGACTCGGGGTATTGAACCGTCCTTGCACCCCTGGACTGCGTCCCACTTGCTCACAGTGTGTGACCCTCTCACTGTATAGTTGAATTCCGTTTGCTCATACTTTGTTGGGGACTTTGGCATCTGTGTTCATCAGGGATGTTGGCCTGAGATTTTCTTTTTTGTTTTCTCCTTCCCTAGTGTCTTTGTCTGATTTGGGTATCAGGGTAATTCTGGCCTCGTAGAATGAGCTTAGAAGTGTTCCTTCCTCTTCAGTTTTATGGAACCGTTTGAGAAAGATATGTGCTAACTCTTTTCAAAATGTTTGGTGGGATACACCTGTGAAGCCGTCTGATCCTAGACTTCGGTGTGTTGGGAGTTTCTTGATGACTGATTCAGTTTCATTACTAGTAATTGGTCTGTTGGGATCTGCTGGTCCTTGCCTGTGCCGTCTTGGAGGAATGTATGTTTCTAGGAGTTTATCCATTTCATGTAGCTTGTCCAGTCTGCTGGCATGTAATTCTTCTTTAGTATTACTGGTAGATCAGAAGCTGGGACATGCTCTCCTGTGTAAACATCACACGCGCTTGGGTGTGGCAGACCGTCCACCCGTCCTGCAGATGCTGTAGGCCCCTGCCTTGTGTCTCACAGGGGCACTGGCACAGTCTTTAACAAGATCATGGTTTAAAACATTCCGGAATCAAACAAATTATATTGTATAATGACAGTTGTCATTCATAATACTGGCTCCAAAGGCTGGTAAGGTTGAGAAGTGCTTTCTGAATTGTTCTTGGTTGGGAAGTAACAATTATGTAGAAGGCACCAAGCAGCATCGACAGAAGATCAGATCATTCCCTCTAGTGAGATTAGGAGGAGATGTGGGATTTTGAGTGTCTGCATCGCCAGATAAGCACCGTCTGTGAGCTTCCTCTCTCCTGCTGGGCGGCCACTGGCTCCCCTGCAGGTGTCCCCCCCCCCGCCGCTGGCCCCATGCAGAGTGAGGCTGGTTCCAACAGGAGAGGCCCCCAGGCACTGTGGAGCCCGAAGAGGTTTGTCTTTTTCCTTTCTCTTTTTTTGGAAGACTGTACTTTTTTTTTTTTTAAGTTGGTTTATGTACCGTGTGTCGTATTACCCTTTGCAGAGGCAGGAGAGTTCACTGATGCGTCAGCTGCTTCCAACACTGCTGCGTGACGTATGATGTCACTCACGTGTACGATTTAAGAGAGGTTTGCGCTGACCCAGCTGTGCGTTGGGACGGTTCTCCCTGGGCCCATTCACCCGGCAGGTCTGTCTGGGCACCTGCTGTGCACGGCGGGGGTGTGGAGACAGCACACCTGTGTCCTCTGCGAGCGTCCCGGGCAAGTGCTTGTCTCAACCCACCGTGTTCTGTTCAGGCCTCTCGTCAGTACGTCCTGGTCATGCAGAATGCTGTGGCAGGTGGTCTGTGTTCATGCCAGAGCTCATTTACTCAAGACGGACAAAATCTGAAAATAGGAAAAGCCAGCACAGCACCCTTGGGACAGCGCGGACGTGGTGGGTTCAGGTAGTTCTGTGGCTGGATCACTTGTGCGCAGGTCTGCTCTGGGCATGGCCCGTGGTCCTTGGCCTTCCCCTCGCAGATGAGAGGTCAGAGATCAGGCCCCCGGACTCGGAGGTCTCATCCAGCACTAGCAGGCTGGTTTTCCGAGTCCATCACAGCCAGTGGAAACCCAAGGAAAGATTTAAACCAGAGGCTGCTGGCCAGCATGGCTCCCTGCGTGCTCTGTGCTCTTTCCCGGGTCTTTGAGCCTCCCCCCTCCCCGGCTGTGCCAGAGGTCAAACACCTGTGGTGATCACGCTGGTCATGGGGTCGCCATCAACAGGCGTGTCACATCCCCGTCACCTCCATTACTGCTCCCAGTGGCTCTTGAGATCATGACGTCCCCGTTGTGCAGCTGTGGGGATGGAGCCTCACGGGACTGAGTCACCAGGCTGGGACAGTGAACTGGCAGAGGAGCCTGGACTGAAACAGGTCGCCTGGTTCCAGAAACCTGGTCCCTGCTCGTCCATGGAGTCAGACTGTAGCCCCCCTGCTCCCCGCAAGTGCATGGTGTTCCTGCCGCCTTGGGGATGGGGCCCTCCCGAACTCGCCCTCCTGTGGCCACTCCTGCTGCCGGCGCTCTGCCGGAGGTTGGTCCCTGTGGGTCTAGGGAACGGAGGGCTCTTCGCTGGTGAGGAGGCAAAACCATGACATAGCGTCTCCTCGGGTGACATTCTCCACCTGCCCCTCCCTTGGTTTTCCTTCCCACGCCTGCACCCCTGTCCCAGCCTCCTGCCTGCCCTGGGCCGGCGGTGGTGAGGTCTGGGGCACAGGCTCAGCACAGCCCTTGCGCACATGGCTTGGCCCGGCAGTGTCCGGCTGTGGGTGTGGAGCCGGGCCACCCCCTCGGGTCTTCAGCACAGATGGGGACAGGCGGGAGCTCAGTGCCGGGACTGCGTGTGGCGGCCTCAGACCGATCAGGAGCCTTGACGCTGGTCTGAGATGCTTTCCTCAAGGACAGTCTGCAAACCCGAGTCCTCGTTTCTGGGAAGAAAGCGGAGTTACTCGGTTCACGTTCCCCGAAGAGCTCTCTGTCTAGTGTTTCCGGTGTTCGAGTGGTGTCTGTTGCTGGTCTTCAGGGTCATTGTTGCAGGCCGGGGCTCTCAAGGGAGATGCTTGGGGCGGGGTGAACGTGGACACCCAGGTGGTGCAGGGCTGCCACCCCTTGGGAAGGAGGCAGCTGGGGCGCCTCAGGCTTCTGGAGCGTGGTGCTGTCTGTGCCAGCAGTCGCTCTGAGCCGTGCCGTCCGGTCGTTGCCCCGAGCGCAGGTTCGGCCCCAGCGTGGAGCTCCCGAACGGGAAGAGACCACCTCCTTCTGCAGCAGCCGCAGGGAGCAGCTGGGGCGGATGAAGAACCGCCGCCACCCGCGGCCGCAGCCCAGGGGACCGGCGTTCTCTCTGCAGGTGCAGGCTCCATCACCCACCTTCTTGGGAGACAGCCCAGATGGGGCTCTCCCCTTGATTCCACTCTGTGCCACCTTAAGCACAGAAGGAGGGCACCGGATGTGCGGTGTCCAGAGACACAGGACCTGGGGCGTACCGGAGACAGCGGACGTGGGGTGTCCCAGGACCAGCCAGGCCTGGGGTATCAAGGCTTGGTGTGGCTTCCAGATGGTTGTCTTGGCCGTTACAGCTGTGACGTGGGGAATGTTTCGTGACCCGCGACTAGCTGTGGAAGCCCGCCGCAGGGCGTGGGCCGGTCAGGGTGGTGGGCCGCAGGGCGGTGGGCCACAGGGCGTGGGCCGGTCTCGGAGCTGAGTCCGAACCACTGCAGGGGAGCGCGGCTGCTTGTCAGCTCTGCGGGCGCTGGGAACACGGGCCGTTGTGTATGCTTTCCCAGTCTCACGTTGTGTTAGCGTCTATTCGATTTACAGTTAGTTGTTCTTTGTTGCCAGAAACTACACGGGCCTGCAGGGCAACGGGAGGCGAAGGCAAGCCAGTGGCGCGGCCGGTGGCCGGAGGTGGCCCAGGGGTGGTCTGGCTCCTGGTAAGCAGGGCAGCGTGTGGCTCTCGGTGGCCACCAGCCATGGCGCAGAGGAGGCCAGGCTTTCCCCAACGTGGAAGACTCCCAAGAGGCTGGCCGGGGACTCCGCATATCCTACTGGGGAGCCCAAGATTAGGTCGTGGCCGTGGGTCCTGCCGCAGCCCGGCTTCAGCAGCACGTCACTCGGGGTCTCTGCCGTAAGGTCGGAAGTGTTTGGCTAAGCATGACTGCACCAGTGAAGGGTGACATGTACCTGGATTTAAACAAGTCTGCCGTGCTCCCAGGGCGTGGAAAGTGGGGACCGCGGTCGGAGCAGCCGGTGCCTCCTTCCTGCGGGCCCGTCCTCTCGCTGCCCTGCAGGCTACTCTGCCGCCAACCCCAAGACACCTTCCCAGGCCAGGAAGGTTGGGAAACAGCAGGAAGAACACGTGTCTGGCCCTGCTGGCTGGAGTAGATCCAGCCCATCAATGATGTCAGAGCAGCTTGAGGCTGGGCCGTCGCCGATACGGACCCACGGCTGTGGTTTTGAGTTCAGCTTCGTCCCTCCCACACCCCAGGTGAGCCTGGCAGCGGGTACCGTGTCAGAGAAGTGCTGGTTTAGAGGCCCCCCCCCCCAGCAGAAGGAGCTGGGGGGGAAGACACGTGTCTGCGTGCTCTGGAAAACTCTAGAAAGAACGCACTCAGCAGTGTCGATGCAGGTTATCTCTACTGATGAGTGCTAGTAAGGCAGAGAAGAGAGCTGTTTCTAGGAAGGGTTAGTATCTTGTAAGAGTGGAGCCGGGAACGGCCATTGTCAGCCCCACTGGCCAGCTTTTCAGGAGCGCTCGAGGAGGCTGGCCATCAGCACGCCAGCAACGTCTGGCCACTGCCAGGCCTCGCCTGACCCGGACGGTTCCACTGCCCCCCTTTCCTGCTGCTCCAGCAGAGAGCAAATTGATTGTGGCTTAATCAGATAAGGTGGGAGTGATTGGCGGGTGGGGAGAGGTCTTAAGAGATTGGAGACGGCTCCTGCTTCCTGGCTCGAGGCGCGTCTCTGCCCTTTGCCATAGATCCTCAGGCTCCCACTGTGCGTCCCCGGAGAGCACTAGCAGGAGGTGACAGGAGCGTCCTCGTTGTTGGGGATCAGGCTGGGAGAGGCTCAGGCTCCTGGCCCGTGCATGTTCAGAGTGTTGCTCACAGGAGCCCCCAGGTGTCCCTGTCATTGAAGTTTTGCAAGATTTGTCTTAACTCGTGGTGGAAATTTACACCCTTAGGCACGTCAGTTTGCATCCTTGCAAGTCCCAGGACGTGGACTTGGGAATGTGGGCCGCGCCCTCAGCAGCTGCGACGTAGCATGAAATCTGATGCCCCAGAAGTGAACCACGGGGCACAGAAGTTAGGGACCGGTACAGCCCGACTGGGGCCTGCTAGCCCAGCAGGGAGGGGAGTGGGCCTCAGTGGAATGAGAAGGCCTGGAATTCTGCATTTCACACTTGTGTATCTTCGTGTTGCGTAGTCTCTCCTTCTGTGACCTGCATGAAAAGCGGAGAACGCTCTTTCAGGGTGTGAACCCCCGGAGGACAGTGTCCACAGCAGTGGTTGGGAGGAGCTAGAGTCAGGCAGGCGGGGAAGCTTTCCGGGGCAACTCAGGCTCTTCCTGGCAGAGTGACTGATGCTTGAGAGCCCCGAGCTCCTCATCTGTAGATGTGGGGGGTCACCAGCTGCCTCAGGGCTGTGTGCAGTTTAGATCGGGGTGTAGACCAGCGACTTGGCATGGTGCCTGGTCCATGAAGTGTTTAATATTCCTTGAGTGGCTTGAAGCAGCTCCAAGAAACCTCTTTTCACTTTGGAAAGCCTCTTCCAGAAGTTCCCCTAGGAGACCGTGGTGAGGATAGGTAGGTTTCGGGACTTTCTAGAGAAATCCAAGCCCCTGTAGAGAAGAACTGCTCTCATTTTGGTCTTGACTCAAGTAGGTTGTTAACCTTTGGGTCCTTGAATTAGGACCAGCCACCAGTTGTCTGTACACTGGATGCTTCGTGCATAAAACCTATTACCCAAAACTCCCCCCGTCCCCTGCAGCCCGTGACAGCCCACCAAAGGGAGAGGCACGAGGCTCCTTCCCCGGAGCTTTCCCTCAAACTGGTCCCCAGACCATCGGTCCCCAGAATGTTATCTGAAGCTCATTAAAAGTCCAGGGTTTGGGGTCACACCACAGGCATACAAATCAGAACCTGAAGTTTAAAATACCAGATGCCAAGGTCACGTGTACTCCAGGGTCCATGAACTTAGAGGATTTCTGGAGGAGTGTGAATGGGGTGCGGCTATGGACCGGGCTGGTGCGTCCTGCCTTGCTCGCTGTGGGGGGAGACCCAGGAGTACTTGTCAGTGTCTGACCTGGACATGGGCCTCCATCATTTTGTCAAGGGCAGAAGGGATGGGGACAGGAAATGGGACCTTACCATGGTTGTAGACTAGACAGCTGGGGCTTTGGGTTGGTGGTGTTGATGTCACTCCCCTTCGCAGAACTGATGTTCCAGAGTTGAGCACGTGAGGCCTGTGTGAAGTCTGCATGTTGGCACCAGAGGGGCAGGGCTCCCATTTCCTTTCCTGGGACATTTCTCTTCTGTTGCCGCCCTGCAGTCGCCCGCCCTTCCCCTGCCAGCTCTGCCCCCACCTCCCTCCGCAGTCACTGCTCCAGCCCCCGGACTCCTGGCGTCCTGTGACTCAGCTCTGGCTGCAGATACGGTGGCCCCGGAGGTAGGTCCTCGGCCACCCGCAGAGAGGCCGTGGCGCAAGGCCACCCCGTGACCCTGCTGTCACGGTGTCTGCGGCATGCCTCTGCTTAGACAGCCGCTCCTCCCCCGCGTCCCACCCCGCGACCAGGAGGATGCCGTGCCAACTGTTTCTTCAGCCGTGCTGGCGCCTTCTTCCCGTCCAGCCTCCATTCCAGCCGAGGCGCAAGGACTTCCTTTCCTGGTCAGATTGGCTGAAATATGTCATGTCGCCCTGTTTAGACCCTACTAGGTACCCTCCGTGGTTCCACCTTTGAGCCCAGCGTGGCCGGAGTGAGCGAGGGGCTCCTGCAGGTGCTGACAGGCCCCGCTCACCCTCCCTGCCGTGTCCACGGGGCCCAGGCGTGAGAACGCCCAGAGCCCGTGGCTCACTGAGGGAGACGTTAACTGGCAAGGGATCCCATGCACGAAAGGATTTTTCCCGAAAGCCCGTGCCCTGAGGCAGTAAGGACCGCTCTGACCCAGCGTCTCTTCAGTTAGCCCTTTCTTTCTCTCCCCAGAGAAGCCTTTACTCTCCATGCTCTGCTTCCCTCGTCCTGCCACTCAAAACACACGTTCTCTACCCAGATTCCAGGGGCGACAGCCTTTTTTCCTTTCCAAGAAAAGCCTAAACACAAAAGAAGAAACCCAAAGTTAGGACCCAATCCGTGGACACCATGGAAAGTGACAGTTGCTCTGAGAGTATTTGATACATTTTAAAAGGCCACACCCAGGGTGGCTCAGTGGGTTAAAGCCTCTGCCTTCGGCTCAGGTCATGATCTCAGGGTCCTGGGATCGAGCCCCACATCGGGCTCTCTGCTCAGCGGGGAGCCTGCTTCCTCCTCTCTCTCTGCCTGCCTCTCTGCCTGCTTGTAATCTCTGTCTGTCAAATAAATAAATAAAATCTTAAAAAAAAAAACAAAAAAAATAAAATAAAAAGGCCACACCCACCACGGGGCCCTGGAGGAACGAGAGGGGTATTTTCACAGAAGTGAATAATCTTCCTCATGGGTAACATGCTTGACGCCTTTCTTACAAAGAGAAAACATCTGCCCGATGTCTGATGTCTCCGACAGCTTCACAAGCGCCATAAACCCCGTCTCCACCACCCGCCAGAGAGGCTTCCCTTCCGCTGGGCCTCCCTGGGGGGCGAATGGAGGTATTTAAAGTGTGTCTGTGTGAAGCAGCCCTTGACAAGTCGGTCTGCATACAGGGAAATCTGCTCCTCCTAGAATGTGTTGTGACGAAGTCTAGAAGCGATTTCATTTTTTATGATTTTGTTGTTCTGACTTGGAATTACTGCAGATCCTAACAAATCTGGAGCGAGGCTTCGCTGAAGACGGGACCATGAGCAGCATCACACCGGAGAACAGGCAAGGTCAGCAGGCAGACTTCTCACTAAATAATTACCGAGAGCTGTCAGAAGATTCGGCCCCAGAGGTTTTCTTGTGCCTCATCCCTTTCCACCCATTACTCAGTAATGCAGGAGTTCATCGGCTCGTTCCTGATTCGGGAAGCCAGGCACTGGGCCTGGCACTGTTGGTACATGAAGAGCAAACACAGGAGTGAGGGCTGCCCACAGGCAGCCCCATTGAGTACAGAGGACCCACCTATAGCCAGTAATCCAGAAACCAGTGTGGCTTCCATGCTGGGTAAGTGCTGGGAAGGAGGGGAGCTCAGGCCTTCCTGGAAGGGGCATTCCTGGGAGGGTCTGCCTGCCAGAGCCACAGCCTTGGCAGGGGGAGTGTGAGGCCCTTCGGGCCTGCTGAGGAGAGGAAGAGAGCCTTGCACATAGCCGAGGAGGCCAGGCTGACGAACTCAGTCTTGACACTGGGCACCGCGCTGCTGGGAGCCAGCTGCATTTTGAGATCATGCCATTTCTTGAGAACAGTAAGGATGGACTAATTATGCTTCAAAACCCAACTCAAATGGTGCCTCCCAAGAAGCCCTTCACCTACCTCTCCTTCCTCAGGGCCTGTCCTCCCCTTTCCCCCCAGCATCGGTGCCACTCTGTCTCACCTCCAGGGGCCCGACTCGGAGCGGGCTGTGCTGACCGCTGGCCGGCGTGCATTATTCTGGCATGCCGTGGGCTTCCTCTGAAGCAGCTCTGGGAGGACTGGTGGGCCAAGAGCAGGCGAGATGGCCTGGGGAGGAGATCGGTCTGGGTGGAGGGCTGAGCTGGTGCCCCCGGGGGTGTGCTGACCCTGGCTGTGCCCAGGAGACGGGAGAAGGGAAGAGCAGCGTGGGCAAGAGGTATTTGCCTTCGGGCCCAGCCACCCTGGGCTACATTTCTGCTTTAAATATAGCATCCTCTGAGAAATCCCAGACGACAGCCAGGTGTGTAGGGGAGTGTGTGTGTGTGTGTGCACATGTACACACCCTTCCCAGCAGGGTAGCTGCAGGTGGGTGAGCAAGGAGGGAGGTCGCTCACCCTCCGACATCTCGTTCTCGGGCATTGTCTGAACGTGGTCACTTGTCCTCACGGAGGGCCTCTTGCAGGGGAATCAGCAGGTAGGTACTAGATTCCAGAAAGCAGTTCCAGGATAACTAAGGGTCATCATGAACAGACTGCAGGGTAAATAGGGGGAGAATTGGCGCTTGAAAGAAGTCTGGAGATAAACCACAGTTCACTGAGACAGTCCATGTTTTATGTTCATTAACAAATGATACTGTTGAGAATTTTTCCTTCCACAAAAATGATGTTGTAAGCAGCTGATGTATTTCTAATTGCTGGAAGGCGAAGTGAGTTAAGTTCTTAATTCTGGCAGTTAGGTTTATGTGTTCTTAAGCAGTCCAAGAGTAAGCATAATTTCTAGAAGGTTGTCACGCCACAGTGGGCCAGCGGGACAGTCAGATTCAGGGTAAGGCAGGCTCGCCAAAGTCGAGTCGTGCAAGTATGCCCCTGCCCTCAGCTGAACCGGCCGGCCGCGCCAGTGTGCCCCTGCCACCTGCCTCTCCACCCCTCCCTCCTCCAAGTCCTGCCCAACCCACCCACCCTCACCCTCCTCCCCGTCCTGGTCCTACCATGTTCCGCTGCCCTCCACACTCCCACCATGCTTCCCGTGTCCCCCCATCCCCACCTTCCTCCTGTGCCCTCCTGTTCCCATTCCCACCTTCCTCCCGGGCCATGTGTGTGACCACAGGCCACCACTGGGCAGACACCCGTGTGGAGCCGGCTTCGGTTCTGCGTCATTGCCGACCTCCTCCCTCCCATGCGAGAGTGCTCCTGACCTTTTAAGCAGTACGTCTGTGCCCTTCCCACACCGATGCTCAGTCTGAAGGCGGGATGAGTAGAGTTTTCATCTGAAAGGTTCTGCAGTGGGGCCTGGAGAAGGCAGAGCTCGGTGTGCAGACGCACTGGTGGGCCATCCTCTGCCAGCCCGCTCTTGCCGCCAGGCGGCGCCCCCAGAGGTCACCCGGAGAGGTGTCCAGCGTCTGGGCAGCGACTGCAACCGCGGGCAGACCCGTGTGTTCATTGTCCGTGAGCGTGGCTCTGGTTGGGCTGTGTGGTCTCCTCTCTGCCCTGAAGCTGACCCACTACCCTCCCGTTCTCCTTGCTGTGGCACTTCTGCACCTGTTCTCCTTCCCGAGCCAAGGGCGCTGGCCCGACGCCCCGTGCTCAGCAGGGGACGTGCCTCTGACCTGTGCGCACTCACCCCTCCCCTCTCTTGCAGCCTCCATTCAGCTGTGGGGGTCCCGCCTGGGCCGGGTGATGTGCTCCATGGCCAACTGCCTGCTGCTGATGAAGGTACGTCGGTTCTGGAAGAGGGTGTCACAGAAGCCGTGCCGGGCGCCGGGACCCTGTGAGGAGGGGCCCCGCGGGGAGCGGGAGGCGCTGCCCGAGCAGAGAGCTCGGTGACACTGTGACTTTGACGTTAGTTCGCAGTGAGGGAGGCATCAGCAAACACCGAGTTCACAGTGTCAAGTCTGATGGTTCAAACGTGGGTCTCGATGATTTAACTAAAATCATCATTCTTCCTCCCTCCCTCCCTCCAACCCACCCCCCGGCCTCGATGGTTTTCTCTGGATTCCATCCCAGAAAGGTCCCCGGGGAAGAGGGGTGATTTCCCTTTTCCTGACCAGACGTGCCCGTGGATGCCCATGGCATCTGGAGCCGGGCTTGCCCACGACCCCTGTGTCTCGGGGACGCCCCCCCACCCCAAGGAGGCCGCCCACACGTCCGGGAGTCTGACGTCCGGAGTTGCTCCTTTGTTTCCTCCAGCCCGGTCTCCCGCGGGCCCCTGGCAGCTGAGAGCAGTGTCCTCAGCTCCTTCCTCCTCTGGGGACCTGGCTCAGCTGGGGCCCCGGGTAGGGGCACAGGGAAGGCCGCTGTGGGAGTCACTTAGTCCCAGACCCCTCGGGAGCTATTATGAGACCGAGAGCCTGAGTCCCCCACAGGTCAGCCCAAGGTCATTCCTGAGCTTGATTTTCAGCAAAGCAGAGCAGGCGGCTCCTCGCGGAGTGAGTCCCACTTGGCCCTGGTGTGACACATCTGCCCCTTGCGGCCCTGCGTGTGAGGTCGTACCCTGGGTGCGGCGTGGAGGGCTTGGCTGTGGGCGTGCGTTCCCAGCACAGCCCTGCGCCTGCTTGGTCAGGGAGAGGACGGGTGGTCTGGGCGCACCCCCAGGCAGCCTGCACTGGGCAGGACGTGACTCCCATCCAGGTGGCCCTGTAGGGGTGGGACACAAGGGCACAGACAGTGACTCTGCCACGCCCTTCATGTCCAGGAGCCCTGGACCCTGGCTCTGACCTTGATGCCACGCCCCTCAGTGCACGGGCGCAGAGCCGGCTCCCTGCTGTGTGGGCCCTGGGGGCTTCGGACAAGGTGGCGGCCCGTGTGGCGACATCCCTCATGGTCTTGCCCCAGGCACATGTGTGGGCAGGAGGGAGCGTGTTCTCTCCCACCCGCAGCCTTGGCAGTGAGCAGGTCCCTCCCTAGAGCCTGGCCCCATCCCCTCTGCCCTGGCACACGGGCCGTTCTCCCCAGCTCTGGAACCCCATGCCCCAGCCTCCCTCCCTGGGGCTGCGGCAGCCGCTCGGGAGCCCCAGCAGCTTGTGCAGAGGGGGAGCCGCCCGTACAGTCACGGGGCTGACGTTTCCTTCGTCGGGGGCTGACACTACCTGGGAGGGACGTTACGTGTTCCACCGGCCGATTTGTATTTGCATCGCGAAGACACAGTAGTAGACGATTACGGGATAAAGTGCCTGTGTTGCCCGCGCGGCGACGGTGAGATACGAGCGAGCCCCCATGTGACTTTGCTGTCTGCTTGGCCGGGACCCGAGACAGCCTGCTCTGGTTTCAGAAATACTTCACGAGGAAGGCAGTTTAATTGGAATTTTCCACACATCTAACACTTTGATGAGTTAAGAAGAGGGAACGCCGTGCCGTGGAGGCCTGAGCCAGCACGCGTGCACCTTCTCTGGCCACGCGGGGAGCACGTGCGTGGCTCGTGGCGACTCGTGTGGCTCATGCTTGGCCGACAGCATGTCATGTCATCAGCCCTTCAGTTATGGTCAGTACGTTTCTGTTCCAGCAAAACAAATGCTCTCGGATGATGGGAAATCAGCTCGTACATTTCCGCCCCGAATACTCGTGGGACATGCCGTGGGGCTCTGGGACAGGAGTGCCGTGGCCTGGGAGACTGGCCCAGTCCCATGCTATAAATCGCACTTCCTCTCCTTGGACCCGTGGTGGGCCTTGGGTGCCACGCCCGGCAGGAGCCACACAGGCCGAGTCACACGGCACAGGCCTGCTGCCTCGGGGGGCCGATGACCCCTCCTGGCCCCACGTAGGCTCCAGCCGAGGGGCTGCGCAGCCACATCAGCTGGCTTCTGCCCCCTTCGGACGTCCATGCAACCCCTCAGGCCTCCAAAGCAGCAGCTGCTGAAGCAGGCCCGTCCCGTCAGCAGGTCCCTCGCAGCCTTTCCAGCCTGGGGCGCTGTCCGCCGTGGGCCGGTCGCTCCCAGAAGAGCTCACTTGAGCCACTTTCCATTTAAGAGGCTGTGTTCCCTCCTCTTCCAGTAAATAAACCATCTCAGGCAATGATAATCCCTTAGGGAAGCTCCGTGACAAGCTCCTGCTGGGCTTTATTTGATAATGGGCTCCCTGAAACGTGGCCAAGCCCGTCCCGAAGCCGCAGCCACTCCCGGGCCATGTCCCCCATGGGCTGCAGGCACCATTAGCGCCGCCGCCGCTGCCTGGGGTCTGACGGGCCGGCCTCCCCGGCCTCCCCACACACGTCCCACGCCTGTGCACCTGCCCTGGTTCACTCTGCCCGGAGGGTGGTGCTTTCACAGGTCCGCAGCACAATAACCCCACCAGGATCAGTGCTTGGTGCTCTGACCGTTCTCTCGGACCAGTCTGCGGAAGCGCTGGCTCCTGGCCGGAAGCGCCGAGGCAGAGCTGTGAGGCCGTGATGCTGGCTTCCGTGGACTTGCACTTCCGTGGAAGTGGGCAGGCCACCATGTCCGTAGGCCGGCATGTGTCAGTGACACTCTAGCGCTACCAGGAACATCAGACCTGCCTTCTGTTCTCTCTGAAGTGGCAGCAAGGGGCCGCCGTTGAATTACAGGACGTGACTGTCCCTGGCGCCCATGGGGCGTCCTGTGCACTCTGCTGGGGCCCTACACCAGCCGCCGAGTGGGGCCTCAGCACACACTTGTCCACCCACTCCCACACTTACACTTACACTTGTGCACACATTTCACTCGTGCACCCCTGTGCTCACACTTGTGCACACATTCACGTATCTACTTGGTTTCTCATACTCAGGCTTGCACGCACACTTGCTCGTGCTTGTACACACGCCCATGTACATGCTTGCTCTCTCACACTTATGCTTGCACTCACGGTTGTGCATAAGCCACACATCTCACACACACACTGGCACAGTCATGCATGTTCACACACGTGTGCACGATACACAACCCTCAAACCGTGCAGCCCCGCTATGGGCAGCCGTGACAGTTAGCAGAACGCCAGGGGGAAGGACAGGTGGGTGCTGTCAGGGTCCTTGTGAGTCATTTGAATAAGATTTGTCTTAATGAGCGTCCCTGGAAGGTTCCAGACTGGAGAGAGTTTTTTCATTCTCCTGCGAAACTGGGATTTTACTGGTCACCGGTCTGTAGACCACTTGAGTGAGCACACGGGCAGCTTGGCTCTGCCTGCAAATGCGGAGGAATAAAGCACTTGCGGGGGTGACCGCGCATCTGCTGCCTCGTGTCTCGTGGCCGCGTGCTGGGACTCCGAAGAGCACGGCGGCCGCGCCAGGCCTGCTCTGTAAACACCCATGATCGCTGCTGTTCCAAAGAGCCGGGGTTTTGGGGGGCCCGAGACGAGCCAGCGTCTCCGGCAGCACTGCCAGGGGACCTTGTCGCCCGAGAGAAATGGCGGGTTCCACCTCTTCCTTGTGGCCGGACAGGCTTTTCCTGACTCAGCATCGACCGGGGCCCCCCGCGGGCCAGCACTGGTGGGGCAGCAGGGGAGGCGCGGAGATGGCCGGGCCGGCCCGCTCCCCCACGGCGGCATGGAGGCACTCCGACGACCGAGAGGGGCTGGCGGAGGCCGCTGGCAGCCCGCACGACCGGCTCGGTGGCCAGCGGGGTCGCGCACCCAGCTCTGGCACAGCCGGAGTCATGGGCGCCATCTCCCAGCGTGGTGGGGGGATCCCCACAGAGGACCTCGGGCCCGCCCCCCGCTATGGTGTTTGGTGCGGGGTGTCGTGTGTGTGAGGACTTTCCCTCCATTTCTAGCGTAGGAAACATTAAGAGATGCTGTTCATAGATTTGCTCTAGGGACTTGAGTGAGAAATAGGATGAAAGTCACCAGTTCACGGATGGTTTCGTGCCAGCGAATTCCTGTTGCCGTTGAGGTGGCAACACTGAGGGACCATCAGGCCCTTTGAGGGCCCAGCTCCGGCCCTGGGTCTCCCGCCCCCCAGCGGCTCCCGCACTCCCGGGCCCGCTCTCCTCGTGTGAATGTGCGGCTACTGAGCCACTAGCGTCCTAAACCTGAGCATGACCTCTCTAACCCGAAGTGTCCCCGGTGTTCTGCCCGCAGGATTACGTGCTGGCCGTGGACGCGTACCACGCGGCTATCCAGCACTGCCCGGAGCAGGAGCCACAGCTGCTCAGCGGCATCGGCCGGATCTTCCTCCAGGTACGACCACGCCAGCCACGAGCTCGGGCGGCCCGTCCCCTCTGGGGCCATCTGGGCGGCCCGGGATGCATAGGAAACAGCACAGACTGGCATCTGGGAGGGGGGCTCTGGCGGGTGGGCATCTGCCTTCGCCTCCAGTCAGGATCCTGGGGTCCTGGGATCAAGCCCCACGTCGGGTTCCCTGCTCCTCCCTCTCCCCCGGCCGGCGCTCTCTGTCTGAAACAGATAAAATTTTAAAGAGAAAAGAAGTAGCCCAGTAAATATTTCACCTGCGATGTTCGGGGTTTCGGTCTTCACAGTAGTTCTCGTTTGACTCTGTCAAGTCCCGCGGGCTGTAGCGGCATCCGGAAGCCGAACTCCCCGACGGGCATCTCCCTCGACCGCGATTGGAGAAGCCCCGAAACGGGACTCCGAAGTCCCCTGTCGCACCCAGAAGAGTGGTGGTAACACCACACAGAGCCTTCCCTGAACGCGGCTGGTCCTAGCGTCACGGGCCGCTGTTTCGCTAGAAAGAGCAGAGTCCAGCGTGCGGCAGCCCCGCAGGGCCGAGGACGAGGCAAGAGCAGCGCCAGCGCCGGGACGCGTCTTCCTGACCGGCCGGTGCTCGGCGATGCGCCCCTCACGCCCGCCACTCCCCGGACGGCCGCCCCACCTTTGCAGCTGAGGCCAAGCGGCCTCTGCCCGCGGCACCCCTCCGCCCGTAGGGCTTCCACCGTCACGTCCCCGAGCCGGGGCTGCGGAAAGGAGTGTGGGCCGAGGACGGTTCCGGATAGTCGGAGAACGGCCAGGCGTCTCTGGGGCACCGCTCACGTGGGCACACGCCGTGCAGAGCCGCTCCCCCTTGGGCATCCCCGGCCCTTTCACACAGTAGCAGACGGGGCTCCCCAGCGGCAGAGACATGAGTGTGACAGGAAGGACTTGACCGAGGGCCCTCAGCCCCGGGCCCAGGTTCTCCTCACCAAAGGGGTCCACACACCGTCCTCCACGCCACATACACACACACACACACACTCCACACCATGCACGCACGCACACATACATCTCCACACACTCTTCCTACACCCCTAGTCCATGCACATACACACACACACTCCTATACCCCCAGTCATCCACACACACGCGCGCACACACTCACATCTCCTACTCCTGACCCACCCCCGGCCCATACTGTTTGTTCGTGGGAAGCAGATGAGACCCGTACTGGGTCCAAGGACAGCCTGACACTGGAGGCCAGCTGTGGTCTTGGAGTCCCTGGGGCAATAGATTTCTATGCACTGATTTTTATATCCTGTGACTTTACTGAATTTGTCAGTTCTAGTAGCTTTTTGGTAGAGTCTTGAGGGTTTTCCATATATAGTATCATGTCATCTGCGGATAGTGAAAGTCTGGCTTCCTCCTTACCAATTTCGATGCCTGTTGTTTCTTTTTCTTACCTGATCGCTGGGGCTGGGGCTTCCAGTACTGTGTTGAATGAAAGTGGTGAGTGGACGTCCCTGTCTTGTTCCTGACCTTAGGGGAAGGGCTCTCAGTCTTTCCCCACTGAGGATGATGTCACCTGTGGTTTTCCCTGCTTGCCCTTTGTTACGTTGACGGGTGTTCCCTCGAACCCTACACTGCTAAGGGTTTTTATCATGAATGGATGGTACTTTGTCAGACGCTCTTCCTGCATCTACTGAAATGATCACATGGCTTTCATCCTTTCTCTTACTGATGTGAGTATCCCATTGATTGATTTGCAAATACTGAACCACCCTTGCATCCAGGGATAAATCCCATTTGATTGTGGCAAATGGTTTTTTTTTTTAATGTACTGTTGGGTTGCGTTTGCTAATATCTTATTGAGGAATTTTACATATTTGTTCATCAGGGATATTGGCCTGCGGTTCTCTTTTTTGGTAGTGTCTTTGTCTGGTTTTGGTATCATTGTCATGCTTGCCACACAGAATGAATTCGGAAGTTTGCCTTCCTTTTCTATTCCTTGGGATGGTTTGAGAAGCATAGGTATTAGCTCTTCTTTGTATGTTTCGTAGAGTTCCCCGTGAAGCCATCTGGTCCTGGACTTTTGTTTGTTGGGAGATTGTTTATTACTGATTAAATTTCATAGCTGGAAATTGATCTGTTCAGATTTTCTGTGTCTTCCTGCTTCAGTTTGAATAGTTTATGTTTCTAGGAATTTACCCATTCTCAGGTGTCCGATTTGTTGGCGTTTAATTTTTTGTGATGTTTTCTTACAACTGTTTGTGTTTCTCTGCTGTGGGCTATTTCTCTTCTCTGACTTGTGATTTTGTTTATTTGGGTCTTTTTTTTTTATGAGTCTGGCTAGAGGTTCATCAATTTTGTTGATCTTGTCAAAGAACCAGCTCTTGGGTTCATTGATCTGTTTTATGGGGGGGGAGGGTTTATTTTAATTTTATTTATTTATTTACTTATTTGAGAGACAGCATGAGCAGGAGGGAGCAGCTGTGGGAGAGGGAGAAGCAGACCCCCCACTGAGCAGGGAGCCTGACCCAGGGCTCAACTCCAGGACTCCAAGATCATAACTTGAGCCGAAGGCAGATGCTCAACTGAGCCACCCAGGTGCCCCTGGGGCTTTTGTTTTGTTTTGTTTTTCTTTTGTTGTTGTTGTTGTTGTTTTAGTTTCTACATCATTTATCTCTGCCCTAATCTTTATAATTTCCTTCCTTCGGCTCGTTTTAGGTTTTGTTTACTCTTCTTCTTCTACCTCTTTTAGGTGTAAGGTTAGGTTGTTTGAGACTTGTCTTGCTACTTGAGGTAGGCTTGTAGAGCTACAAACTTTCCTCCTAGAACCGTTTTGTTGTGTGTCAGACGTTTTGGACCCTTGTGTCCTCATTTTCACTTGTTTCCGTGCAGTTTCTGGTTCATTTGATTTCTTGGTTGACTCGTTTATCACTTAGCAGCTTGTTACTCTGCCTCTGTGTATCTATGGTCTTTGCAGGTCGTCCTCCTGTTCTGTGTCCTCTCTGATGCGTTGTGATCAGAAAAGGTACATGGTACGGCTTCAGTCCTCTTGAATTTGTTGAGACTTGTTTAGTGGCCAAATATGTGATCTGGTCTGGAGAGTGTTTTGTGCACACTTGAAAAGAAAGCATTCTGCTGCTTTAGGATGGAATGTCCTAAATATATTTGTTAGATTCCTCTGGTCCCGTGTGTCATTCGAAGCCGTTGTCTCCTTGTTGATGATGCGCTCAGATGATGCGTCCGTTGACACGAGCGGGTGTTGGCAGTCTCCGCTGTTGTTACTGTCAGCGAGCCTCCTCACGTTTGTCACGAACTATCACGAACTGTTTCGTGTATTTGGTTGCTCCCATGCTGGATGCGTAAATATTTACCATTGTTTATACCTTCTTGGATGGTTCCCTTTATTAGTATATAGTGTCCCTTCTCTGTCTCTCTTAAAGTCTATTTTGTCTTACCGAAGCATTGCTGTCCTGCTTTCTTTCCACATCTGTTTGCATGATAAATATATTTCCATCCTTTCACTTTCCATCATCAGGCATCTTTATGTCCAAAATGAATCTCTTGTAGGCAGCATACGGGTGGTATTTTGTTTTAATGCACTCTGTCACCCACTGTCTTTTGTCCAGAGCACTAAGCCCATTTACATTCAGAGTAATTACTGATAGATTTGTACTTATTGCCATTTTGTTACTTGTGTGATTGTGTAGTTTTTCTCTGATCCTTTCTTCTCTTGTGGTCTTTCATGGTTTGTTGACTTTCTTTAGTGATACTCTTTTCTCTTTGTTCTTTGCACATCTAATAACGGTTTCGAGTTGTCGCGATCTGTTTCTGTGCAGCATCTTCCGCCTGTGGCAGCCAGCGCTGGTGTGTCGGTCACTGAAGTTTGAGCCCGTTCTTTACTCCTCCCCCGCCCCAGGTTTTGGTTATTGTTGTGTCCTATTTATTTACATCACTTATTTTGTGAATGCCTTGACTGACTTTTATGGATACACTTATTTTTACTGCTTTTGTGTTTCTTACTTTTCTCACTCTCCCTATGGTCTCTTCTTTCTACTTTCAAAAAGTTCCCTGTAAGATTTCTCGTAGGACTCGTTTCGTGGCCATGAATTCCTTTAGTTTTTGTTTGTCTGGGGAAGTCTTCATTTCTCCTTCTGTGCTGGGGCCAAGCTCATCTTCTCAGTGTCGCTCCAGCTTTAGGATCCGTGCAGCTGAAGCGAGCACACTCCTGTCCCGACGGACTTGCCGGACAGAGGTTCTTAGCTGCAGGTTTTTCCCTTTCAGCACTTGGAATGCATCATCCCCCGTCCCTTCTGGCTTGGAAAGTTTCTGCTGCGAAATCCTCCGGAGGCCTTGGGGGTTTTTCTTGTACGTGACTGTCTTCTCTCTTGCCGCCTGCCCTGTCGCTGCTTTTTGCCATTTTCATTACTACATGTCTAGTGTGGACCAGCTCGGGTGGATTTTGATGGGAATTCTCTGTGCCTCGTGGATGTGGGTGTCTGTTTGCTTCCCCAGATCAGCAGGTTTTCAGTTATTTCTTCAAGTAAATGTTCTGTGCCCTTTTGCCCTCCTCTTCTTCGGAGACCCATGAAATGCAACTGTTATTACACTTGTTGGAGTCACTGAGTTCCCGAAGTCTTTTCCTTCATTTTGCATCATCTTTTTGTTTCCTGTCACTTGCTCCGCTTACTTTCCATGACTCTGTCTTCCAGGTCACTAACTTGCTCCTCTAACCTGCTCCTGATTCCGTCTAGTGTATTTTCAATTTCATGTATTGTGTTCTTCTTTTCTCACTGGTTCTTTTCTCTGTGTTAAGGCTTTACTGATCTCCTCCACTCTTCTCTCAAGCCCAGTGAGTATCTTTATGATCAGGAACTTCTCTCTGAGGCCACTAATCTCCATCTTGCCCAGGTCTGTTGCTGCAGCTTCGTCCTGTTCTTTCAGCAGCGACATGCTCCTCTGTCTCCTTAGTTTGCCTCTCTCTGTGTGAGGAAAGTCAGCTACGTCTCCTGCCGTTGAGAGGAGCAGGCAGGTTGTGTGCTTTTAATGCCATGGCCCCGGACCTCTTCCGTGGAGGACGCACAGCTGCCACAGAGACAAGGCTGGCCAGGGCCACTCTGCCAAGTGCCCACCTGCAGGGGTGTGGCGTGACAAGCTGTGTGCAGCAGTCCTCTTCCACGGGCGATGGCGGACACCACGGAGACTGGGGCTGGCGGGACCACTGCAAGATGTGTACAGGCACGCGGGAGGGACGGGGTGCTTTAACAGGGTGTGTGCATTCTCCCAGCGAAGTCAAGGGACGCGTAGGTTTGTGCCGGTCCTCTGGGTGAGGGGACACGTGGCGGGCCCAGCTGGAGGGGTTGCACACAGGCAGGTTAGGAATGAATCCGGATGGCTGTGTGGTTGTGCCGGGGGCAGGGGAGGGCATGCTGCCCGCCAGCCGCCCTCTTTTCTTGCACAAGTCCCTCAGGAACTCCCCCTCCCTCAGGCCCCGGGCAGTTTTCAAACTGCTGCTTCTGATCTAGATCTCCTGGGCTGTTTGCCCTGCTGTCCCTGTGAGGGCAGGGACCCAGCTTCCCAGTACCTCCGGGCTCTCCCAGAGCCAAGCAGCCTGGTTTTTAAAGTTCCAGACTTTAAGTCCTGCTGTTGTAAAAACTCCACAATTCAGCCTGTCTAGTGTTCAAGTCCAGATGGTCTGGGGATTCATCTGCCCCGTGTGGTGTCTCTGGTGAGTTCATCCATTTCTCACCCCTCTCCGCACCCACGGCCCCCCTCCTGTGCTGCCCAAGGTTTACTCCCAACCGCATCTCTGTCCTTCCTACTCTCTCGGATGTGCCGGCTTCTCTGCCTTCCGTTGTAGGGTTTGTGCCGCGCTGAGGTCATCTTCCGGGTTGTTTGCATTGACGTTCTCTGGCCGCGTCTGTGGGACCGGCTGAGCTTAGGGTCCTCCCACTTGGTCCCCTCTTTGAAAGTTGTTCTTCATTATTTTACTTGGTGCTGGGATTCCTTTCAAAGGGTACAAATTAACCACTGAGGCCAAGGAAGGCCTGTAATTCACCTCGTTCCCGAGCTGGGACGCCGGCCTTCCCCCGTGTCCTGACCGGCGCTGTAAGGGGTAATGACCAGCGACGTTACCGGTTCCCCACCCGGAGCAAGCGCATGTTCTGAGCCTACCGTGCCGGGCGGCTGCGCGTGCGGCCGCGCGCCTCCTGATCCCGTCTCCTGAACTGACTTTGTCAGAGCAGATTGGAGACATAAAAACAGCCGAGAAGTATTTTCAAGACGTGGAGAAAGTCGCCCAGAAACCGGATGGGCCGCAAGGCAAGACAATGGTCTTAATGAACAGGTAAACCTCTGAAGACTATTTTCTCAAATTTCCCAAGAGCGCAAATGCCCTGAGTAAAGCCCTTGGGGAAGGCGTGCCACCCGGTGCCCAGACCTGACCCCCAAGTCCCTCACCACCCAACACACCCACTGACGTCTCCTTGAACTTAGGCACCTTTCAGTCTCAGCAGATTTTAAAGTGTTTATATTGTCCCCGTTTTCAACATAAATTTGTATAAACGTTTATCCTCTCTAGCCTCCCCAGCTGCTTTGATGCCCCGTTTACATGTCTGCGGGAGTCGCGCACACAGTGTGGGGGTAGGGGTGGGGGTGTCCTTAAGATGGAGCCTGTGCCCAGTGCAGAGCTCACGCCACTGCAGAAAGTGACCATCACGCCAGTGTCCATTCGTCCAGCAGGAAGGCACTGAAGTCCTAGGTCACCTGCAAGAGCGCGGTCTGCCGGCCAGGGCACGATGTGCTTCATCCAGCTGTGGTGTCCCCCCGGCCCCCAGCACCAGGCTGCTCAGAGTTACCCCGAGGAGATGGGGCACGCTCCTGCCCGTGCCCTCCACCCTTCTGCCTGCCTGCTCCCCCTGTGCTTTGTGTTCCAGAGCGTTCCTGCACCTTGGCCAGAATAACTTCGCCGAAGCCCACAGATTCTTCACAGAAATCCTCAGGATCGACCCAACAAATGCCGTGGTAAGGTCCCACGAGAGCCAGGGGCTCACAGCCGGGGCCCGTGCGGCGACCGCGGGCGTCTGTCCCAGCGGGGGTGGGGTTTCCCGGCAGGGCCAGCCTCGGCGGCTCCCCCCGCCACTCTCCCAGGACGCCCGCCCCCCCCCCCCCCCCAGCAGACCGCCGGCGGCCGGGTCCGACCCTGTGCGCACGTCCTCCCCTCCAGGCCAACAACAACGCCGCTGTGTGCCTGCTCTACCTGGGCAAACTCAAGGACTCCCTCCGGCAGCTGGAGGCCATGGTCCAGCAGGACCCCAAGCACTACCTGCACGAGAGCGTGCTCTTCAACCTGACCACCATGTACGAGCTGGAGTCCTCCCGCAGCATGCAGAAGAAGCAGGCGCTGCTCGAGGCGGTCGCCGGCAAGGAGGGCGACAGCTTCAACACACAGTGCCTCAAGCTGGCCTAGGGCCCTCGCCCTCTGGAGCCCAGGGCCTCTGTGAGCGGCGTGTGCGGGAGCTCCTACAGGAAACAACTGGCGGAGTCAATAAAGCCTCTGGCGGGTGCGGGGCCGTCTTCGTGTGGAGCCGCGTGGAGGCCGGACTGCCGGGCAGCTCGTCCCACTGCAGCGGGCTCCGTGCCTGCGGCTCTGCCGGCGGTTAGGAATCCGGGGGTGACAGGCTCTGGGGATGGCGGGCAGGGGCCGCAGTGGCTCCGAGGAGGCCCTGGGTCCCTTTTGTTTATTTTCGGAAGCTGAGCTGCTTCATCTCGTAATTTTGAATATGCTCGGAGAAAAGCTGAAAACTATCCTAAACTGTGCTCCCTCTGTAAATCCCCGTACATCTGGGCATAAAGGCAGAGAAACACCCAGCAGACCGCCCCGCCCTGCTCTCCTTCCCCCTCACATCCCAGAACTACACACGTCACTTTGATTCACCCGATTCCTTTCCAGCTGACACCACACGCCGTGGCCGGGCCCGGCGACAGGGTAAGATTCCACCGTATTTCTTCTGTGGTTCGTCCGTCCCAGGGAGGAGAGAGGGGCCCCGAACGCGGCACGCTCCGAGCGAGAACACAGAGAGTGCACGAGCAGGTGCGCTCGGGCGTCTTTCTGAACCAAGCACGATTTTGGTGATTTTTCATCATGCGTGTCGGGGCAGTCGCTTCAGTATTTACAGAGAAACAGGAGGCGTTTTCTGCCCTACCCGCTAGGTCCTCTGGTTGGTCTGATAAGCCAGGTGACAGGAGAAAGGTTTAATTACATACAAGGGACCCATAAGGACAGGAGTCCCAAGGACTAGCCAGGCGATTGAGGCTTCTGTGCCATCCTGAGCTAAGGCAGGGGCAGGGGAGAGCGGGGGGATTCACAGAACTTTGCCCCCCTGGACAGGTCAGAGTTTATAGCCGGGAACAGCTCCCCCTCTGAGCGAGACCCGCCCCCCCAAACCCTTCCACGTAGTTCAGGGAGATGTAAATGTTTTCCTTACGCCTGCTGCATCCTGTCTTCAGCTCGAAATAATCCATTTGCCGAAGTAGCCTATGGGGGACACATATCCTCCACCTGCCACGGTCCTACCTTTGACGTCTCCAGGAATTTCTGCCGCGGGGGAACTGAGCGGCTCGCTGACCTCGTCTCCTAGTCCTGACAGTAGCTCCGTTCCATTAAGCAGTTGGGCCTCTTGCAGCAGCGTGCAAGAGACTGCCGAGGCGGGCCGGGGGCAAGTAACCCTGTGTTTGCTAAGAGGCCTTTCTGTGGGGACAGCAGGAAACCAGGCCGGGTCAGTGGCACAGGCCGCCGCCCACTTTCCGAGCCCTGGCGCTCAGAGCAGCTTCAGATGTGTGGGAGCCATCGGACGGGTGGCCCTGGCCTGCAGTGTGACCGTCACTAGTGAGCTTTCCGCGTGGCCCACACAGCAGTGGGCACAGAGACTGTCCACATGGGGTGGTTTCCCCGAGTGTGTGGGGGGCAGGGTCTGGCCCCAGCCGGCATGGCTGCAGGAAACGGCCAGTTCTGGTGCCCAACAGCCCCAAGTGAGCAGGGCAGGGGGAGGTGGGAACTTCAGTTTGGAGAGTTGCAGCCAAATGTAGGAGGAAAGTAGAAGTTGGGACCTGGTCCATTTTACAGGCAGAAGACAGAACCTCAGAGCCCAGGAGCAGCGTCGACTCTGCGGTCCGCGGAGGCATGCTAGGGAAGCACAGGGTCCGCACAGCCCCCCACTTCCATCAGAGAACCCAGAGCAAGACTAAATCTGGTTCCCAGTGAAGTCGTTTCAGTGACCCGGCCTGGTTATTTACAGAAGTGCAGAAAACAGGGCTCACATATAGGCTCTATTAAATCTGCTTTGCTGGAACTTTCCATAAAAGGTCCTGGATGAATCTCAAAGCCTCTCGAGGCTAAGAACCCACACCAAGGACCTGCCGTCAGACTTTGCTCGCAGTACGTACAGATTTAGGTGAATTCCTCTCTCCTCGAGGTCCCCAAAATATCCTGAGGTTTCTGGGCCTGCCAGGAAGTGCCCTTCCTTGCAGACCAGGCCAGGCTGCCAGGCATCCTGTAAGCGAGGGGCCAGGATGATGTTCCCCCAGGGTCTTACTGGTCCATAAAGTCAGCCTTAGTTCCCAAAAGCTGATCATCTCAGAGTCTTTACGTCGCTTTCAGATAGAATGTTCTAGTCAGGACTAGTAACGTAACAAACCTCAATCCTGTCCTGTCACCGGCGTGGAATCTGAGCACAGTCCTCACGCATGAGGCCACTAAGATGAGGACACCAAGTTGGCAGATTCTGGAGGGATCAGGTAGCAAGAAACATCGTTTCCTCTTAGTTCACAGAGGTGTATCTTAAACAGTTGAAACCTGAAGAGAAGGTGGTTTCCCTAAATCTGGAAAAACAAAAGGCCGGGCAGTGTTTCAAAGCGGAAGTCCCGGAATTATCGTTCTCCTGAATTCATGCAGCCCCGTGTAGCGCTTGTTCCGCTCGAATCCGTGACCCATTAGTTCCAGAAAGTCGTACCCAGCTCACTTTTCGGATTGGAAGATTCTCAGAAGCCCATCCTTGTCGAGTCCATTCCTGGACTCTCCCTGAAGGTGAGGTGCCGTTGCGGGAGTGCTGGGGCCCCAGCATCACGGTAAAGCAGCGGGTCTGCAGCCAGACAGGACTCCCACTGCCGCTGCTCACGACCCCAGGAGAGTTCGTTACAATGGAATTGGCCAAGCAAGGTGCTCATTTCCGTACATTTTAAGATAACGGGAATTACAACCAACAGTCTCCAGGACATACTAGGTTTCTAGGACGTTCATGTAAGTCATAGAACATACTCATACTCACCCCTACGGTGCAACCTAAGAAAGTTTATCGTCACGTATGTGACGTGCTTTCCATAGAAGTCCACACCAGATAAGCCTACTTAACCCAACGTCATTCTTCGTGTATGTGGGAACAAATCTTGTGAGATGGTCCAGGGACCCTCTGGAAATTCTCAAAACTTAGAGTCAATGAGGGCCTTATTTAGAATTCAATTCTGGGAATTTTGTCCAGAGTATCAGCACGTTTGGACACTTGACTGAAGAGGGTCACAGACCATTGTCGAAAAGAGTAATTAGGTCGTTTTCTTCAAAGTGCCAGGAACTTAAGACCTGGTGCACAATCTTGGCTCCTTGGCACATTATTTAAAAGGTAAAGAAACTTACAGTCTGTTAACAGCAAAGCTGAAGTCCAAGAAAATTTCATTTTAAGAGTAAAAACCAATTTTGTTCCACTTGCTCTGATATTAAAACTAAATTTTAACCTTAGCCAGCTTGACTACACATTAAAATTTCTCTTCAAAGATTTCCTTTTCTGGGGACTCCGTCCGTGAAGCATCTGGTGCAGGTCATGATCCAGGGTCCTGGGATGGAGCCCTCCTCAGGGGCTCCCTGCTCAGCGGCGAGTCTGCTTCTCCCTCCGCCTCTGGCCCTCCCCACCCCACCCCCCACTTGCGCGTGCATGTGCTCTCTGACCAATAAAACCTTTTTTTTTTTTAAAGATCCTTTTTCCACAAACCTGCAGGTTTCTTTGGCCTCACCAAAAGCTTATCTGCGTTCCTCAGAACTCCTTTTACCAAAATCACACTTTCCTTGCGTACGGGAGTGTTTTCCTTATTTCTAGTGGCTTCGATCACATTAGAATTTTGAAGCCGGAGGGTGCCAGCCGCGGCTGCGAACTCTCCCATTAGTATTCTCTAGATTGTAACGCGTAGACCAATTTGCCGGTTTCTAGAGACCTAGGCTTCCTGCTGGTACAATTTGGTTCCGTGCGGCACAAAAACATGTTGCTAATAGACACAAATATCTTTTAGTTCCTCTCTAAAAGGGAGCCAAACTAGGTAAACCCATCCCTCTCCCCCTCTGCTGAGAAACCTCTCCCTCAAGTCTGCATTTCCGAGCACTGCTCTGAGTCCTGGAGAAGCGGGGAGTGGAAAGTCTACACCGCAAAGGCACGGAGAGGCTCCAGAGTCTCTGGCGGGAGGTCAGGGGCTTGAGCACCTGTTCCCACAGCCTGGACGCCCACTGCCGAAGGTTCCCTTCCCCGTTCTGAAGAGCAGAACGGTCCCGTCGCAGCGTCGTCCTCTCACCGGATCCGTGGCCGCCGCGAACACGGGCGGGGGAGGTTTCAGGGCTGGCAAAGACAGACGGCACAGGCGTTGCTCCTGGAGCCACACTTGTGGTGTGGAAGAGATCTGCAGGACCTTGTTTCCAGATCCCGGAGAGCGGGAGCAGCCTGCGCGTCAACGGGTGGACCCTCCCGCCCTCCCCAAGCTCAGTGACCTCAGGCTGCCGCTTTCCCTCTGGGGACACAGTTTTAGTCTAGCTTGGGAGAAAGGCCTGCAAAGAATTAAGTTAAAAAAATGCTCCCGTCAGGCTCCGGATATCCGCTGTGATCACAAGTCGGGCCACACCAGGGGTCGCCCTCTTATCTTCTTCGTTATCACTGATCTCAGGAGGGCGTCCACACGAGGGCTCCGTGTCTGGGACATCCTCTGTGGCCTTGGACCTGGGAAGGGCATCCCCGCAGCCTCTGGGGACGGGCGGCGCGGCCAGAGGGGAGCAGCCGGGCCCCGTCAGCCCGGCTGACGTCTCGGGCACCGCCTGCAAAGAGCTGCTGAGAAATTGCAGCTACGGCCGTTCTGTCAACAACGATTTTGTAATTTTAAGTCTTTCGGAGGTTTCTGCGTCTAATTAAAGCAGGCGTTGCGCTCTGTCTGATTCGGGGACCCTTGATGTTACCTGTGCAGCTTCCGTGCTCGTGGGGCTCCGGCGGCCCCCCACCTTCGCCTCCGCGACGGACGTGCCCCCGAGGGCCCACGCATCTGCCTCCCGTGTGGCCGCAGACGGGGTGCACCCACACTTGGGTCTGGCCGGATTTTGGAGCCGCCGACCTAACCAAGCCCAGTTCTTAGGACATGGAACAAGCTTAGAATCTGCCATTCCCGCGGCTTCCCGCGGCTTCCGGGGTCACAGTTCTAGAACAGACGTTAAGCCGGGGTGCTGGGAGGTGGGGTGAGTAATTCTTCGGATTTTAAGAAGGGAATTTGCACTGGATGTCCCCTTTAGTTCTGCCAGGACTCCTTCGCCGGGTTAAGGGAGTCCCTAGCCGGGCCGCTACGCTCCGTTTCCACGTGGTCCTTCCCGCAGACACCAGTGAGGCCGCGGTCTGGGCCGGGCGCTCCCTAAAGCCGTTTTCCTCCGAAGAGCCAGTCCAGAGGCTGCGGCGGTGGAGGCTGCCGTCACGGGAGGACAGAGGCTGCCGTCAGAGGTGGAAAGGTTTACGGGGTGAGGAGCGGAGGCAGCGCCCGCAGAATGAGGAAGGGGCAGCCGTCTCGGCCCCGAGAGCTCACGCTCGGAGTCCGCCGCCAAGCCGAGACCTGCTGGGCGCGAGCGGGCAGACCGGGAAGCCCGCGCGTCCGGCTTCCCAAGAGAACGGAGGTGCCTCCGGTGACCCGCTGATCTCGGACCCCAGCCGGGTGCTCCCGGAATGGGGCCCTCCCAGCACCCGCGAGACGACGACGGGGCCGAGGACGACAGCCCTTGACAAATCGGGAGCTCGTGCGGCGGAAAGAGCGCTGCGGTGGCTTCGGGCCGGGTCCCCATCCATTCAGCCGCGGGAGTGCGCCACCTGGCCCACGGCCCAGGGAGAACGTGCTGGCGCGCCTCAAGGCCGGGCGGTGGGGACGGAGCCAACGACAAAAACCGACCATCTCCAGGAGGAAAAGACCAACGGAAACCAAGCGTGCTTGTGACAGCCGTCCACCAACTGTCACGGCCGAGGAGCAAGTGCTCCAGCGCGCTCCTGCGGGTCGGAGTGTACGAAGGGCCGGACGGACTGTCCTCCCTCCCCCGAGACCCGCAGGCGGAGACCGGGGCTCCGGCCGTACAAGCCCTCACCTTCTGCGGGCCGCGCTGGTCGGAGGCCCCGGAGCTCCAGGCAGCAGCCGCGGAGGGAGGCGGGTCCGGCCGGCTGCGCCGTCTGCAGGGACCAGACGTTTCTCCCGCGCCCGCTGGGTTCCTCAGCCCAGTGACCTCACTGACGCATAAGGGAGGTGAGCGGCAAAGTTTGTGTAGGGACGGGGGACCCGTAAGAACATGAGCCCCAAGAACAACCAGACGGTTGAGGCCTGTGCCGTCCTGAGCTACGGAAGGGGCCGGGAGCATTCGCGGGTCGCGCAGGGGAAAGCTTCCGGCTGGCGGCCAGTCTGTGCGCGAGGCCCCGTCCGGACCCTCCCAGGGAGTTGAGAGGGAAGAATTTCTCTTGCTTCTGCTGGGTCTCCACTGCCTTCAGCTCCGACCACTCCGCACCTGGGAGTGGCATTTGGGTCCCGTGTCCTGCTCCTCAGCCATCATTTCCTGCTTTTAAAGAAAATCTAAAGTACCTGAGAATTCCTTCACCAGGGAACTGCTGGCAAGAGTCCTTTAGAGATGTAGCTCTTGGGGCGCCTGGGGGGCTCAGTCGTTAAGCCTCTGCCTTCAGCTCAGATCATCATCCCGGGGTCCTGGGATCGAGCCCCACATCGGGCTCCCTGCTCGGCGGGAAGCCTGCTTCTCCCTCTCCCCCTGCTTGTGCTCCTCTCTCAGGGTGTCTCTGTCAAATAAATAAAATCTAAAAAAAAAAAAAAGTAGCTCTTGGGGCACCCGCATGCCTCAGTCCACAGAGCACGTGATTCAGTCTCCAGGTCAGGAGTTCCAGCCCCAGGCTGAGCACAGGGATTACTCAAAAATCTAGCTCTTCTAACACATTTTAAAATATCCATTTTTAAGACTGTGATATAGGGGCCTCTGGGTGGCTCAACCGGTTAAGCATCTGCCTTCAGCTCAGGTCAAGATCCCGGGGTCCTCGGATCAAGCCCCGCATCGGGCTGCCCGTTCAGCGGAGAGCCTACTCGTCCCTCTGCCCGTCCCCTCCCTCCCACTTTATTGTCAAATAAAATCTTTAAAATTAAAAAAAAAAGACTGATATAAACATTTATTGCATAAACATTTATTGCATAAAGCAAAACTGTGTTTCTATCCATTTTTGTAATAAAAACACACAAATATAGTATTTACCTGGCAAACAGCCTCATCACACCTCTTCAAATACAGATTATACGTTAAGAGAAAGAGCCAAAAAGACTGAGATACTAAGGTTTTCAAAGCTTTCTCTCTGAGAAGAAAATAAAACCCGGTGAGGTCATCTGAACCCTTTCAGCTTGAGGGTTTTCCTCCAAATACGGCAGCTCTGGGGAGGTGCGCAGGCCGTCCCTCCAGCCTGAGCCAACAGCACGAGGGGTCCTGTGGGGCCTGTCTGTGGACCGCGAGCTCGCCAGCCCCAGGTCACTCGTGCAGGGGGTACGGCACAGTCTCCTGCAGGACGGACCCACGGTTCCCCAGGAAACTGGTATCTGCGCCCCAGATTCACCCCCTTCCCCAACCTCATTTGTGACCAGCACCACCAGGCAGGAGGGTGCCAGGGCGGCTTGGGAGTCGCACTTGACCCCGTGGGCTGGGGCCCGGGCGTCTGCAGGGCACCCAAGTGGCCACCTCGCCCCTTCAAGGCGGGAGAGGGAGCCACTGGCCGCCAGGGAGAGCCTGTGTGATCCATCCAGTTCACACACTTTTCCTTTATCTTAAGATTTAAGTAAATGCATCCCTAGACCGTATCCCAGAGCCAATCAGAGTGACCCACTAACCCTGAGTGCACCCTGCTCTGCTGGACCCTGGGGACTGGAGGTGACCTAGACCCGGACCAATGCCCACCCCACTCCGTCAAGGCTACTCCGTCAGGCACAGTGGAGGCACAACCCCGTTGTCCTGGCAGCTGGTTGCCCTGGGGCCCACGTGTGCAAGCGTCCAGCGGGGGGGGGGGGCGATGGGGATAGTAGTGGGGTCGGCACCCACCGGCACGTGGGGGGTGGCCCCTGCCGGTGACCAGGAGAAGAGGGGCCTCCACACAGCTCCACACCACCAGCACTGGGTCCCCCACCTTTCCTCCTCCCAGGGTTCCAGGCCCCAGCAGCAAAGGCTGGCCTGCCGCCCGGGGATCTAGGGAAGGCTCCTGCCGAGAACCTCTCCCTCTCCCTTTCCAGGGTGGCTCACGCTGTCTCCACCAGCCCCAGGCCACCAGGGTTGCTGTCCTGTTCTCAGGCCCGACAGGACCAGACCACGTGCCAGGATCGCCAGCGCATCCCGGCCGCAGAGCACGGCCTCGCGCGCTCGGAAAACACCGAGCAGGGGACGGAGGCCGGAGCAGAAGCGGCTCAAGGTGGGCTGCGCTGGACTGGAGGGCGGTGGAGGCTTCCGGCAGCCCCGAGCCTCTGGCCCCGACCTGCACTCCCCCGAGTGGCCACCTCGGCTGTGGCTCTTCTTCCAGAGCCTCGGGAGTCTGCAGCTCCGGTCAGGCCTGGGCCCCCGCCCGGCAGCCCCGGCCCGCAGCGCGCTCCCCTCTCCCCACACCGTCTCGGCCTCGGGATCATCGCGGGGCCGCGTGCGAGGCTCCTGTCGCCCGCCGGGGCCTGAAGCGAAACCACGCTCGAGGGAATTCCAGGGACGGGGACGGCTAGCGGCCATCGCTCCCGGGACGCGCCGCAGCGGCAGAGCTGTTTGCACGCACTCGAGCTTTCTGACCAACTAGCGCAATCCCGGGCGGTAAAACCTGCACCCGCCCCTCGGGGCCGGCGGGCTTCGTCCTCCTCCTCCTGGGCTGTTAAGGGAAAAGCCACCGGACCCTGGTTTCCTCCGACCCTGGCGCCGTGTCCTGTGTGCTGCACACACTCTTCCAGTGGGAAGGTCACAGGGGTCACGAAGGTCAGCAAGGCTGGTGAGCCCTTAAGCAGCAGGTGTCGGACAGCAGCCCAGAGGCAGCAGCCCCGGCCCCTGCAAGGACACGAGCCCACGCCTCTGCCCCCGCGGGTGGGTCCCCGGCTGGGCTGTCCTCCCGGGGTCTCCACGCGGCACCCCCCACCAAGTCCCGCGGGGGCCCCGGGAGCACCCCCTCCCCACACGGCCTCACACGCTGCACACCGCCGGAGGCCAGCTCACACGGGTCCCGGCTCGGCTCCAGCGTGCCGGAAGAGTGGGCCCATTTGCTGGAAGGACGGGATCGTGGACGCGTGCGGCTCTGTGGCCAGCAGCCGGCTCGGCACAGCTCGGGGTCTTTGCTTTGGAGCCTCCTGAAGACTAACAGCCACCGTGAGCTCGCAGGACCTTCAGAAACAGGCCACCATCCGCAACTGGCCAAGGGGCTGGAGTCCGGACCCGCGTTCTAGAACACCAGGCACGTAGCACGCGCCCCCAAGAGGGTTTCTGCGTGAACGTCATTCTCCTCAGTCTGACAACGGGACTGAGGGTGTGGGGTCTACACACCACGGACCGTGTGGCCTTGTTAACCGACTGGGTTTCGAGCCTCAGTTTCCCTTCTTCTTAGGGGATTACAGGGATTTGTTACTACTTCATCAGCCTTCCGTTTCTCACCCTCCCCAAGCTTTTGTTCCCACAAAGCAGACAAACTGTGTGTCCCTCTGGCCCCAGCCCTCCACGGCTCCCCATCCCCAAACAAGGCTGCCCCCCTCCTGGAACTAGGGTCCCAAATTCAGGGAGGTCTGTCCCCACCACTCCCATACCACTTCTCCACTGCACTTCAGCCACCCGGGCCTGCAGCCAAGGGACGCCTGCCTGTCCTGCTGCTGGGCCCGTGCACCAGCTGCGTCCCACAGTCCAGTGTCAGACTGAATGATGTCCCCCAAGAGTCACAGGCTGAACCCATCATCCCCCGTGAGGTGGGATTCGGAGAGAGACCCTTCAGGAAGTAACTAAGGTCAAGTGCGGACAAAGGGCTGGTCCTGAGCCCAGAGGACCAGTGTCCTTGCACGAAGGGAATGCACGCCTCCTCCAGCCACGGACCAGGGCGCCCAGGATGGTGAGGGGGGTGCGGGGCTCCAGGTCACATAGCGCGAGTCACGTGTGCACACCCCCACACAGGTGTGCACGGATCACTCATTTGGACCCTCCCTGGGCTGCTCAGGCCTGTGCCCAGTGCCCGTGCCCAGTGCCCTCCCCCCGGAGGCCTACCCTGGGCTGCAGTAGGCGCTGGGACCAGACCCCCCTCCCCCCACCCCAGCCGTGAGGCCCTTGAGGACCAGGCCTCACCAGTGCGGGGGGCCTAGCCTCCCTAGTTCTCCAGCCACCATCTGGAGGAGAGGGTCCCCCATCCCGTGGGCGGCTCCGGCCCGACAGGGCAGGTGCCCCGTGAAATGCTGGAGTTGCCCCAGGCAGCCCTGGAGGCAGGTGCAGCCCCCGCCCCCCTGTGACAGGTAAGGACCCACAGGTGGCACCAAGATCGAGAGCACTCTGACCTCGCCGGCCCCACTCAGCCCAGGCCAGGCCGGGGGGTACGGACTCAGGGTCTACACTGCACCACGGGCCCCCGCCAAGCACATGCGCTGAAGACTATGAAGCACTTGCTCAAACAGACCCTGGTGAGTAGCTTTCACACGGATCACCTGCCAGCGCCATCAGGTTGGAGGCACTGACAAGACATTCTGTGAAGGTCGTCTCTGCTTTTAACTTTCCGTGGCTGCTTTAAGCAATGCCCGTGGCTCCTAGAGCCCGCCATGGCCGTGGCAAGAAACAGAAGACACTCGTCAGAAAGGGACTGGGACGGGCGCTATTAGGGAACCTGCAGGAGGGGCGGCACGCAGGCCAGGAGGGCAGACAAGGGCAGCTTGTCACCTGCATGGTGGCCTGAGCACAGCCAGCCCCTGCCCGGTCACTGGTGCACGAGCCAGCTGCCAGGTGGGACCTGCAGCCTCCCAGCAGGGGGTTCCTGGGACGGGGCGCCATCTCCTCCTCAGCCCTTATGGGGGGACCCATCCCCCCACCCCTTCCCGGGCTCCTACTGGCCCAGGCAAGAGGGTCTTTCTCCCCCTGGGGGATGGGGGGCAAGTGAGGCTCCTCCACGCCCACTACCATCCTGCAGGAGGGGGGGCCCCGCCAGGCTGGATGCTTATGCTGCCCACAGGGTCGAGTGACCTTGCGGACCTTAGGCCGGGGCCTCCGGGGTCACGTGCAAACAGGATCGCTCTGCACGAGGTTCCCAGCACGCGAGCGGCACAAGGTAGATGTAAGCACGGGTCTTTCTAGGAAGTGGATCGCATCTTCTGCAGGACCGGGGAGGTCACTTTGCAGGCAGCATTGTGCGGGACCGGACGCCGTCACCAGAGGGGACGCTGGCCTTCCTCCCCGAGACCGGCCCCACCGGCATTCCTGCAGCCGGGCCCGCGGGCCAGCCCGGGCGGTGTGGGGACCGGGAGGCGGGAGAGGCCAGCCAGGGGACTGCTGACCGGGCTGGGGGACCACACAGGAGCACCCGGGGCCCCCACGTGCAGCCCACAGGACCCGACGGCCACCCCCGACAGTGGGCTCCGCTCCCACTCAGGGAACTTCACGTGAAAGGCCACGTCAGAAAGGACAAGACCAGGTGCCGAAGCGTCCGCGGCCAGAGTGACGCCCAGGGCGGAGTCGCAAGGAAAGGGTCCTGGTCTGCGCGTCAGAGACGGGGGCACCACCCACAGGACTGCAAGACCGTGGGAAATGGCAGGGGGAGGCAGGGTCAGCCTCAGAGAATTCCCGCCAGAGCCACCCCCTACCCCTGGTGTGGGGGGCGGGTCCCCCTGCACGTGGGCCGCCCTTGGCCACCTGCTTCCACCCTGGTCCTCCCCCATGACCTTCCCCACCACCCCCCAGAAGGCACGGGCCAGAGCCTCCTGCCCCTGCTGCCCTTCACGACTCTCGTGGGCAGACGGGGAACGAGACCGTGCGGTTTCCTGAAGCTGCCGCGGGAAGTCAGCAGACGGAGGGACTGAAGGCGACACGGGTCTGTCTCTCTCACGGTCCGTGGGCCACGTGTCTAGACGCCCGTTTCCTACAGGCTCTAGGGGCGCCCCCGTCTCTCTCACCTTCCAGCGCCTGGAGCGGGCGGCTGTGGCTACGACCTCCGCCCTCACACCTCCCGCGGGAGCCTCTCCCCGTCTTACGGGGTCACCATCCCGAAGTCAGGGCCCACCCTGACCCAGGAGCACCTCATTGAGATCCTGACCACAGCCACGAAGAGCCCGTTTTCAAACAAGGTCCCGTGCTGGGTTCCCAGCTGACGTCACTCTGGCTGATGGCTGTGGCCCTCCTGCCACCTGCTCTGCAGCAGGCTGCGCGGGTGACAGCAGGTGTATTCAATACACTACAACCTGTCACACCTGCCACGCCCTGAGCCCCTCAGGGGACGCTCCCCGCGGCTCTGCTCCCCTTACAGAAGACAAGTCCCGACACAGAAGCTGAGGAATCTTCCCACAGCCACACAGCTCTGCGGGCAGTGGAACCGGGACGGCCTCGGGGAAGGGTCCGGCATCTGCCCTCCCACCCAACAGGACACCCACCACCTGGGATCCCGGCAGGGCTCCCTTTCTGTCCTCTGCGCCCCTGGGAAGTGTGTGGAAGTGGAGGCACCTCTCACCCCTCGGAGGATCCCGGGGGGCTGGGAGCATGGGGAGGCCCCAGGCAGCTCAGAGTCCACAGCTCTGACGGCAAGACGCAGCTGCAGCTGGAAGGCCCGGCCCCGGGCAGCAGGACTCGCCTCCGAAGGCACATCTCCCTGTGCCTGGCTCGGCCACTGTCCCATCTTGGTCCCTGGGCCCCGCTGCGCCCCCCACCATGTCCTGCGAGGGCAACTATAGCGTCAGGTGCCACCGCAGCCTGTCCCACCAGAGCCCCGCGTGCGCACGGGAAACGCTCAGGCACGAAAGCAAACCCCATCGATCTCGCGGACTGTCCGTCGCCAAGCGGCTCTGTCACGTGTTAGAGTCCACTTGGGTTTTAGGACAGGCGACCGGGGGCCCCGGGGACTTTGGGGAACTTTGTGTCAAATAAATACAAGCACGTTTAACACGGGAAAGAGGCTAAACTGTAGTGACGACGACAGAGGAAAGAAGAGGGTCTTGAGGAGGGTCTTGGAGAGAAGCTCACGTCCTTCCAGAACACGCCGGACATCCCTCGGCGAGGTCGCTGTGCACACAGGCCCCAGGGCCCAGCTGCAGGGACAAGCCAGCCCCAGACCCTCTGGCCTGGGGTATCACCCCCGCCAGGATGGCTCCCAGGGCCCTGGCCCCACTGCCTTCAAGAGAACGCTTTGAAAAATCACGCCCTAAGGCAGAAAACTGAGAACAGACAGAAATTCAGAAAAGGGCTCGTACTCCCAGGGACACGGGCCCCAGCTTCCTTCCAACTGAGAGGACAAGCGCAGATGCTCTGGGGCACTGTGTCCCCCCAGCCCCCTGACCCAGCTCCTCCTCCACCTGCCCACGGGGCCGCCTTTCCCTCCTCAGGCCCAGCCAATGTGACGGGAAGGACAGACAGCTGTGAAGTTCCCAGCATCCTTGTCTAGGGCTGGGTGCAGGCGCGCGCGCGCACACACACACACACACACACACACACACAGGGCTGGGGCGGGCACACACGGACACACACAACCACTTGGGCATTTTTCAGCTGAAGATTTTCCCCACAACTTCGTCAGCCTGTCGAGTCCAGGTAAGCAACACTGCTCCGTTTCCAATTACGAGCATGAATCATTTCTCCAGCAGCCAGGTGGGAGCGCTCTGGTTCAGGGAGGAATGTTCACACCTGGGGGAGGCCTGGTGGGCAGCCTGGAGGCGGAGGCTGGTGTACTCGCCAACAGAAAGAGCTTAAATTCCAGATTCCCAAAGGGAAGCTTTTCAGCTTTTTTTTTTTCCTTAAAGATTTTATTCATTTGACAGAGACAGCGAGAGGGAACACAAGCAGGGGGAGCAGGAGAGGGGGAAGCAGGCTTCCCGCCGAGCACGGAGCCCGATGTGTGGCTCAATCCCAGAACCCCGGGATCACGACCCAAGCTGAAGGCAGACACTTAATGACGGGGCCACCCAGGCACCCCAGTTTTTCAGCTTCTACTGCCCATGTGCGGTGGGCTGCACGTATGCCCCCCAAACTCACACAGTGAAGGCCTAGACCCCAGGGGATGGCATGAGGAGGCAGGGCCGCTGGGGGTGACGGGTTAGGGGAGGCCGTGAGGGCAGGGCCTGTGATGGGATTCCCATCTGAGAAGGGCAGCTCCAGAGCCACTGCCCCCTCTGCCACGTGAGGACGAGCAGGCGGTCCCCTGCGAGACCCCCGTCACCCAGCGCCCAGACCTGCAGGAAACCGAGGGGCGGGCAAGCCCCGGCGTGGCGTTCTGCCCGGAGGCTCACGGCCTGCCGCAGAGGCTTGCAGGCAAGTTGGGGCGGCTCCTGAGGGCACAGAACGCAGAGGGTACTGGGGGCCGTGGGTTCTGCTCCAGAGCTGCGGCCTCCAAAGTCCGCGTATAATCCTTTTTTTTTTTTTTTTTTTAATTTTATTGTCAGAGAGCGAGAGAGAGCACAAGCACGGGAGCAGCAGGCAGGAGCAGGGGGGGAAGCAGGCTCCCCGCAGATCAGGGAACCTGAAGTGGGGCTCGATCCCAGGACCCTGGATCATGACCTGAGCCAGTGGCAGATGCTTCACAGACGGAGCCCCCACCAGCCCGCATGTAATCCTGATGTGGCTCTTTCTGGAAACTTTAGGATCACCGTGGGGCTACGGGCTCAGCAGGCACAGGGCCCAGTGGCCAGGGCAGTGCACTGTGCCGATGGGTCTCTTATCTCCCTAGACGGACCCAAAGCCACTGTGCCGACTGTGTGAGATGTTTTAGAACCCGGGTAGACCAGCTCCTCTGACAAAGCAGGAAAAGCTGGGTGGTTTCTTTTCCCAGGCGTGGAGCGCAGGACGTCTGCGCGCGGTCGATCCAGAACTTATGCCGTGGCTACACACGCCACGCTGGTCTGACTTCACACCCACAGGATCTGCGGGACGTGGAGGGCACTGTCTGGGGTGTTGGCCCGGGGACCCCCCGCCCCGTGCATCCCCTCGCAGCATGACTGCTCGGTGGGCCCGTCCTCACCCAGGCTGCCGCCCCAGCTGCGGCCGCCCAGGACCGTCGCGGGGAAGCACCAGGACCAGAGCTGGGCAGGAAGCGGGACAGCACATTCCCGCTGTGCGGAGACGTCCTACCTGCCAAGGACAGGAAGACCGACCAGAGGGCCAGAGGCAAAGACCGGAGGCAGTGGGGGACGCTCCCGTCCCTTCACCCAGATGCAGTCCCGCGTGTCCCACCAGCCTCGCGCTCCTGCTGGAAGCTCCTCCCGCTGGGTTTGTGTCACTTGCGCGAGGAGCTCGCATCACACACGTGGCATGATGCACGTTCCATGAACAAGACCAGGCGGGGGCCAACTGCGAGGGCTGAGCCTCGGGTGCGGACATCCAGCCGGCTCCCAGGGGGCGCATCTCCTTCCAGCACCTTCTCACCGGCTGAGGTGCAACACCCTCGGCCCTCAGCTCCCAGCTCCCCGGCCCCCCGGCCCTGTTCCTGTCCCGCTCGCCCACAGGCCTGATTCCACTGATTTCCGCTCCCCCGAAGCTCTGGGCCGCCAACAGCACCCCCGTGGGCGGAGGGCAGCGCCGCCGTCAAGGACTTCCACTTACTGTAGCCGCGATCGACTCTGCAACACGATTCCTCCGCAAACGAGTGACCTCAACCCGTTCGACGGCAATAATAGGGGATACACGTACCCTCACTCACAAGGCCGCCCGCAGACGGCCCGGGGGCTCCCTTCCCCGCTGGCACGCCCGGGGCCCTCGCTGCCCGGCACTTCTGTTAGCTTCCTCCTCCGTGACCATCCAGTCTGCACCCCCCTCGGCACAGCCACCACTAAGGAAGTTCAAGCCGCCTGCGGCTTATCCGCCCAAAATAAGACAAATGCTTCGGGGGTGCCCGGGCGGCTCAGTCGCTTGAGCACCTGCCTTCCTCTCAGGTGACAATGCCAGGGTCCCGAGACAGAGCCCCGTCCAGCTCACGCTCCGTGGGGAACCTGCCCGAGAGTCTCTCCCCACCGCCCCCACGCTCTCAAATAAATAAATCTTCAAAAAATAAATAAAAATTTAAAAAGGACGCATTTGCGAAGTAACGTCCACGGAGATCTCGTGCAGTGAGCGGGCGTCTCTCTCAAGCGACAACCGCACGAACAAAGGCAGCGACCAGGGCTGTTCTACTGGAGAGGCTGACCTCCGTGCTCCCCGGGAGGACTCTGGTCTCTGAGCCCTAACGGTGATGCCTTTACGAAGGATCCATCCTCTGCAACATTCCCCTTGGACGAGCGCCCAACCCCGCGGGAGTGCTGTCGTCAGAAGAGCCTCCCCGACTTCCCCGTCAGGGGTGGACACAGCCGGGTGGCCCGCCACCATCCTCCCGCTGCCCGCACACGCTCCAATCCTAAAACTGAGTTTGCAGGATCGTCGCAACTTGTGCCGTGGGTACATGTTCCCAAGACCCATGTGGAGGCAATGAAAAAGGCATTTTAATACGAAGATTTTTAATTCAGTTTAAAAAATCCTTAAAACGATCTGCCCGTCAAAACATGAAGTTGATTTGGGATTTTTCTATTATTATAACAAATTAGGCAAAGCTGTATCTCAAAATTATTGAGGTAAAAGATAATGCAGTAGTTTTCCTATTAAAGTCAAAATTTGCTTTTAGAAGAGTTAACAGGCAAATCAACCCAGAAATCTCCGTGACTAAATGCTAATGCAGATACAATAGAAATTTGTTATATACACGTACGAGCAACCATGACCGTGATGATTAAGGACCACCAGCCACGAGTGTAAGATTAGGGGAGCTACTGAATTTTGAGCAAGAAAGTGGCATCAGCAGCTCCGAGTATCCCTCCACTCACAGGACAGCTCAGCCCCGACAGCACTCCCCACCCAGTTGTGGGAGACGAGTGTCGTCTATCTGGCCGGTCCTGTCCTCTCCTGTGACACGTTCTCACGAGGCAGGCACCGCGCGGGCAGACGTCTGCTTACAGGCCCAGAGCCGGTGGGATGGAGCAGCCCGGGCTCACCCATTGGGGGAGGAGAAGGGAGGGGACCCTCATTCAGGCTGACCTTGAATTAGGGGAAGTGAACGTGGCTTGTCCACCGTCCCAGAGTTGCTGCCACGTAAAAATCACTTTTATAATGAAGCTCCCTTCATTAAACACACCGATCGGACAGTCCTGCCAAGGAAAGCTCACCCGGCCCCACATCTACGGCGGAAGAGGAGGAGGACAGACTCTCTGCTGGGATTCGGGACCAGGCGAAGGCGGCCTGGCCCCTGAGCGCCGCTACACTGTCTGAGCCAGAAACTCCAGGTACCGGCCCCGGGCCTCGAAGTGGTCGGCGGGCCGGTTGTACGCCGTCCACACAGGGTCGCCCACAAACAGCCGCATGGCCTTCACGTAGTTCTGGAAAACACAGACACGCTGGGATGGGAACCCCGCCTCCAAGACGAGGTCGCTGGCCATGGCGGGGGTCCTAGCCGCACACGTTCTCCCCGCAGAGCCAGTGGGCACCAGCTGCCAGGCCGGCAGGCCTCAGGCTCAGGCAGCAAGGCCTCTGCCACAGGGTTCGGTGCTGAGCCCCGCTCTCCACAACCGGCCATCTACCCAGACCCGCACGGACCCGCCCGCCCGCGCTCCCCAGTCCCGCTGTGGCCCTCACGCTCGGCAGGGCCCTTGGGCTGCTGAACAGCAGGGAGGCCAGCGTGGCATCGCCCCTCAAAAATGGGGGGGCGCCAGGGTGGCTCCGTGGGTTAAGCATCTGCCTGTGGCTCCGGTCATGATCCTGGGGTCCTGGATCAAGCCCCACAATGCGCTCCCTGCTCAGAGGCGGGTCTGCTTCTCCCTCTCCCTCCCCCTACTTCTGAACTCCTTCTGTGTCAAATAAATAAAATCTTAAAGTAAAAACGTGGAGCTCTTGGAATCCCATTTTGGCTTTTGGGAAATTTACCCTAGCAACGACCTCCCATGTGTGCTGGTCACAAAAGTAGGAGGCTCCGGGTCCCAGCACCGGACAGCAGGAACGGACCGGACAAGGCTGCTGGCCGTCAGCGGGGCCGCCCACGCGGGCAGGAGCCTCGGCGGGGACAGCGGCGGCGGGGACGGCAGCTACAGCCGGCCCGTGGGGCAGAGCAGCGGGGTCCACGCCCTCCTACCTGCTCGTCCAGCGAGAAGCGGTGGTAGATGCCGGCGGGTAGGGTTATCATGTCCCCCTTCTCCATGAAGATGCGGATCCACCGGTCCTCTTTGTCCCGCACGTCGAAGTAGCCGCTGCCGTCCAGGATGTAGCGGATCTCGTCATCCAGGTGCAGGTGCTCCTCGTAGAACACCTTAATCTGGGAGGACGGAGGGGGCGGCTCATCCGCGGCTCGTCCGCGGCGGCGGCACTGAGGCGCGGCGGCCGTCCAGCAGGAACCGGGGACAAGGGCCAGGCCTCCGGGCTCCAGCAGCTCAGGAAGCCTGGCGTCGGGCCAGCAGCGGACAGAGAACGAACACGACGTGGCCGCTCCGCGTGTCCACGGTCTCCACGGGCAACACCCCGGGGCCCTCAACGGAGCGGGGCGCACCCGGCCGGCCCCTGCCCCACAGCTCACGGCTCGGGGCCGTGAGGACTCCCTCGCCCGCGGGGACCCCTGCTCCCCACCTGCCGCACACCGGGTCTCCCGCGCCTCACACACGCGGGCACGCGGCTGTCACGTGCCTCAGACGCACGCGCGGTCATGCCGTGTCTCCCACACGCAGACAACATGGTCCGCACGCGCCACACACGCACGCAGTCATCGCATGCGTCACACATCACCCACGATCACACCGGGTCACCGTTTCCAGAAACACGCTCCCTTGTTCAAATCGTTTATGTTTTTCAAAAAGTCCTCATCCCCCTACAACCGAGTGAGCGTACTCAGGTGCGGGGCAGCAGAAGGAATCGCGCAGTAACTGCCCGCGGCCCTCACCGGGGCCTCACGCCGCGCCCCGCTGCGCTGTTCGCACCTCCCCGGCCGCCCCCACGCCGGGGGTCTGAAGCTTTCCTCATGCAATGCTTACACGTTTCTGGAAAACCCACAGATGGTCGGAAAATCGCCATCAAGAGCCGCGCACTGGCACCTGTCCTGAGGCCGGCAGGCTGCGGTGACGCCGGTGTCGGGGCCGAGGAGGGGAGCGGCCGGCGGAGCCACGAGCGGCCGCCCGCGCGCAGCTACCCCGTCCCGGAACTGCCCCCGACCGCGGGCCTCTGACAACACGAACAGGAACAGGCAGCGGGTCACCCCCGGCCGGGCCGTCACAGACGGGACAGAAGGCCGACGCCCGAGCACCAGAGGCGCAGGCACCGCCGCGGGCCGGCAGCCCTGGAACAGCGCAGCGAAGACGGGAAAGGGGAGGCCCCGGCACCCGGAGATGCTAGAACCTGGTTGTTTTACGGAATCACCAACGGGTGAGACAAGCGCGGGACGGAAAAGGTAAACGTGCCGACCTGAGTCCGCCTCAGGCGGGGCAGACCTGCGCACCGGCCGCTCGCCCCCGCCTCGGCTGCCGTCTGCGAGCCCCGGTGCCGCGGCCAGGCTGAAACCACGGGCGGCCGCGGAGGGAGAGGAGAGTGCGGTGGGGCCGGGCCGGGGTCCTCGCGGCGGGGCCAGAGATGGCCCACACCGAATGAGGGAGGCCGGGAAGTCCTGCGGCGCCGACTGAAGGAGAGGCGTCCCTCACACCAACCACCTCTCCGTCTCACACAGAGTTCACCGCCTCATCCGCTGAAGGGACCGCGGGAGTGACCCCCAGGTAGCAACGAGGACCCCAGACGGGTCCTCCAAGTACCAGTGACGGGTGCCAGGAAGGGTGGCTGATTCCAGGGCCAGGTCAGGGGACGTGGGGGCACCGGGCGCCGGCGGCTCCACAAGTCAAGTGGTGATCGGGAAAATGACGGCCACCTGCCCACAGGACAGAAACCCCTCAGAGAGGCTCGTACTTGCTAAGTCTGGGACAATCCGAACATCAGAATTACTCACCGGCCTGTAATCCATGCCCGCCACGATTCAAGGCTCTGGGAGCCCGCCCTGGGCTAACAGAAGGGAGCGGGCAGCCTCTCCCTGCAGACCGAGGCCAATTCAACACTGCGGGACAGACGGTCACCGCTCTTAGCACCTGACGGTAGGACTGACCCAGGCAGGGTCTATCCAGATTTACGCAAACACCGAATGGAAGTCTGAGAAGAAACATGGCATTTATAGACTCAAAATAATTCTCCACAGATTTCCTATCAGTTATGAGGGGAGACGGAAGTTCACAACGAAGAACCTGATGAACAAAACTTGACCGAGTTTCCGTCAGCCGGAAGGGTCCTGTGACACCACACACCTCCCAGCAGCGCACACCGAGCAGACACAACACCTTCTGCGTAGCGTTCCGGCCAAAAATGCAAGGCTTGCATCTAACCATGGAACCTAACACAAACATGACGTGTGAGACAGTAAAGGTTTGTTTCAGAGAAACAGAACAGAGAAGCCTGTACCAGCAAGAGTTTTCTTCCGGGGGAGAAGCCACTCTGGGGACTAGGACGATGGAGAACACAGTTACTGCCGTTAACAGCACACGGGTCTCTGCGACGCAGTAAGACAGAGCAGTGCTGGGGCTCTTGGGTGGCTCGGGCCGCTGGGCGTCCGGCTCTTGATTTCGGCTCCGGTCATGATCCTAGGTTGTGAGATCGAGCCCCACACAGGGTTCTGCGCCGACCGTGGAGCCTGCTTAGGATTCTCTCTCTCCCTCTCCCTCTTTTCCTCCCCATTCTCTTTCTCTCGCACGTGCGTGTGCACACACACATGCACTAAAAAAATAAAAAAATTAAAATTAAAAAAAGGAAAGACAAAGTCACTGCCAAGAAGGTGGGTAATCGAACATTCACAGCAAAGCACACCACGTAAACCTGAGAGAATTCATGACCCGCTAGGGCACCCGGTGAGAAGCGCCACCATCTTGGAAGTACCGTAACACTCGTGCTCCGTCCGGCACAATCGGGCACAATCACAGCACACGTGTGTCTGCCGCACCCGTGTTCTCATGCCGCTTTTGTTCAGTCCAATCTGCTGGGACACCTGCCGGTTTCCTTCCTCCAAAACACACACACAAGACATCCAAGCTGATGGAAGAACGTCTGGGAGACTTTCCCTAGATCCACCAGAGGACTGAAGTCACAGGATAAAATGCCACCCTGAGCTCTGAAACAGGTGGACACGGCCCCCGCTAGGTAAGCTGGTGTGACGCCACGCGGTCGTCCTGGCAAACTGCGGCAGGCTGAGTGTGCTCCAGCTTCAAAGTGGGAAACTCCCGGGACCTCAGGATTAAGGGAAGCCCCACAGTTCTGTGGCTTTTGTATCTAGAAACCCTATCAGGTTCTCAGGATGAAGATCCCAGAAATATCCTTTCACGTTGCAGGCAATGGGAGGGGAAAAGTAACCATTTTTAAATACTCCCAGAACGTCCTGCACCAAAGGCCAGTACTCCCAGGGAAACAGCTGCACTGGAGCCTTATCTGAGTTGTGGGAAGACCCTCTCCAGTCCCCTCCAGCCTAAAGGGCGAAAGAAAAGGCCACAACAGAAGAACCAAGCCCACTAAAGACTGGCCTGAATGGTAACATCACAGAGCACTTCTTCTCCCCAACAGCTGACCGCATGAAGGGGCTCCAGAAGATAACAGTGACTTAAAGCTTTGAAAGAACACTCCGTGTGAGACACAGAATCTACGGGAGGAAGAGCGCTTAAAGAAACAAAGACCCCAGGGGAGAAGAAAATCCAGGGAACTAGAAGAAACCAAACCCCTGGCACCAGCAACAGCAAATGGAACTCCCGCCCAGATAACACACACCCTCACGCTAAAGGCTGACTTGCCTTGGTTCCTCTTAACAGACGCTACACTCTGGCTTTAACCAAAATGACAGGGCATGCTAAAAGCTAAGAAAAAATCCATCTCTAGAGACAAAGCAAGCCTGAGAACCAGACAGAGGTGTGACACACATTATGGAAACTAAAGCTCAAGGTTCCATAGCTAGTAAGTGCTGCAGCCAGAATTTAAAACTTTTATTTATTTGACACAGAGAGAGAGGGAGAGAAAAATTGATTTATCTGACACACAAGCAGGGGGAGCAGCAGGAAGGAGGAGAGGGAGAAGCAGGCTCCTCACTGAGCGGGAAGCCCGATGCAATCATGACCTAAGCCGAAGGCAGACTCTTAACCAACTGAGCCACCCAGGCGTCCCAAGAAACCCACTTTAAAACAAAGACACAATGAGTTAAAAGCAAACTTTTAGATGGGGCGCCTGGGTGGCTCAGTGGGTTAAGCCGCTGCCTTCGGCTCAGGTCATGATCTCAGGGTCCTGGGATCGAGTCCCGCATCGGGCTCTCTGCTCAGCGAGAAGCCTGCTTCCCTCTCTCTCTCTCTCTGCCTGCCTCTCTGCCTACTTGTGATCTCTCTCTGTCAAATAAATAAATAAAATCTTTAAAAAAAAAAAAAAGCAAACTTTTAGAGAAAGAAACACCATGTTAACAGTAATCAACAGCAAGCTCAGGGAACGACATTAATTTCAGACAATGCAGACTTCAGAACAAGGAAAATCATCAGGGATAAGGACGGGTATCATGTAATGACAAAACACTCCAATCTCTAAGAGGACATGAAAAATCGCGACACGTATGCACCTAACAACAGACATCAAAATACACGAGGCAAAAAGTAACAGGAGGAGAAGAACACATGAATCCACTATTTTAGTCAGAGACTTCAACACCCCCATCAACAGACAAGTTCAGTTAGCAGAAAATCAGAAAGGAGTAGCTGCTGAGGAGCACCAGCAGTCGACATCCGTGGAGTGAGTCACCCAGCCACGGCAGACACACTCTTCTCAAGCCTGCACAGTGGCTTCACTAAGATAAACTGTGCTCTGGCCCATGAGGTAGCCTCAGTATATTTCCAAGGACTCAAGTCTCACGAAATATATTCTCTGATTACAGTGGAATTAAATTGGAAGGCAAGAAAAGTCAAGTCTCTGTAAAAGTCCCCATATGACTGGAAACTAACACATATCAAAAAACCCACAGAGGGCGCCTGGGTGGCTCAGTGGGTTAAAGCCTCTGCCTTCGGCTCAGGTCGTGATCCCAGGGTCCTGGGATCGAGCCCCACATCGGGCTCTCTGCTCAGCAGGGAGCCTGCTTCCTCCTCTCTCTCTCTGCCTGCCTCTCTGCCTACCTGTGATCTCTGTCAAATAAATAAATAAAATCTTTAAAAAAAAAAAAAAAACCACAGAGGTCAAAGAAATCAAAAAGGAAATTAATTTGGAAGTATTCTGAACTGAATGAAAATGAAAATCATTTGAAATTTGTGTGACCGCTCTAGAGAAGTACTTGGAGGAAATCTACAGCACTGAACACCTATGTTAACAAAAGAAGGCTGCAAGTCCATGACCTCAGCAACCACGTTAAGGAATTAGAAAAAGTACAGCTCAGTCAGGGGAGCATCTAACTCCTGACTGCTGCTCAGGCTGTGATCTCAGGGTCCTGAGATGGAGCCCCGCGTCTGGCTTCCTTCTCGGTAGGGTGCCTGCTCGGGACTCTCTCTTCCTTGCCCTCTACTCCTCCTCCCTCCACCTGCATGCTCTCTCAAATAAATAATTAAATCTTTAAAAAAAGGAAAAAGAAAAAACAAAGAGAAGCTGGTGTTTAATAGGAGTGAATGTAAAAATTCCCCTCTTCAACGAATTTAGAGCTCCCTTACCTTGTCTTCATAATTTGGCAGTTTATCCTTGCATATGGTTATTATGTCCATCCAGCAGTAGTTTCTCTCTTTTCGGATCTTTTCTAATTCTGGATCATTCTCATATTTGTCAGCATCCAACTATTAGAGTTACAACAAAAAAAAGGAAGTCACGTTAATGCAAACAAAGAAATGTTCTCTTACTGGATTTCCAGTATGATTCCACTCTAAATTCATCATCCAGTCCTCTGTCAACTGCAAAGTAACCTTCCTTCCCCTCCTCTCCCCATTCTCTGTCACAGCTAAGGACAGTGCAGTTGTACTTAATTCCTGCCTCCTTCTCCCTGGCAGTTCTTCCTGGGGGATCCTACATTCGCATTCTAGTCCCACTTCCAGGAGCCCAGGTGAAGCACCCATGACCAGGCCTGTCCAAGGTCACCAACCCCACCTCCACCCCAGTCCTGCTCCTGCAGCACGAATCCTCTGTACGTCTCTGATCTCTCTGTGACATCTCTTTGGTCAGCTGCTTCCCTGGCTGGAGGCTCTGGAAGCCTATAAATAAAACCCAAGTTCATTACACCGGGATGAGAGCCCTTCCATCATGTGGCCCCAGTTGCCTTTTCTACTCCTCTGTCCCTATCACCTGTTCAAAACAAACAAACAAAAAAAAAAAAACAAAAACAAAAACAAAAACAAAAAAACTTCATTCTAAACCAAGCAAAATTATTTGCTCCAAATGAATCTTCACATCCCCACACCCTTGCTCCTGACAGCTTCCTACACCCAGAAAGCTCATTCATCATCGTCATTCATCACAACCCTATCTACTCAAGGTCCCATTCTGAGTTGAAGGCAGACACTTGGCGACCGAGCCACCCAGGCACCCCTCAGGGTCCCATTCTAACACGTCTGTGACGAAGCACTCGCCAGGAGCCCAGCCAGAGTTAATCTCACTCCTACTTCAAACTACTGGCAATGAATTGAGCTCACCTTGCATTATGTTGCTATAAAATGCACATTTTACCACAACTCCTGAACAGCAAAACTCTAGAATATCTTAAACTACTAGTCATCAACACGTTATTTTCTACAAAGATGCCTCCCCAAAAGTTATGAAACCCACCTCGGGATACGCACAGGACTGCCCTACACTAAAACCATCTATCACTCTGCTGTGTCCCTAATAACAGATGCACAAAAATTCTCCATCTGTTCCCACTGATTGAGAACAGCTATTATGAAGGAAGTATATAAAAATACACAGGACACAAAACCCAGAGAGTAAACATCATTTACTTATTTATGTTTAAGTATACTTCATGCCACACACAGGGCTTGAACTCATGACCCTGAGATGGAGAGTTGGAGGCTCTGCCGGGCGCCCTGACTTATCCAGAGCAGAAGTAGAAGGCCGGAGGAACTGGGTCTGACCCAGCGGAGAAACTGGAAGATGCCCTTTAAAAGGTGGTATTTTATCCTTTGGATACATTCACAAGTTGACCAAGATCTCATTCTGCAAAAAGAACGAAATCCCCAAAGCACCGTAAGTTAACTGTTTAGTTCCAGAGAAACTGACTTTGTGATAAAACAGAACGTATTTCCCGGTCACAACAGGCACCGCCTCAGAGATGGTCCCTGCCCGCAGGTACGTGTTCGGTCTTGGCCTGGAGAGAAATAATCCGTAAAAACCAACGCGCCCCAAAGCAGAGCGTTCTGCGGAGGCGCCGTCTTCGGGGCCAGGAGACTGCCGGGCCTCACGACCGCCCAGCACCGCAAGCAGGAGCCCGGCGGGGAGCGTGCACTGCGGGCCTGCCCGACGGCCTCACGGCAGGTGGACACGGGCAGGTGGACGCCGCAGCCCCGCCACGGACACGCCACGACTGCCGGGCTTGTTACCATGGCACAGCCCACGGCACCCCCAGTTTTTCTCTTATGATTTTATTTACTCGGGGCACAGAGGGCGGGGGGGGGGGGGCGCTCAGTGGGTGAAGCCTCTGCCTTCAGCTCAGGTCCCGATCTCGGTGTCCTGGGATCGAGTCCCACATCCGGCTCTCTGCTCAGAGGGGAGCCTGCTTCGAACCCCCCCCCCCCCCCGCCACTTGATCTCTGTCTGTCAAATAAATCACATCTTTAGAGGAAACTATTTTTATTCGCTCACTGGTCAGAAAGGACGGGAGCACACAGGCCGGTGAGGGCGGAGGGAGAAGCTGCTCCCGCGGTGGAGGGAGCGGGTGCGGGCGACCCCCGCACCCGGATCACGCAGCGCGCCCCCGGCGCACACCCGCACTCTTGACTTGAAGGAACAGCCTGTCAGCTGACTCGGGGACACCGACAGCCGCTCCCGGAGCTTCCTGAACGCGCCCGGTCCTACCAGCGAGTGACTGGCCCCGCGCTCGGTGCAGACGTTTCATTTACTTGAAACAGCGCGCGGGGCACGAGCGGGGCAGGGGCAGGGGGGAGGCACGGGGAGGGGGAGGGGCAGCCGAGTCCCGCGCCCACGGTTGTCGGCGGGAGCGCGCTCCGAGCCTCCCCGGCAAACCGCAGCGCGTCCCCGCGGCCTCGCACGCGCACGAGCGGACGGCCCGCGGGCTCGGGGGCCGGGACCCTGCAGCCCGCGGAGGGGAGGGCGGCCCCACGCTCAGACACCCGCCCCCTGCACCGCTGCGCGCGCCCGCCCCAGGGAGCGCCCCTGCCGCCTGCGGAGGACGCCAGCGCGCCACTCGGGACCCCGCACACTGCCCCCAGGCAGCCTGTCCCCGGCCTCCCGCCCGTGCGGTCCACTAACAGCGTACCCGGCGGCCCACAGACCCCACCCCGAGCCCACCCGGCCTGCCCAACGGCGGCCCTCGACTGTCCGCGGAGCGCGCGCACGGCGCACCCACCGCCGAAAGCTCGGCCAGCGCAGAGGGCCCCGGGGTCGGCCCACTCGGCCTTCCTACTGCGCATGCACGCCGCTCCCAGGTCGCGATTCCCGGCGCCGCTATTGAGCATGCGCACCGCCCCCCCCCCCCCCGTCGCGATTCCCGGCGCCGCTACTGAGCATGTGCAGGATGCCCCCGGCGCCGGCGACCACCCGGCACCCCCTACTGAGCATGCGCAGTGGTCCCAGGTCGCGATTTGCCGGCGCCGCATGCCCCGGGCGCCGCCAACCACTAGGGTCCCCCCCCCCCCGTTACTGAGCATGAGCAGTCCCTCTCCCTACAACCCCCGGCCCAGTCCCGGCCGCGGTCCCCACTCGCTGCAAGCTGGGGTGTGCAGGGAGCTCGGGGCACCACATGGGGGGCCCGCCCCCGCCCCGTCCTCCGCCCCCGCGTACCTTCCAATAAAGCACCCCGAGCCGGCGCAGCTGCTCCAGGCCAACCGGGCGGCTGGGCTCGGCGCGGTGGGGCCGCCTCGGGTCGTCGGCGGACTCGTCCATGTACCAGGCCTGCACCATGGCCGAGCCGGGGCGCCGCGAGCACCCCCCTGCGCGCCCGCCCGGCCCCCGTCCCTGACCCTGGCCGACGGCTGCGGGAGGCGGCGGACGAAGAGCGGGCGCGCCGCTCGGGGAGGGCCCTTATCCCGGGGCAGCCGGGCGGGGCGGGGCCGGAGCGGGCCCGGCGGGGGGAGGGGCGACGGGACAGGGGGCGGCTGCGGGGACGCGGGGGCCAGAGGTCAGGGTGCGCGGAGCAAGCTCGTGCAACAACTTACGTGTTAGAGAAGGGAAATGAGACGCCACCAGAGAACCCACGCAGCGGGACTTGAAGTCAGGTCCCCTCCCCACAGAGGACCCCAGGGTCACTCAGAGCGGGATGTCCTGTCCTCGCCCGCCTGCCCCGCCGTCTATTTGTAAACTGCCCAGCTCCCTTCCCCACAGGAGTGGTTATGTTCTAGGGGATAAGAACAAGCTTGCCCTTCCCGTTCCTTGAGTCGATCCTCTGTTGAGCAGATTAGAAAAGAAAAAATTCATTTTCTCAAAGCAGTCAGCCAGAAAAGATCCAATCATCTCGCCATCCGGCATAGCCTCCAACAGGGAACCAGGTCACTCAGAAGCCCGCGGGATTGAACCTAGACCTAGGACACCACATCTCCAGAGTGAACAGCCCACTCTGAACCCCGGGAACCATTGCCCACAAAGCCCAGGTAGATTTTGTGTCCGGTCCGCTGCTGCCGTCCCACATCTGGTGGAGAGCCCACCTCTCCACTCTTCCCGTGACCAGCTGCTGCTTGTACCCCAGGGACGCCTTCCACATCACTGCCCACTTCCTCCTGCACTTCAGACGAGACTGCATGGTCTTACCTCTGATGGGGATCCCACCCCCCCAAGTAAAGGTTCAGAGTGACCCCTCCCCTCAGACAGCTCTCACAAGGTAACCCAGGACCCCCGAGTTGCTGCACCCAGTCACTTATTTCTGTTCTTGTCTGCCCTTCCTGAAACGCTTCCTTCTCACCTCCCTCTGATGAAGTTCTAGAACATAGATGAGGTTCGGTGGGGTGAGGTCCGGAGCCAATAACCAAGGAGAAATAGAAGAACAGAAGAAATTCATATCTTTCAGATAGGGAGACCTATCTGAAGAAGCCTACTGAGGCCATGCTCCCAGAAAAGTAAAGAAGGTCCATCACCAAATCCCCCTGACTCCTGGGTGGCGTCCCACGCAGGATTTGTCAGAGGTTCGTGTCAAAGGCGACCAGAGGCGTCCCTCAAGATATCGCTATTGACCACGATCCTGCCTTCCCCGGGAAGACATTCCTGCCGTAAAAGGCCCTGGAGGGATGCAGTGCCCCTACCTTTTCCCCATGGCATCAATTGGCTGCCAATGGGTGCCTGGTGAATGGACCAAAACACTGTGCCATGCCACGCCATCGTCTGTCCTGAAGACTGCATACTGTTTTGCCACTTTAACCCATGGAAATACTAGGAAGGTTTTACAAGGGGAAATTACCCAATTTTGTAGCTTTAAGTAGTTTGTAGAAGACACTGACAAGAAACAGTAAAGACTGAAATCCATCATGGTCTATGCGACATTCCAACACATGTGGTCCTTACAGCCAACTTCCCTAGGAAAGGGTCCCCAGTTGCGTTTTAATTCAATCGGGTACTGGTTTCGGCGGGCTCCCAGGGGAGGTCACCCAGCCAGAAGTGGCTAAACCAGGGATGTGAAGGGGATCACTTTAGATCAATCAGGAGGAAACGTCACATGGGAGTCTTAAGATTGGCAGCCGTCCTGGTGACTTAGGTGGCTGTCCTGTGCCCAAGAGAGACAACTTTATATTAGAACAGGAATAAAGAGAGGGCATCAAGTTTCTGGGTCTTATTACCATTCCGAACCTCACGTGGGGCTGTGAGTCTTTACATCTGGACTCTGAGCTCTGGTGCAAAATTGGTGAGTTCGGTGGGGTGAGGTTCGGAGTCGATGACCAAGAAAGAATTCTTGTGACCTCTCTGGTGCAAAATGGTGGCTTCTTAAAGCACAGACAGGGACAGGACCCATGGGCAGGGAGAGCTGCTGCCCTGCTATCCTGAGGAGTGGCTGATTATACACACAGGACTTGGGTCAGTGAGGACAAAGCAGGTGTTCAGAAGGGCTGTCACGGTGAAGAAGACTGTCAGGATGCTGGAGGCCTGGTTATTGTCAAGCCAAGGCTGTTTTTCCCTTTCCCTTTCCTTCAAGCACTAGCATGAAGACTGTTGGGAGTTTCCTGGTGGAATGTCACATTCCTCCTATCAAGCGTCCTTGTGATGAGCTCTAGGTTTAGAAGAAATTTAACTTTATTTATATTTCCTTTCATCTCAGTCTCCTTCAGTTTTAGGGAGGGGAGGGTGGTGTTAGGGCTTTAGGAATTGCTTGTTTGTCTCTGGAAGTTGGGCTGTGGATAAGACAGCTTCCTTGTTGTTAATCACGAGGACATTTGTAAACCGAGGGAGACTCCTGTCTTGCAGGATTGTGATCTCTGCAAGTTAACTATTTGTTTTCCTTTTAGGGCAGCCAGGGGTGCGTGAGGAATGTCACACATCCGAGGGGAGCGGTGGGGGGGGAGAGGGGTGCAAGGTGCCAGCTTTCGCTTTGTCCCCAGCCAGCCTCCTGCTCCCTCATCACCTCCATCTCCCTCTTGGTTCCTCTCCTTGGCGTGACCACAGAGTTGTGGAGTGTCCTGTCCTCTCCCCACACACACCCTAGGTGACCTCATGTCGTCCAGGATACGTAGCGACTTCCGCAGCCATCTCCAGCCTGGACCTTTTTGAGACCCAACCCGGTGTCTAAATCGGCACGGCCACATATGTGGTGAATTCGTGTGTCCAACCTAACTCAGCCGAAGCAGAACACGACTCCCCACACGTCCAGACAGGTCTCCCAGCCTTTCCTGACCCTGTCAACAGCCGCATCAACCACCCAGTGGCCAGATCCCACAGTCCAGGGGTTTTCTGCTTCCTCTCCCTTACCCTCAACGTCCAGCCAAATCCAGCAACAGCACAAATGCACACACTTCATCCTGCTCCTACTGCCCTCTTCTCCGGACTGTTAACACCGACCCCTGCAGGGGACCCCGCTCCCACCTCTGCCCCACTGCAAGCCCTTTTCTGCATGGCATGGATTTAAAAATACAAATGGGGCACCAGGGTGACTCCATGTTGGGCGGCCAACTCCATCTCAGCTTGTCTTGATCTCAGGGTCATGAGTTCAAGCCTTTCATTGGGCTCTACGGGGGTGAGGAGCCTACTAAAAAAAATTTTTTTTAATAACAAAAAGTAAATAAAAATACAGACAGGGTCTTGTTACTTGTCTGCTTAACCTCCTTTCTTGACTGACGTGGCTCCTGACCACCTCTCCAGCCCGTCTCCCTCCTGCCTGTTCTCTGCCCTCCGCGCACTCAGCGTCTGAATCTGGTGTCCTCCTCTGCGCGCTTCTGTTCCTATCTTAGATCTCCCTTCCCTGCAGAGGCCTTCTCTGACCCCAGCCCTACACCTCTGGGAGGTCAGCGTGTGTCTTATTAGTCTTCCAAGGACCAGTGCCTCGCTCATCATAGGCAGTAAAAGAAAGTTTGTTGAATGAATGTGGAAAGGATGGGAAGAGAACACGGCTTGGAGTTCTCGCGTTACTGCAACTGCTCTCCTAAGTCAGACCAGATCTCGTGCCCTAGGAAGTAACGGCACTTGTGCTGGGGAATCTCGCAGAGGCTTCATGCCTGCCCAGCCTTCCAAGCAATGTGGGCACGACTTACCACCCACACTTTAAAGACGGGACAACGGGGGCACACACAGCTCGAGTGACTACTGGCGGTCCGGGGCCAGGAAGGAGCAAGGCCGGGGTGCGAGGTGGGGACCCAGCCCCAAAGCCTGCAAACGCTACCACTACCACACAGTGCAGGAAGGAGCGAGGCTGCTCTCCTTCGGTCAGGGAATGACGGTTGGAATGGGAACAGGGACAGGGTCTCTAGCGCCTGCCAGGGCAGCGCACAGACAAGCACACTTTATCATCTGGGGGGCCTCCATCTTACTCAGATGCTTTTTTTTAACTATTGGGGAGGACAGAGGGAGCTGTGTTATGTTGTTTAAGGGAAAAAGCCCCACATACTTTGGAAAAGCAAGACCATTGGGACGCCCTGAGGAACTGTCACCCAGCCCAGCTCTTGCGGCCAGGACCGGTTCAGGCAGGCAGACTCCGATCAGAATGGCGCTCATTACAGTCGTGTGACTCTAGGAAACCCACGGGATTCCTCCTTTGAAGGGAAGTCCTTTGAAATTGAACTACGTCCAGAAGAATAGCCAACAGCAGTCAAAAAATATGTTTTGCGACCAGAATTTATCACCCTCAGTAGGCAACTTGGGAAGAATCTGTTTGGATGTTCTGAAAGATAGATGGTCCTCCTTGCTGCAGCCCTGGGCGCGGGGGCCGTCATCCATCCCGGCGCTGTGCTCCCGGTCCAGGGCCCCCCTAGCCAACAGGGCAGGGCAATGGCAGAGCGGAAGGCCAGGGTCCCCGAGACATGGCAACATGAAGGATGTGGACGTTCACCTGTACCGGGTGGCAGACATCCTCTGTGAAGGCACCAGGAGTAGCTCTTTCCGGCTTTGCAGGCCAAGAGGCAAAGTTGAGAGAAATAGATCAGTCCTTTGGTAACAATCATTTTAAAGTGTAAAAGCCATTCTTAGTTCACAGAACATACAAAAACAGGCATCAGGCTGGAACCTGCCAACCCCGTTCTATCCCATTAATACTATTTGCATCGCATCCGGCTACCAAGCACTTTATGCCCCTGGCCTGTGGGGACAGCTCTGAACGGGTGTGGGATTGCGCGCTACTAGCGAGCTATGGAGTGAGCCTACCATTAGCTCGCCGGCGACGGCTGAAGACACGCATCACCCGGGCCAGGCGCGAGGCCCAGCATGGGGCCCCACGGCAGAAGCCGCTGTCACACCTCCCACAGGTTGCCCAGACACCAGTTCCTGGCAAGGATGTGAAGAGACACCCGCGTGTTCCCTGAGTTGCACTGTAGGCAAAGAACCCTGAGTTAGGACCCAAGAGCTCCATTACCCTGGGCAGGAAGCACACCTGTCCTTGATCCAGGGAGACACTACGTCTACCTCGCAAGGCCACCCGCGAGACAGATCTCCCAGAGGGGAGCTCTGGGGCCTCACCTGTGCACATGCAGAGATGTCGGAGACCCACGGAGAACTGTCTCCTGTTCCAGTTCTCCAGCAACTTCTTCCGTTTCATTTGAAATCGGTGGATAGTCTTAGCAGTGTGGCCGACGGCTCACAGCCCTGCATGTCGGAAGTGTGGGTGTGCGGCTCTTACTCTGCTCAGTGTCCCGCACTGACTCAGGGGTCAATGGGACTGCGTCCTTTCTGGAGCACGATTGCTGGCAGAACTCGTGTGGTCAGTCCAAGATCCCCGTTTTCTTCCTCGCTATTGCCCAGGAGTGGTTGTCCCTGTCCAGAAGATGCCCTCGGTCCTCTGCCCATAACACAGAAGCTCATTTCTCCAGCCCAGCAGGAACGGCTTTATCCCTTTGAATTTCTTCTAAGAAGACCTCACCTGATTATTCAGGCTCACCAAAGAGAACCTCCACTTTGATTAGCTTAGAGTCCAGTGGTTTGGGGCCTTAATTACATCCGTCAGAATTTAACCAGCAGTCAGATGCACCGTTCCACCTGCACTCAGGGATCGGATGCACCGGGCGGTGGAAATCTCAAAACGCTGCATGCCACATGAGTAAGTCTCCGTACTGTCCTTACTGCAGCAGCGCCTGAGCGGAGACTGAAAATGGTTAAAACCAGTGTTCCTCTCTACTTCTATTTATTTACCTGAGTCGGTGCTTTAGCTAGAAGCACAATGACCGAATGTCACTGTTTCACTGGAATTGGGTGAAGGGACAGTAAAATGAACCTTCGTAGGTTCATAACCCCAGAGACTGGTTACGGCTCCCTCCTTCCCTCCTTCCCGGCCCCCTTCTTTCCTCTGCGCCTGGCTCAGTTCTGCCTCCCGCGGCGAGCTTTCTGCAAGCGCAGGAAACACGGCCGGCAGCTCCAAAACCGTGCTTGCTTGGAATTCAAGAGAAAGGAGCTCTTGTATGTGGTGTCTGGAGATCCGGTGTCATGGAAGATCCCAGATGGCCCAGTTAAAACCACACGTCCACCCCTTGGATCTCTGTGGAGCCTCAGGTCCACCTGGGACGCATGTGGGCGGCCACTGGGGGAGGCCGAGCCTCACAGCCCCCGTGGAGCCGCGGCCCTGGCGCAGGGAGCAAGCCAGGTTCCCACGCGATGCGACGCGGGGGCAGGCGAGAGGCGGAGCTCACTACGCCAGCTGTCGGGCTGTCCCCGGTGGGCGGGCGGCGAGGGTTTGGGGCTCGGCGCACTGCTCTCGTAGGGTCCTGGGCCTCGAGGCCGTCCTGGCTGCGGCCACCCGTCCCCGCCAGCCCGCGCGCAGCTGAGGTCTTCTAAATGGCAGGCCTGCAGGGCCTTCTGGAAACAGCGAATGTTATGGAGAAAGGGCGTCACCAGCAAGGGCCGGCGCTGGAAGCAGCACAGGGCGCCGCACAGAAACGACCGTCTCAGGGCACGCTGAAAGAAAGAGCTGAACCGACGTTTGCTGTGAAACACAAGGGCCGTCTATAACGAAACGGAGGGTCAACACAAAGACCTCGGGAGTGAAAACCTGTGGGACCGTCCCACATCCTCCAAGTCAAGAAAACCAGGCAGGTCCCTGACGGACTTGACTGCAGTGGACACTGATGAAACTATTCTTTCTGTATGTAAATTTGAAAAATTCCAATGATATTTACAGGAAGTAGGTGTTTTGAATTAAGAAACAAGCCATTTGTGCATGAACTTTTCTTAACCGAAAAAAGGGAGCATGAGTCTGGATTTCTTTTCTTTTCTTTTTTGTTTTTAAAAAGATTTTATTTATTCATTTGACAGAGAGACACAGCGAGAGAGGGAACACAAGCATGGGGAATGGGAGAGGGAGAAGCTGGCTTCCCGCGGGGCAGGGAGCTCGATGCGGGGCTCGATCCCCGGACCCTGGGATCATGCTGAGCCAAAGGCAGACATTTAACGACTGAGCCACCCAGGCGCCCCTGGACCTGGATTTCTTAACTAGAGGAGCAGTGCTTAGACGTCACTGCCTGGAGGCCACAGTCAGCAAAACTTCGTTCACGCTAATTAAAGGAGAACATGTCTCTCGGTCTTAATACATCTTTGAAATAGGACAGAAGACTTCATAGGACACTAGGCTCTCAAATGCAGGCTTATTTGCAGCCTTTCAATGAATTATCCCCCATCCCTGTGTTTCCAGGATGAAAATAAAACCGCATGTTCATTCCAGTGTGCAGACCCCTGGCTCATTCTCCAGCTGTCGCCCTAAATACTTGCTCCAAAAGAACTCTTGCCCAAGTGTGTTGCATGTCACATACACTGAGAGAAATGATTAGCAAAAAGTGTTTTGAGGTCAAAATCTATAAGGAAACTGGAGCACCTCGGTGGCTCAGTGGGTCAGACGTCCAACTCTCGATTTTAGCTCAGGATCTCAGGGTCGTGAGATGGAGCCCTGTGTCAGGTTCCGCACAGGGCATGGAGCCTGCTTGAGAGTCTCTCTCTCCCTCTGCCCACCCTCAACCACTTGCTTACATACTCTCTCTCTCTCTAAAATAAGTAAATAAATAAAACGTATTTTAAAAACTTCGGGGAAACCTCCTATGCCATCTCTCTTCTGAACAGCGGTGAGGCTCAGAATGGAGGAAATGGTTTATGGTCACAAAACTTCTCCCCATGGATTAGTGCCTAATCCAAAATGTCCCACCCAACTTTCCTTGGCAAACACTGTCAAAGGTGCAGTGAATCACCGAACAGTAATTAGCAGAGCTTTACTGGGTATATGCCCAAAAGACCCTTTCCAAACTGGGAGCACGTCACCAGAACAAGGACAGGGCTTAGGGGGTGAGGAGACAGAGACTTCCCGACTCACAGTGAGTGGTTATGATACTAGCATTTTACGGAACTGACTAGCGGTTACCTCATATCAACTTTTGGAAACAGTATACGTTTCGCTCATGATTTCTGGGGGCATAAGAGAGAAATGACTCAGGTCAAGCTAGTCTTGCAAAACAAACTAGATTAATCTTTGTTTGCATGACCCAACGGGTTTTGTCTGCTCGGGGAATGTTCAAAGCAGGTCTCTGTTTGCTTTTGACTTTAACCCCACCATGCTGGCGGCAGGGACAGAAACACGGGAACCCCGAGCAACTACCACAAGCGTCAGGACTAAATCTTCTTAGTAACGAAACCCACGAGAATGTAGAAGTCATCGGCACTGATATCTGGACTCCAAGGAAAGCGAACCTCACTCTGCTGGAAAATAAACTCTGACCAAACACGGGGCGGTGAGGAGCTCCTGACTCCGGCACATTTGAGCCGTTAGACTCACACTGCGGCCAAGGGTCCGAAGCCACTCCTGGAGGCGTCAGCGGGGGGAGCTGGTCTCACCCTGGAGCCTGCCGAGTCCCCTCCCTCACCCTCCCTTCCATCCCACTCCATCCTCGACCTGCTGCCTCTGCCCTGCGCCCCTGTCCGGCTGAGAGCCTGAGTTTACCTTCCTGCACGCTCAGACCCTTCAGATCCATGCTTTACCGATTCGTCCAGCAAATATTTACCAGGTACCTGCTCTGCGCCAGGACTTGCTCCAGGCCCTGGTTAGGCAACAGGGAGCCGACAGGGGCCAAATTCCCAGAACTTAAAGCCTACAGCGGGAGACAGACGGCGAGTCGGAGGGTGGCGAGTGGTAGGCAGGAGTATAATGCAGGGAAAGAGGAGCAAAGAGTGCTGGCTGTGTGTGTGTGTGTGTGTGTGTGTGCGCGTGCGCGCGTGTGTGTGCGTGTGTGGCAGAGTCAGGGAGGGAGATGCGGGGGGGACGGGGAAGCAGAGCTGCCCAGTGTGACCCGGAGCCGGAGCGGAGGAAGCCGAGGAAGCCGGGACATGGGAAGGAGCTGAGGGAAGGAGCCCAAGTGCCTGCCAAGCGGAGTGAACAGTAAACACAGGGCAGAGGGCCAGGGTCCTGTGTCACAGGCGTGCATCAGCGCGGGTGCCAGGAGGAGAGAAGGCCGCGGGGGCAGGGGGTACGGGGGCGGCGGTAGGGCCAGAGGGTGCAGCACTCGCCTTCGTCACAGAGGCTGGGGCCTGGGTCGGGACCTCGTGTGTGTGTGTGTGTGTGTGTGTGTGTGTGTGTGTGTGCGCGTGCGCTGGGGCCTGGGTCGGGATGGGGTGTGTGTGTGTGCTTGTGTGTGCACACGCGCGTGCTGGGAATGGCCAGATTCTGGATCCGTCTTGCATGGAGGCCAGCCAGGCCCAACGAAGCAGTGGCGGGAGGCACGGCGCAGGGCGGTAGGGCGTTCTGGGCGCAGCCTGAGCTCCCGGGAGGACGGAGCCCGAGGCGTGCTGCGGTGGGGGAGGCCATGGGCTGCGCGGATTTGAGGTCGGGCTGCGGCCGTGAGGCTGGGTTTGCAGATGTCTGAGAGGAGATGCTGCGGGATGTGGGTAGAGTCCACACTGGGACACCGCTGGCAGGAAGGTGCCCAAGTCTCGCAGAAGCTGGAGCAAGTGAGTGTGAGCTCAACCCGATGAGTGCAGCGGGAGGGTCTGGGGGTCGGGGTTCCGGGGTTCCAAGCCAGCAGCAGCTCCCTGCCATGGTCGGGGAAGAGACCCAGGACCCCGCATTCCGCCTCTGCCTGGCTTCTGCCTGCCTCCTGTCCCGCCCCGGCCCCGGTTTTCGGTCTCCGGTTTTCAGTCTTCGTGGGCTCCAGGCTCCCTCCCAGCTGGCTGCGAGCGCCCCCGCGCCCGGCCCCGGGCTGGCCAGCACGAGCTGCTCACGTTGCCACCTGTCAGAGGCGTGGCCGACTGAGGGAGCAGCAGGAGCAGAAACCCAGGAACTCCACATCCACTCTCGGTCCTTAACGCTCAGTCTGTACCCGTTTATATTAAACACAGTATGTTAGTTGCCAAAAATCAGAAAAGTAACTCCGGGCTTCCCCGATGTTCTCCATTCACATCCTTGATGTCTCCGAAAATGCTTCCGTGGAACCCCAGAGCGAGACAACACCCAACAGTTCCACAGACGAAGCACTTGCGTCCAAACACCCGAACACCAGAATGGTCCCGCCCTAGCAACGTGCTCATTTGCGAAGACGGTACCGTGAGTCAGGGACGTCCGCGCGGCTCAGGCGGGTGGGGACCTGCCCTTCAGCGCAGGTCGTTCCTCAGAGCCCCACGTTGGGCTCCCTGCTCAGCGGGGAGTCTGCTGCTCCCCCTGCTTGTGCTCTCTCTGACAAACAAAATCTTAAAAAAGAGAGAGAGAGAGAGAATACACATAAATCGAGAGACACGCTAGTTATCGAGCCTCACGCAACCGCCACCGCAGGCTACCGGGCGGCGCGCCCGCGGGGCCCCGTGAGGGGTGGGTGTGCTGCCGTCAGCCAGTCTCGGTGAAGGCTGGCCTCCTGCCAGGGCTGTCACCCAAGCACCCCCTCTCAAGAGGGTGAGTCATCGAAGGGACTTATGTCTGATGTCGAATGTGAGCCACCCACGGTGGGCATCTGGGCTGTTTCCCTTGGACTCTTTTTTTTTTTTTTTTTAAGATTTTATTTATTTATTTGACAGAGAGAGATCACAAGCAGGCAGAGAGGCAGGCAGAGAGAGGAGGAAGCAGGCTCCCCGCTGAGCAGAGAGCCCGATGCGGGACTCGATCCCAGGACCCTGAGATCATGACCTAAGCCGAGGGCAGCGGCTTAACCCGCTGAGCCCCCCAGGCGCCCCTTCCCTTGGACTCTTAAGCCACCCAGGGGCAACGGTGAGTCCCCTGCAGCGCGCCGGGGTGCCTCGTGCGCACCTCCAGGGTGCTCGGGTTAACCGGGCTTACTTGGGTGAGGAGGTTTCCCTGCGGCCGTGCAGCATGTGGGGGCGAGGAAGGTTCCCTGGGTGTGGAAGAGTGGAAAGAGCATTTCAGAAGCCGAGGGGAGGCTGGTGCACGCGGGAAACCAGACGAAGCCAGACTCAGAGAGGGTGGGGGAAGCAGAGGCTGGAGGTGAGGGAGAGGACCAGAGCCCTGCGGCCATGGAGCCTCCAAAAATCTAGTTCATCTGTACTGTTCTTTGTGTAATGCAAGCACAGAAAAACCCCACAGTGCATTTTTGGACAGTGGGGATATGCCGAAGACAAGCACGAGACGGCACTGTAGCTTTTACAAGGGCGAGCCGCACGCGTACTTGAGAATGATTTCGCTCTGATGCATCCCACCACCGTTCGTCACCACCGTTCGTCACCTGCGTGCGTGATGTACAGCAAGTGCCGGACGAGGCGGTTGGACATGGGGCTGTAACAAGGAATGTAAGGACAGGGAGGAAGACACGAAATGGTTATCCTTGGCAGGTGACAGGATCGTAAAACCCAGAGAAAAGAATGGGAGCAGTTTTAGAATAGGAAGACCCCCCCTCAAGTTGGTATCACAGAATCAACGTAAGGAAAGACAGAGGCTCTTCCATATACAATGATCTGTCTTAGCAACAGCATTGAAACTTAAGCACACTAACTTGGAATAAACGGCAATTTTGAAGATGTCACAGAAACGCTGGTTTTCTTTTTTCCCGTTTATTCATTTAACACATTCTGTTTGCATCCTTTCCCCCCCAGCTTTCCTGAGGCATAACTGACAGATACAACTCTATGTATGTAAATGTATGTGATGCTTAAAACGACTTTATGATTTTAGGACAGTTTTAAGTTCACAGCCAGGTTAGGAGGAAGGTACAGAGATTCCCCTGTATCCCCCTCCCCACCCACACTCCCCCACCAGAGTGCAGATTTGTGACAACCGATGGCATGTGAACTGAGGCATCGTCATTACCCAGAGTGCAGAGCTGACCTTAGGGTTCACTCTTGGTGTTGTGCTTGCCGTGGATCTGGGCCAGCGGTAACGAGGTGCATCAACTCTAGGGCATCACAAGGACTGTTTCCACGGCCCTAAAACCCCCTGTGCCCCGCCTATTCATCCCTCCCTCCACCCCACCCCAGCCTCCCACAACCACTCCTCTTTTAACTGTCTCCATAGGTTTGCCTTTTCCAGAATGTCACATATTGTGATCAGCCAGTACGTGGCCTTTTCAGACGGGCATCTCCTACTCAGTAATGTGCACTTAAGACAGTCCGGGTCTTCCTGGCTCGAAGGCTCACTGCTTTCCAGCGAACACGGATGTCCCACGGTCGACCGGTCACTTGGCTTCCACCAGGCTTTGGCAATTGCCATCAAAGCTGCTACAAACATCTGTGTGCAGGTTTTTGTGTGGACCTGAGTCTTCAGCTCCTTCGGCGGAATACCAAGAGTGTGGCTGCTGATCGTGTGGTGAGAGCGTGTTCGGTTTGCAGGGAACCGCCCGACCGTCTTCTGAAGAGGCCACACCACGCTGCATTCCCAGCAGCGGCGAGAGTTCGTGCCGCTCGGTGTCCTCGCCGGCATCTGGTTTTGCGGGCGTCCTGGGCTGTGGCCTCGCTCACAGGTGTGCAGGGCTGTCTCACTGCGCTTTTAATCTGCGTGTCCCCGACGGCGTGTGATGGACCGTGTCTTTCCCTGTGCTCACTTGCCATCTTTGTACCTTCTTTGGTGAAGCGTCTGTGAACGCCACTGGTCTATTTTCTTGTTGGTCGTTTGTGTCCTTATCCTGGAGTTGTAACAGTCCTTTGTGTATTTTGGGTAATAGTCCTTTCTCAGGTGTGTCTTTTGCAAATACTCCCCCCACCCCCGGCCTGTGGGTTGTCATCTCATTCTCTCCACGATCGTCACAGATGGTTTTTTTTTTTTGAAGATTTTATTTATTTGACAGAGAGAGAGATCACAAGTAGGCAGAGAGAGAGAGGGAAGCAGGCTCCCTGCTAAGCAGAGAGCCTGATGTGGGTCTCGATCCCAGGACCCTGAGATCATGACCTGAGCCCAAGGCAGAGGCTTTAACCCACTGAGCCACCCAGGCGCCCCACAGACGTTTTTTATTTTAACAAAGTCCAGCTCATCAGTCCCTTCCTGGATCACATCTTTGGCATCGGAGCTAAGAAGGCACCGCCATGCCCAAGGGCATCTAGGCTTTCTACAATGTTCTCTTCTAGGAAGTTTTAGGGTTTTGCATTTTACATTCAGGTCTATGATTCATTTTGAATTAATTTTTGTGAATGGCGTCAGGTCTGGCTCTAGATCCATTCTTCGGTATGTGGATGCACAGTTTTCTAGCGACATTCGTTGAAGAGACTATCTTCACTCCACTGGAATGCCTTTGCTCTTCCGTCAAGGATCAGGTGGCCATACTTATACTTTTGGCCAATTGATGATTCGTGTATACACTGTAAAATGATTATTGTGATCAAGTTAATTAACACAGCCACAGTCTCACAGGTAAATGTTTTATTTGTATGTGCGTATGACGCTTAAATTTACTCTTAGCAAGCTTCCAGGATACAATCCAGTATTACCAACTACAGTCACCATACTGTACACCTGTTTCGTTCCCTGAAGTACCTTTAAAAAGGCTTAAAGAAATTGATGGGAAGCCATATACACAAGTGACTGACAGATTTTTATAAAAAGATGATGCCCAACCTCTCCAGAAATCTCAAATGTAACGCAGAGCAAGGAGTCTGGTAAAGGCCTTGGCAAAGAGAAAAAAAGAGTATTTCAAATGAAGGTTTGGGGAGACTTAATATTAGCAAGGGTACATCCTTACAGATCTTCTTTTGGGAAAAATGCAAACTTGTGTCAAGTTTTCTGAAAAGCAGGACGGACACACACACTGTACATTTAACCTGGAGTTGCCTCTCTGGGGATCACAGAACAAAGGAAGAAGCCTTCCCCTACAGTAGATGACAGGACAACTGGTCCTCCCATGACGTCTTTCTAGACAAACTGTTCTCCTGCCCTCACTGCAGAGCATAAGGAGACCCTCATCTCCATGTCTCAGTGTGCATTTAAGGGGCAAGTACCAAGGGGAGTTAGCAGGAAGGGAGATATCATGTCCCCCAACCACAAGCTATTCCATGATGTCATTTATGGAAGGGTCCTAGGTGAAGCCTAAGCAAATTCACTATGACCAGTAGTGACAGACAGACAGATGTCCTCCTGAGGGTGGGTCAGCCACACAGCCCAGGGAAAGACAAGGGTTATGCTGAATCATCACACTGCGGCGGCCAAGGAGCCATAATGGAATGATTCAAGAATCTTTTTCAGAGCCTTTTAAAAGATGACCATAGAGGAGGTGCCTGGGTGGCTCAGTGGTTTAAGCATCTGCCTTTGGCTTAGTCGTGATCTCAGGGTCCCGTATCAGGATCTCTGCTTGGTGGGGAGTCTGCTTCTCCCTCTCCTCCCACTCATGCTCTCTCTCACTATCTCTGTCTCTCTCTCAAATAAATAAAATCTTAAAAAAAAAAAAAAAAGTAAAACCATAAAAGATGTGCTTCTTTGGGTATTATGGGGAGAGGAGCCACACAATCTTTTAAATCCTTTAATTCCAATTTCTCATTTTACATTTCATTCTCTTGCCACCCAATAATCACCAAGGACTTCCCCACCACATTTTAACAAACACCCAAAAACAAAGCCACAGGAATCATCTCACTGCGGGAAGTGACAAACGCCCTCAGCGGGGAGGCCCTGGAGGCGGCTCCGAGGGGACGGCAGGCTTGCTCGGGTTGGGAGCGAGGTTTCTGAGTAAGAAACCCATTTCCAGACCAACTGAAACTCCTGCAGTCTTCTCTCTCACCAAGTTCTGCCATCCCCCATACGATTCTTCAGATCTGGTGAACTTCCTCTGGAAAGAAACACACTATTCCATTAATAACAAAGTGGTGATTAGAGAGGAGATTTTTAGCCTGTGTAAACATTTAAGAAAGCCCCTGAGATTTTTTTTTTTTTTTTTTTGAGAGCGAGCGAGCGAGTGCACATGTGTGCAAGCCAGGGGAAGGGGTAGAGGAGGGGAGAGAGAGAGAATCTTAAGCAGGCTCCGTGCCCAGCACAGAGACTGACAGGGGCCTCGATCTCACAACCCTGAAATCATGACCTAAGCTGAAATCAAGAGTTGCACACTTCACCAACTGAGCCGCCCAGGCGCCCTGAGAATTCTCTAAGAATTGAGCAAGATTACGTACAGTTGTAGAACACACCAGAGCCCAGAAAGGTCACCAGACCCTTTGTCAAAAGTGCAGCCGCTCAGGGCCCGGCCAGGAGAGCCTTCCCCTGCACGAGGGTGCTAGGTCCTGCCTGACAGGGAGGTGCCACAGCCCCTTATGGGTGTGTCTTAAGAGATGGACCCTTGGGCCCTCTTCGCGGCTGGGCAGGGACCTGAGCCCCAGCAACTCTGTGCAGAGATCGGGGGAGGGATCGGGCAGACCTGCACGCAGACCTGCACGCAGGGCACGTCACAGATGGCATCCCGAGGGCACAGGCGGCCTCTCAGCAGCTGGCCCAGCACACACAGTGCTCTCAGGATCCATCCTGGAGCTGCCGGTCACGAGGGGACTGTGGGCCTGGGCAGCCCTAGGAGTGGTGCCTCCTGAGGTTCTGGCTGCTGCGCGGCGGGTGGGAGAGGGCAGACCCGTCAGGAGCGCCGGCTCGCAGTCGACGATGGGCCCACAGCAGGGCTCGGACGTAGGAATGAGAGGTGCTCAGACTCTACTCTGAAAGCCTCTGACGACAGAATGAAGGCGGCATGGGACTGTCACTGCTCACAGCAGACAGGTCCCTGGGTCTGGTCCTCCCAGCCTGACCACAGTCACCTTGGTCAGCCTCAAGACAGGGGTTTCGTGTGCTGGTCAGGTATTTAAAGCAAAAAGTGGGGACACCAGCAGAGGCCCAGACACCAGAAAGGCTCTAGCTGCTCATCAGTCCCTATCTTTGAAAACAGAAAACAAGGACTCGCTGGAAAGTACTCATTTCACTGATCTCTGCCTTAGTTTCTAAAAGTCTGAATAACTTTAATAAGATCAATCAATGAACTAGGGCCTGTCACACAGAAGGAAGTCTCCACAATGTCAAGATTCCTAACTCTAAATAGACCTTTTTCTGGTTTAAAAAGAAAATCACGACCAAATATAGGAGTAATAATTTCATTTCTCTTTCTTTATCTTCATTTTCATTTTTGGTCTTCTGGACTTCAGCAAAACGATGTGGAACTCAATTCCATTTAGGAAAACCTGTCAACTAACAAAGCAAAGTTGTCTCACTGACACAGAGCAGAGTCTCGGAAGAATCACGCACATGGCCTCCGCGGCAGGGTCATGCTGTCCGCGTGGCGAGTGGTGAGGACAGCCAGCACCCAAGGGGCAGAGGACCAGACCCCAACTTCATTTCCTCCCCGAAAAAGAGGAGACTGGACTGCAGCAAGCATCCTTCACTGCGGACCCAGCTCGGGCTGCCATTCACAATGCCACCGATGCGGGGGCCGGGGGCTCATATACTTATTTCTCACAAGTCCAGAGGCCAGAAGACCAAGATCAAGGTGTCAGCTGACTGGGTTTCTGGGGAAGGCTCCTTCCTGGCTTCACTATGTCCTCACGTGGCCTTTCCTGTTGTCGGTGGCAAGAGCAGGGAGGGAGTGAGCTCATTTGACCTTAATTACTTCTTAGAGGCCCCATCTCCACACACAGCCATGCCGTGGGTAGGGCGTCAACATGAGAACTCGGGGCCACAGTCATTCAGCCCATCACAGCTCGGACTCAGGCGCTGGCCTCTGGGTTTTCAAGTGTTACGTTAAAGCAAGTTGTGTACCTACAAGAGGCACTGTACCTGTTCTGTGCCCCCCAGTACCAAGGACGCAGGGACCTGAGGAGCCCGTGGGACTCGAGGACGCAGATGCGAAGGCAGAGGCTGGATGTCAAAACCTCAGCGAGCCCTGCCCCGCTGCACCAGGCCTCCCCCTGCGGCAGTCCTGCGGTGAGCGCACCATGCCCTCCCGTCTCCCAGGAAAACACACCTCTAAAATCGCTCTTGTATTTGAGCATTTCTTCCGACATGACTCAAATCAAGATGACAGGCAGGGGTTCACATGTGGAGAGGTGTCCTCCCTGCATCTGCTCCCGCCCACCCTGCACCCCCGCAGGGTGCCCTCTTGGCGCGCTGGCACCGATGCACCGAACGCAGCAAGCCCTCCGCGCACTGCTCCTCCGCGAGCCGCCCGAGGCCACGTCGGCAGCCCCGGTGTCCTTTCCTGCTCAGACACTGCGAATCCGGTCTTCGCCTGGATGTCCGCAGGCGGACCTGCAGTGCAAATTGCAAACAGCAGCGAAGGCTGGGTCCAAGCTACCCGCGCTCCTCATTTCAGCAGGCCGCGAACTTCTCCATTCTGTGCTGCCCACGCCGGCATGGAAGTGCGTGGCTTCCCAGCAGCTCCCGGACTGCTGTTCTGCTAATAAATCCTCTATTGCAAGGTACTGATAGGCTACAGGAGAGAATGTCTCAGCGCAGTGTCAGTCTGCAGGCTCTCAGGAGCGAAGCTGGTCTTTCCTTGCTCGAGGGCGCGAGCATCTGAGTGGTTTATGACCGGCCGTTCTATTATTAGGCATTTTCTCACTTTCTACTAGTTCTTTATGTACCAGAGAAATGAGCCTCCTGTCACAGCGGTTCCAAATATTTTTTCAGAATTTGTCTATGCTTAGGTCTTTTTCAAGTTCTTTTAGTTCAAGGGGTGCCTGTGGCTCAGTCGGTAAAGCATCCAGCTCTTGATTTCGGCTCAGGTCATGATCTCAGGGCCGGGAGACTGAGCTCCACATTGGGCTCTGCGCTCAGTGTGGGGCCTGCTTAAGGTTCTCTCCCTCCCTCCACCTCTGCCCCCTCCTCCTGTGCATACCTACTCCCTCTCTAATAAAAATAATAAATAATAATAAATAAAGCTGTTTGTAACTTTTTGATTTTTATGTAGTCTTTAATTTTCTTTTATGGTTAATGGATTTTGAGTCCTGGGTAAAAAGGCTCTGTTTACAGCACTGGTGACACAGCCCTTTATACTAAATTCTTGTGTACCCTTGGGATTAAGAAATAGAGCTCTAGAAAATGGCCAGAGCCGGCACCTGCCAGTCCTCTCCCACTTCACTGACCCTGTTTGTATCCGTCCCAGACCTTCCTTCCACTGTGGCTCTCCAGGAAGCACCAGGGAGGAACCCGAATTTTGAGGCATATTTTGATGAAAGCTGAAGATCCCGCCAGTGTTCAGACCAGAGTGGTTCTGTGCCGCTCTCCCTCCCTCCCATCCCCTTGGCAGACAAACCGCAGCTGTTTTCACAAACTGACGCAGGTTCTCTAAGTATCTGAAGGCCTTCCAGGCGCCGGGGACACAACACGGACCGGAGCCCCTGCCCACCTGCTCCCCTGCTGGAGGCCACGTCTGGGCGCTGGAGCCGCGGCCGGATGGAGACCCAGATGCTCTGCTCCGACGTCCTGCTCGCACCAGGTTCTGCAAGTCCCATCAGCACAGGACATGAAGGGGGGCCATTACAGAGCAGCCTCACCTCCCTGTTCCAGAACTACCGGAACAGGAGCACAAGGGAGACATGTAGCACGGAGGCCGAGGTCCTTTGAAGGCCCCGCTTGCCTGGCCGGGGACGCCATCGCTGCAAACGAGAGGAGCCTGTTTACGACCATGCAAGCTGCCCAACCGCCAGCACTGGGGTTTCGGTTTGGTTCTACTTAGCTCGGCGGTCACGTGCCTGTCCCGAGGGACAGCACAGACCCTCTGGATTTTCTCAAAGTCCAGCAGTGGAGTCACCTCAGTGCGCTGGTGTGGACGCTACAAATAACATGTCAACAGCCTCGATCTGCCAAGCGTCCAGCTCACACTGTGAGAGCAGCAGCGGCCCAGAAGCTTCTTACTCCACGACGGAGCAGTGTTGCACACCGCAGTCACTCACTCTCCCCAGCTGCGGACAAAGCTGACCGAGGACACATTTCTAAAGCTGTTATGCAGCTTCGTTATGCAGCTACTTTTTATTTATTTGTTCTTCGGTGTGGGGGAGGGGAGGATCTCAAGCGGGCTCCACGCTCAGCGCAGAGCCCAATGTGGGACGCGATTTCACAACCCAAAGGTCATGACCTGAGCCAAAGTCAAGAGCTGGCCGCTCAACCAACTGTAAGAGCACTTTCAGATCTTCCCAAATCTTCACCTGAAACAGAAGCACAGTCGTCTGGAACAAACCTAGGAAGCCAGCAGCACGGGACAGGGATGGGGGCTCACTGGAACCCTCCTGTCCTGCTGAGGGGGAAGGAAAACGGTAGACGATGTCGCTGGCATTTCCTAAAACCGAACCCACGCCTGCCATGTGACCCCGCCCGTCCCCCTCGAGAGAAGTAAAAGCACACGTTCAGGACAAGACAAGTACAAACGTGACCACAGCAGCTGTATTTACAGGAGCCGCACCCGGAGGCCACGCAAATGCCCGTGAACAGGAGGAGGGCGCACAGCCGTGGGCGCCCGAGCCATGGGCGCTCCGCAGCGACAGAAAGGAGTGAGCTACGGTCAGAGGCAGCTGCGCTGGTCCCAGAGTGATGACACGACTGAAAGACGCTCCGGACATGGACGGCGTTTATACCGCAGGACTCCATTTATGTAAATGCCTTAGAAAACACAAATTATCTAGAGAGACGGGAAGCAGATCGGTGGTCGCCCGAGGATGGGGTCCGGGACGGAAGCATTTCAAAGTGGCGCTAAAACCCTGGGAGGCGGCAGGCGGCTCTTGCAGAGGCTCCACTGGGGAATCCAAGGTCCACTTTACACAGGCGCTATGTGCTGTCCGTCAAGCGCGCCTCCGTAAGGCTGTCAGAAAGCAAACTGGTGCGGTGCCTCCACAAGGCTGACACATGGAAATGAAGGACAGGGTCTGCCCACCACAGCCTGCACACCTGTGGCACAGAGCACAGTGGGGCCGCTGGGCCTCCACGACGCCGACCGGTGTCCGCTGCAGTGTCACAGGCCAGCTGGAGGCCAGCGGCTGGAGCGGGGCAGTCGTCCCTCCCTGGGTGGTGAAGAGCCACTGCTAGAAGGTCCGAGGGCTGCCACCGTGGAGCCCGGGAGCCGCTGCGGCTGACCCCACAGGGACCCATACTGTGGGGACAGAGCCAGCACCAGCAGGAAGGGACAGTGGACAGAGGAAAGAGAAGGACTTGATGCAGGTGCAGCAGTGCCAGAGCAGGGAGAGCGCCAGAAGCTAGCCGCCGTATTTTTAGCATGACTCAAAGTTCAACAGAAAAGAGAACTCTATGAAGTGAGAAAAACTATCTGAACTAAATGTTTAGGAAAATGCATGATGGGAAAGTACCAATCCCACATAGAGCTATTCTAAGAAAAGAGAAAAGGAGGAGAACAAACACCCCTACAGAGAGTGAGGGCACACCAGAAAGACGTACCCAGCAACCAGACCAAAATGAGCTGCTTTAAAACATCAAGAGAGAAGATCTGAGATGGGAGGATGACACATCAGCATGAGAAAACATCAGAAATAAGGTCACAGGGGCGCCTGGGTGGCTCAGTGGGTTAAGCCGCTGCCTTCGGCTCAGGTCATGATCTCAGAGTCCTGGGATCGAGCCCCGTATCGGGCTCTCTGCTCAGCGGGGAGCCTGCTTCCTCCTCTCTCTCTGCCTGCCTCTCTGCCTACTTGTGATCTCTGTCAAATAAATAAAAATAAAATCTTTAAAAAAAAAAAAAAGAAAGAAGGTCACAGATTTCCAGAAACTAGACAGACAAGAAAATTAATTTCAGAAATGAGAATCAGAGCAAACAAACACAACAAATAATGGCTTTAGAAACAGGACATCATGTGGAGAACAAATTTTAGAAAACAAAAGAAATTTAAAAAGAGATGAAGGAGATTCAAGAAGAAGAAAACACAGAGGACGGCCAAATCTGACTTCAACACAGAGAAACTGAGGTTCCCCCAAACAGAAGCCCAAAACACGGAAACCAGAACACTAAGCCGCAGTTCCAGGAAACCCTGAAATAGCGGATGTGAACACGCACAGACGGACAGCCCGCGCACTCCCGCAAGCACTGACCCAGCGCGAACACCACAGGACACCGTCTAACACAACCGCGGAAAACAGACCTCGGAACATTGAAGCGAAAAGGACACATGACTTGTAAGAAAGACTCACTGGGCTTTTCACGCTGGGAAAAAATTGAAATAAATATTTCAGATACTCGGGGCACCTGGGTGGCTCAGTGGGTTAAGCCTCTGCCTTCGGCTCAGGTCATGATCCCAGGGTCCTGGGATCCAGCCCCGCATCGGGCTCTCTGCTCGGCGGGGAGCCTGCTTCCCTTCCTCTCTGCCTGCCTCTCTGCCTGCTTGTGATCTCTGCCTGTCAAATAAATAAATAAAATCTTAAAAAAAAAAAAAAAATTTCAGATACTAAGGGAGGAAAATGTGAGCGAAGGATTTCATTCCCTACAAAACTGATTTCAAACATAAAGCAAACAAATTAAGGTCAACGTGGGGAGGTCCGGGAGGACAGTTCCAAGATGACACTGACCAAACGCTGGCCGTGTAAGCACGGACTACACGAAGTGAGACGAGATGAGGGCAAGGGGGAGATTTCACTGTGCAACGACTGGCCATGTACATGCAGTGCTGTTTTCACTGTCAGAGCAGAACACGAGTATCAGTGTCCCCGCACTGCTTGTGACAGTGCAGTAAAGCAAGTGCGTAATTAAGGAACTTCTGTCCCAGGAGTCTCAGTGTGGAAGGACACACAGACACGACATGGAAGAGCTGAGTACTCTGAAATCCCGAGTTCCTATTGGAAATATCAATACGAGCTCAAGTATTTTATCTTTAAAAACGTGTAGGTTTTCTAACTCTGCACTGAAAAGCCCTAGAGGCAATGACCACAACCCTACAGCGACAAACACCAAGCATTTGCAATACCGTTTCTGCCGTTAAAAGAAACTGGATTCTAGGGAGTCTGGCTGACTCAGAATAGCATGCAGCTCCTGATTTGGGGGTCGTGATTTCAAGCCCCCCACTGGGTACAGAGGTTACTTAACTTAAAACAAAAAGAAAGAAAGAAGCTAGAGTTCGAGAAAGAGGCAACGCCAGATCAGGAGCAGGAGAAGTACCGGATGGGTCTGGAGCATCTTGACACACCGGACTGCATGGAGCAGAGGACTGGGTGCACGCGCGCGTAGGGTCTGCACATGCATGCGGGTGTGCAAACACGGACTGCGAGTGAGCCTACGGTGTACACCTGTGTGGGCAGTGCACATGTGTGCATACATGAACATAAAACAAATAAAGAGCCAACCTGAAGATCCTCCCCCTACAGACCAAAGAAGCTACAATCCGGGTTCAATAAAGAAAGTGCAATGACCTGAAACCTATCCAAAAGGCTCAGGTAAATGAGTTCATGACCCATGTGTATTTTAAGAACGTATGAATACAAGGAAGTTGAGAGGCAACGTGGGCGGTTTGGGGGGTAGGAAAGGAAATAATGAAACAAGACGGGATCGGGAGGGAGACAAACCATAAGAGACTCTTAATCTCACAAAACAAACTGAGGGTTGCTGGGGGGGAAGGGGCAAGTAGGAAGAGGGGGGCTGGGTTATGGACATTGGGGAGGGTATGGTGAGTGCTGTGAAGTGTGTAAACCTGGTGATTCACAGACCTGTACCCCTGGGGTATTATGTGTACAATAATACATTGTATGTTAATAAAAAAATTAAAAAATTAAAAAAAAAAAAAAAGTATGGGGGCACCTGGGTGGCTCAGTGAGTTAAAGCCTCTGCCTTTGGCTCAGGTCTTGATCCCAGGGTCCTGGGATCGAGCCCCGCATCGGGTTCTCTGCTCAGCAGGGAGCCTGCTTCCTCTTCTCTCTGCCTGCCTCTCTGCCTACTTGTGGTCTCTGTCTCTGTCAAATGAATAAATAAAATCTTAAAAAAAAAAAAAGTATGAATAAAAAACCTTAAGTGGCCACCTTCTAAGGATGACAGGGAACTAATTATCTTTGCACTTATCCTGCCTTGCCTAAATGAGCACCACTAGGTAACCAAATAGCAGATGAGAGGACACATCTTCTAAAACCAACCCAACCAATTATTGTCAGCCAAATCACAGCATATCACCATTTTAGAGGCTCTGAACCATTAACAGATGGACGCACTGGGCACCGGCAGCTTACCACTTGCTAGAGGTGTGGAGTCTGATTTTCGTCAAGCCTCTGGGTCCAGCTGCCAGCGGGAAGTACAGAGGCCAGAGAAAATGCTGGACTGTGTCAGGACAATGTATGTGGCAAAACCTAGACCGTGGGAATCAACAGGACCAATGGCCCAGGTTCCTCAACAGGTAACCCTCACAAGGAGACCAATATACGCAACAGAGACTTCAGAAACACGGAGTCTAAAAAAAAGTAGACAAGGTTCAATTGCCACGAAGAAACACAAATAAGTCGTTTCTATAAAAGTCAGGATTCGCTTCGGAGGGAAGGAGGGGCTGGGGTTGGAGAAGCACATGGAGAGCCTTCTGGAGTATCTGGCCAAGTTCTTGTTCTTGGCCTGAGTGATGGTCATCAGGGTGCTCACCTTATAGTAATGAAAACTTGACGAGCTAAACATTTGTGTCATTTTCTGTACCTTTTTATGATAAAGTAGTAAGAAAAAAAATTGGGGCGCCTGCGTGGCTCTGTCAATTGTCTGCCTCTGGCTCGGGTCATGATCCCATGGCTCTGGGATTGAGCCCCAGGTCAGGCTCCCTGCTCAGCAGGGAGTCTGCTTCTCCCCAAGCCTCCCCACACCTGCCCTGTGCTCTTTCTCACTCACTCTCTCTCTCAAGTAAAAATGAAATCTTTAAAAACAATAAATCTAATAAATTTAAAAATTTTTAAAAATGATCAGACCAAACTTGAACTTGCATAGTGCTTTTTTTTTTTTAAGTAGGTGCCACACCCAGTGGAGTGTGGAGCCCAATGTGGGGCTTGAACTCACGACCCTGAGATCAGGACCTAAGCTGCGATGCAGAGCCGGATGCTTAACTGCCTGAGCCACCGGGGGGCCCCTGCTTGCATAGTGCTTTTAACAAAAACAGCCCAAGAAATTTTAGAAGATTTACTCCTGCATCTTGCTCTGTAAGAGGCTCCCAGACGGCAGTCAAGCTGCCGGGGTCATGTGCAGGCTCGCCTTGTACCCAGTGCCAGCCCGTTAAGACCCTGCCCACACTCGCTTGGCCGAGGCTTGTGCCCTGGCAGGGGCTGCAGCCACTGAGAAGCACGGACTCGCTCTAGTCCACAGGTACGTACAAGTCCACCGGCACATTCTGAGACTCAATCCTGCCAACGAAAAGGTTCATGAACACTCTCAGACACTTCCAGACCTCGTCTGTGTTTTCAAATCACTGCTGCCTTCGTGCCGTATTAAATCAGTCCTAAAATTCCTGTCCAGATGGCAATGAAACTGTGAATAGTGTCAAACCCAGTAAAGTGTAATGCTGAAATTTCAAGTCGTGCTCAAATCCTGAAGGATGTCAATTTGTTAGAATTTAACCCCTTTTTATCACAGGACATCCCAGAATGACGGATTTATTACTTTTCTGCAGGTTGTATCTGCCCATCTAGTGCAAGTTTTATTTTTCACACCAGTAAGGAAAGGCAAGCAAACAGCCACTCACTCAAGTTGTCCAAGAAGGACGACGACCTCGCTCAGTCCTCAGATCGCTTTGCTCCTTCTCGTGCTAATCTGTCCGCCTCTTCATTGCCTACAAATCCCGAATGACCAGGAACATGCATCTGTTAAATAAATTTATTTTTCCTTTTACCTTTACTGGATTTTTTACACAAGCAACACACAAGTACATCCTGACTCTTCCCAGTGGGGGGAGGGGGAGAACGCTCCTCCCCCAGGCCTCCCTCCACGGTTCTACAGGGGACAACCTGTAGGCCCAACACACGGACACATGCAGGCACTTACAAAATCCCATTTTGATTCTCCGCAAATTGGATCGTACTGTTTTTACTAATTTTTATAACCTGAATGATGGAACTTGGAAAGCTTTCCAAGTAAAACGTACGTATATATAGATGAGGACAGGTATATATCCAAAACACATACTTTAGTTTCTTCAAATGCTGTCAGAAAGAGGAGATACAATCATGTGATTTGGTTTTTTTTCTAAGTAGGCTCTACAACCAACGTGAGCCCAACGGGGGACTTGATCCCACAATGGTGAGATCAAGACCTGAGCTGAGATCGAGTCAGACACTTAACCCACTGAGCCACCCAGTGGCTCAGCACTTCTGTGCTTTAACCGCTGTTTCCATCTACACCGGGAAAGGGCAGATTTAAACCTTACGTCACCAAGCTGTTCTCAGTGGTCCTGGAGTCGAAGAGCAACACAGAGTTAAGACAATGGTTGCAGTTTAACTTGCTCTGTATTGTTGGAAACAAGTTTTTTTTTTTTAAGGTTTTATTTATTTGACAGAGACAGAGCAAGAGAGCATGAGCAGTGGGGAGGGCCAGAGGGAGAGGGAGAAGCCAACTTCCTGCTCAGCAGGGAGCGCAACACAGGGCTTGACCCCAGGACCCTGAGATCATGACCTGAGTAGAAACCAAGAGTCAGACACTCAACTGACTGAGACACCCAGGCTCCCCTGATATCTTATGCTTTTATACAGGACAGATTCATACGGAGGATGTATGGGTAGAGATTTGTAACTATAGATCTGTTGGAAATTGTATTTCCTAGGAACAATTTAATTTTTTATAGCTTTTTTTTTTTAAAGATTTATTTGTAAGAGAGACAGCAAGAGAGAGCATGAGCGGGAAGGAGAGGGAGAGGCAGGCTCCCCACTGAGCAAGTAGCCTGATGCAGGGCTTGATCCCACTGGGATTATGACATGAGCCAAAGGTATTCACTTAATTGATGGAGCCACCCAGCTGCCCCCTGAAAAAAGTTTTGTTTTTTGTTTTTTTAAAATTTATTTGACAGAGAGAGATCACAAGTAGGCAGAGCAGCAGGCAGGGCGGGGGCGGGGGGAAGCAGGTTCCCCGCTGAGCAGAGAGCCCGATGCAGGGCTCGATCCCAGGACCCTGAGATCATGACCTGAGCCGAAGGCAGAGGCTCAACCCACGGAGCCCCCCAGGTGCCCCTGAAAAAAGAGTTTTAATAAAAACTATCTATTGGGGCGCCTGGGGGGCTCAGTCGGTTCAGCATCTGCCTTCAGCTCGGGTCATGATCCTGGGGTCCTGGGATTGAGCCCAGCGTTGGGCTCCCTCTCGGCGGGAAGCCTGCTTCTCCCTCTTCCACTCCCCCTGCTCATGTTCCCTCTCTTGCTGTCTCTCTCTGTCACATAAATTTAAAAAATCTTTAAAAAAAATAAAAATAAAATAAAATCTATTAATAAGAAAAATATTTCCATTTTGGAAAAAAAAGTCATGTTCCTAAAGTCTTATCACACTTTATTTTTAACAAAATACCTTATAAATTAGTTTTATTTTGACATTATGGCTGATTCTAAAGAAACCAACAGGTTGACTATCTCCAAGCCACTTTAACAGTGATGAGGTTAATGAAGGGTAGTGGGAAGAAAGGCAGGTAGGGACAAGTGTCCTCCTGCCCACCCAACCAAGAGGAAACAAGCGTTAAAAGGATTTTACACCCTCTGGAAAGAGCCCTCCACTCTTTCCCAGCTGATGACAAAAACCTGATCGGGCGACAGGCACAGGGAGGGTCAATCAGATTAAAACAGCCTGCCGACAAGACCAGAAACCCCCTAGACTTAGAAACTCTGGAAGCAGCCCTCTCAGGTCCCCTCCCTCTTTGGGAGCTTCGTGCTGTCCATCACTCTGAACTCTGCTTGGCTGCCCAGCACTCTTCACCCGGGCTACCTCTTCATTCTTCCAAGCAGCATGACCACAACGGTAGGCACTGAAGGAAAAACATCCTGCAGCGTGAGCCCAGACGAGGCCCTCCCAAGCACCGCTGAGACAGTGAGAGGACACCGAACGCCCCTCAGTCACGCTGCCGAACGGCGTGTTCTACACACAATCACGGCAATGACAACCAGCGCCACTTACAGGAGGATCAAGACTCAAATATGTTGCAATTTCTAATGCCCGCTATGGTATTAATGTTATGTAAACTTTAACTTAAGTCATTAAATCACCTACAGACAGTACTAGTTTCTCCAGTTAACTCAGAATACTTGGTCCTAGACACCTGGGTGGCTCAGTCAATTAAATGTCCAACTCTTGATTTCGGCTCAGGTCATGATCTCAGGGTTGCGAGACCGAGCCCACGTCGGGCTCCACACGGAGCGTAGGGCCTGCTTAAGGTTCTCACTCTGCTGCCACCCCTACCTTCTCTCACCCAAGTGTCTGGTCCTCACAGCCATGTAAGAGGACCGGTTCGGACAACACGCACCCACTGGATGTCCATGCCCTGGGTGAGCTGCTCCAGCGCCACGAAGTCCTCCTTGTTGATCACCTCTTTCCCTGTGCTCGTCTTCCACCCATTCTTCTTCCAGCCTTGAACCCAATTCGTGATCCCTACGAGAAATGCACTCACAGTCCGCTGAGCTTGCATGTCCCGGTCTCTTCCTCCCTAGACTTCCCCCCTTCCACCTGCTCTACTCGTCTTCGCAGTGCCGTGGACTTGCCGCTGGCCCACACAGGCTGTACTCTGGCCGGGGGCACACATCCTGCACACTCCTCTGCTTACCCCTCGGACTGGACTGGTGCTGACCCACAGCTCCCAGCTTAAGAGGACACCTCTCTGCTTCTTCAACCCCCTTCCCGTGTCCTAAACATGATTACTTCTCAAAGGAGCCGTCAGCATGCCACCTTCAGTTACTTATGCGTGTTTACACTCGAGGGACTACGAGAGCAGGGACACAGCTACCCGCTGCCCTATCTTAGGAGCCTGGCAAAGACACGTCTATGTGGCAAACTCCAGAGCGGCATATCTGGGCTCCAGAATCCCCGGTTTTCTCTTTATACCGGACAAACCAACGGTTGTCTTCATTCACCATTTGGGTCCTGCCCTGATACACCTCCCACAGGAGAAGGAAATACCTATTTTCCTTCATGTTTACCAGGAAACACCAGAAGTAAAATGTAGAAGCTTACCATTTATAGTAAACATACTGTCCGTATACAGAACCAGCTTCTTGATGTTTTGAGCCTTTGCTTGCTCGATGGCTTTGCAGGCTGCCTTAAAGAAACAGGTCAGTCATCATGCTACAGAAGGTGTCCGATTTCCAACATTACCGAAGTTCAAAATCACTTCACAATTTAACATTCTTTCTTTTTCTGTGCTAAGTGTAATGATTATACGCTCTGCATGAAATAATGCCACACATACGGTTCTGTTTGTGCATCTACGTGAAATAACTTTTAAAACCTTTCTGGAAAATTCCAATCCATCAGAGTCACTGGTAACCCCAAACCAAGTTTCTTCTGGACTTTGAGTATCCTGTGCACACACAGTGTCCGCGATTCACTGCTGCGATGGTCTTACTCTCAGTGGGAAATGTGTCTGACAACTTACATGAATTTCTGCTCTTTGGTTGGTCTGCCGCCCGGGAAGCCTAATGCCTATATTCCTGGTTGCAAAACAATACAAAGGAAAATGAAATCAATTAAAAAAGCGAATTCCCAAAGTGATTCCTTATGCCTCTCAATGGAGGACAGGCTTGATACATTTTTTGACATATGAAAGCATCATACAAATATACAGCCTTTAAAAATCAAACCAAGAGTACTAGCATTTTATGGAAAAGCACCAAGGGATGGTTGTGTGAAGAATACTGGGCCAGAAATCAGAAGCAAAGTTTTCTCTCTGGCCCTGCAATTCACTGGCGTGGGGTCCTGGGTGAGCACTAAGCCCGCAGACACTCAGGGCCACACAAGCTTGTTGCCTCTTAGAGGGTCTGCAGCTAAAATGAGATCTCAAAGGGAAAGAACTCTATAGACCACAAGTCGAGAGAAATATAAAGTCTTACTCAACAGTTTATATTCCATTATGCCCAGCACTGCTGTGGGCACCTGGAAATGCTGGAGACAAAGCTCAGAGCTGATGTGGCTACTTCACAGGCTCAAATTCGTCTTTTACATGGAATCTGAGGGCTGCCCAGGGTATGTGAATGATCACGCTTTGCATCCCCCTGAGCTCGTGCCTTGTGAAAAACTAGAGGTCACCTCTAAGCTCACACGTCCTCAGAAGAGTCTTGGGAACATGACAGGTTCCAAGTCTGGCAACCTTGGACGTCCTTGCCAGAACCATCCCGCAGGAGACATGTGACTCTCCTAGGGGGCAGGGAAGTCATTTTGGTAGAATATGTCATCAGCGTCGGGGCGCCTGGGTGGCTCAGTGGGTTAAGCCCCTGCCTTCGGCTCAGGTCATGGTCCCAGGTCCTGGGTTCAGGCCCCACATCGGGCTTTCTGCTCAGCGGGGAGCCTGCTTCCTCCTCTCTCTCTGCCTGCCTCTCTGCCTACTTGTGATTTCTGTCAAATAAATAAATAAAATCTTTAAAAAAAAAAAAAGATGTCATCAGCGAGACACAGAAACTCCCCTAGATTCAGGGTGAAGAAAGCAATGCTGAGGTAATTTACATTCTGAAGAACAAAGCTATCAGTGTCGACGTGAACCAAAGCTTGTTCCTTTGCAACCTCTGCCAAAGCTAACCAAATAATCAGCAGATCTCGTGCATTCCTTGACAAGTTTTAGAATGTGATTCACTTACACTTGAAGCCTTTTTTGTTTACTCACAAAGGATGGCCGGGCCCCCAGTAAACACCGATGCCTGCTCGTGCCCTCCTCCGCCCGTTGCTGGAGCAGCAGCCATCAGTGTAGACGACAACAAATTCTCCTAAAAGAGGGAGTTTCATGAGTGGCACTAGAACCAAAGCACAAAAAACTGAGATTCATTTAACAAATTCACTAAGCTTGAATTCACATTTTAACTGAGAGAGTATGTACAATGTGATCTATATTCTCTATCTAGAAAAACATTATCAGTCCCTTATAAAAGGGCCCTCAACACCTTTTGATTAGCATGCCCTCCTACCTTGGATATGGCAATTTAAAGGTAAATTAAAGGTAAAGGCAGGCATTTGGTGAACTCAGAACCTGCTGCTGTTGCATTCCCCACTGCAGAACAGTGTTGCCATCCCTCTCCCCACGGGGAGCAGGGCTCACACTCACTCCCCGGAGCCGTCTTTGCAAACAAGTAGTGTCTTGGCATGATAAGGACCTGTCCCCCAGAAGGTCTAGTCCTCTGACAAATGTTGGTCTATTTTTTTTTTCTTAATATATTTGCCTCTAACAAACTACGGTCCCCTGTGTTTGCTTTGTTCCATCAAGACAGAGGCTCAGGGGCACCTTGGTGTCATGATTATTATACGGAAAACTCAAAAATCCAAGATATAGGGGCGCCTGGGTGGCTCAGTGGGTTAAGCTGCTGCCTTCGGCTCAGGTCATGATCTCAGGGTCCTGGGATCGAGTCCCGCATCGGGCTCTCTGCTCAGCAGGGAGCCTGCTTCCCTTCCTCTCTCTCTGCCTGCCTCTCTGCCTACTTGTGATCTCTGTCAAAGAAATAAATAAAATCTTAAAAAAAAAAAAAAATCCAAGATATATACCCATATAAGAAAATGTGTCTTTGTCAACTGAAGGCACGGATCCCGTGGTCTGTCTTGCCTGCTTTGCACAGGGCTCTGCGTTTTCATCTCTGTCCGAGGGCTCACGGAGTCGCTTGTTGGCTTTCGCTTGTGATTCTTGTTCATGCTTATTTTCTGTCTCTGAAAGATCAAGTCTACTCAAAATGCAGGAACAAATGAACATAACACAAGATGCTTAACAATCCAGAAATTCAGTATGTGACTTAGTATCACTAAATCAGACTTAAGTATGCTCTGCGAGCCTACAAAGAGGAAATCGCTTAGGACAGTCCACACCGTGTCAGATTTTCAAGTCCTATGAGATTACTCTGAAGTTTCCCCAAGCTTGACAAGGGCGATAGGAACACAGGAGCAACATCTCTGTCAAAGCAGAAACCTGGTTTTGACAGAGATAGTAGATAGCAAAGGTGTGAACCCCACTGGGACGGTGGGCAGTTTGACAACCTGAGGGACTCTGTCCCCAGGAAGAAAACAAGGACTCGAACTTTGTAGATGCGATTACTCTAGGTACGTCAACCCCTTCCATGCCAAGTTGAGAGCCTCCGGGAAAGCTGAGCGGGCATGGGTAACTGGACCTCAAGTGAGGAGACAGTGGGCCACACTGAGGAAAGGAAGCAGAAGCCCAACAGCAGAAGGGACTGGGCCCCTTCAGGGCGGCGGCTACAGAGCTGTCCTTCGGGAGCTCGGCCGTGGGATGCAGGGTTAATCGCAGAGGCCTCTCACACACTCCCTCAGGTTATGTGGAGTAGCTCTTCCTACATTCTCGTTTTGTGGGGTGGGAACAGAGGCACGGAGAAGCAACCAAGCTTATCCGCAAAACCACCACCAAGCCCCACACTACAGAATTCACTTTAAGCTCATCCCTAAAGCAGGGACGGAGAAATGGGGCTCCAGTGTTGACCGAGCCCCTACCACATGGGTCCAAGCCAGAACGTCCTGCCTGCAGTAGCTTCTCCACGCACACCTGTCAGAAGACTGCCACAGGTTATCCAGGCAAAACCTGACCAGAGCCACTAGGGAGGGCAATGTTTGGGTTTCCACTCTGCTGTATTTACCTTTAAAATATTCCTCTGGCGGCGGGGGGGTGCCTGAGTGGCTCAGTTGGCTCAGGTCACAACCTGGAGTGCAGGGACCTAGCTCGGCATCCAGCTCCCTGCTCAGTGGACGGTCCGCCTCTCCCTCTCCCTGCAGCTCCCCCTGCTTTGCTCTCTCTCTCACTCTTGCTCTATCTCAAATAAATAAACTCTTGAAAGAAAAATATTCCTCTGGGGACTCTACGTAAGTAAACCTCAAAACACAAGTACAAATCAAAGGGTAATTTTGTAGAAGTTTAATACCAATACAAATACTGATTTTATTTGTAATAACATAAAAAGTTAAATTGGAATCCAAGTTTTTAAAGGACAGACAAGACTTTGAAGGAAAAGGAGCCCATTGTTGTCAGATAATTTTCCCTTCACAAAACTGGGTTGAGTAGGTTAACCCCATCAGCTTACAAAAATCATGGTAACTGCCAAATAGCTCAAGAATCCCAGGATAAAAATATACGTCACAGTAAGAGAAAATCTGGGAAAGGGGCTACCACTTTTGCTTTGACACAGTTTGGAACAGTAAAGATGTTCGATCCCAATTTATATATACAAGTCACTAACTCGGAGATCTCTGAGCTTTCAGAAAGATGATTCATAAAGAAGTATCCCGCCTTGGGACCGAGAGTATCTGATCAACAGAAACAAACTTCCAGTGCAAGAACTAAAGTAGGGATAAATGACTGACCGGTTAAGACAAAGGAGCAGTGAGAAGGACGCACTAAGAACCCAGCTGAGACAAGAACCACACTTGCACATTTGTTTTCTGTCCCAAACTGGTTCCTCCACCGGGGCAGCAAATGTTAACGGTCACATCGCAACGTGCTGAGAAGCTGCTGGGCAGACAGGGGGTGCAGCAGATGCACTGAGTGAGGTTGTGCCCTGCTCCTGCCCCGCCTGGTCACGCACGGTGGCTTCCTAAACGCGAGTCCTCTCTTTGACCAGCACTGTCACGGCCTCCGAAGGAGCCGCGGTTCAGAGCCGGCGCATGTCAGTGGGACTGTGGAGTGCCTGGCCGGAAAACACGGATTCAAGCTAGTCACTCATCTTAATCCACTAGTAAAAGAATCCGTGAGTCAAGCTAATGAGACAACTCACCCCCGAACATGGGGGTCTGAAGGCCCGCGCAGTCGACAATCGGTATCATCTGTGACTCCTCACACACTTAAGGGCCACTGATAGCCAGCCGTTCCCTGGAAGGACCCCTGGGAACGGCGGACTCACACGTGTAGGTCTCACGTGCCGCGGCCTCCCAACACAGTACCAGAGAACAGACAATGTTAAGGGGCGCCTGGGTGGCCCAGTGGATTAAGCGTCTGCCTGGAGTCGAGATCCGGCCATGCTGGGCTCCCTGCTCGGCAGGGAGTCGGCCTCTGCTCCTTCCTCTGCGCTTCCCCCTGCTCATGACTGTATTCTCTCTCAATAAATAAAAATCTTTAAAAAAGAAAATGTTAAGAAAATCCTAAGGAAGGACACCTGGGTGGCTCAGTCGCTGGGCGTCTGCTTCCGGCTCAGGCCAAGATCCGGAGTCCTGGGATCGAATCCCACGCCAGACTCCTTGCTTGGCAGGGAGCCTGCTTCCCCTCTGCCTGCCCCGTCCCCGCTTGTGCTCCTTCTCTCTCCTTGACAAACAAACAAAATCTTAAAAAGAAAAAACCCTAAGGAAAATTTATAACAGATGCATATTTTATGACAAACGTAGTACAATGAAGTCCACTACAGTTTCCCCACGCAGCTCAAACTCGTGTTGTTCAAAGGGCAATTATATCTGAAAGCAGTCACCCTCGTTCTGTATATCCGACGCTCCTACACCAGGCTTGACCTTCAGTCAAGCGCACCTGCTGCAGCAGGCGCAAGCCCGTCCCGGGAAGGAGGAAACGCCACGCCCGCGCCTGCCGGGAAGCAAACTACATCCCCGCCTTCAGCACCGCAGCGCATTCAGTGGGCAACAGAACAAGCACTTTCTGAAACACAGAATGAGGGGCGCCCGGTGGCTCAGGCCGCGTGCGATGGAGGGCTCCCTGCTCAGCCGGGGCCTGCCTCTCCCCTGCCTGCCGCCCCCCTGCTTGTGCGCGCTCTCTCGTTCTCTGACAAATACATAAATAAAATGCTAACAACACATCTAAAGATAAAAATAAACGGAAGAACTGCGTAGAGGAGGACCCCTACCTCCCGGGCTGTCCCTCACGCTGTTCCAACAGACACCGCTAAGCCCATCCGCTCTCTGCCCGTCTCCTCCGTGAGACGGGGTTTTTCCCGTGCCGGGGAGACAGCCGCAACCACCGGGCGACCAGGGGTGCGCGAGGCGCCGGGGACGAGGGCAGACGTACCTTCCGCGCCGCCCGGGCTGGCGGGCTTCCCGACGAAGGCCCAGGCCTCCTCCTCCGTGGCGAACTTCTTAAAGCGCGCGGCCGGGAAGCGGTCCACCTGCGCTCTGCATTCGCTCCTGCAACAGAGCGCCGGGTTGCCGCCCGCCTCCCGCACCCGCCCCCGACGGGCCGCTTCCGGGTCGGGAACCGTGTGACCCGGGCTGGGCTGTCGGCTCCGCGGGGCCTGCAGTCCGGTCCCTGCCCCGCCTGCGCCCCGCGGAGCCCTGTGCCAGCCGAGGGGCGCTCGCACGCCAGAGTGCTCCGTCTCCAAACACACGAGAAGTGCCGGGCGGGGACAGGTCTGAAGAGGGGTCCCGTGAACCCTTTCCGTACAGCTCAGGGGCGCCTCCGTGAAGCCTCCGCTCGTGCGGCCCCAACACGTGAACGCAAGCCCGGGCCTCTCACCCAGCCCGGCAGCCCCGACCCAGCGGCGACCCCGCAGGGCGCAAACCCAGCTCCAAGGGCCGTTCCAGGGATCCGAGTTTGGCCCGGGAGAGGTGACCTTTCTAAGGACACCGGCGGGGCGGGGCCAAGCCAGGCACTGCCGCAGTCGGACTACGTGCAGCCACCGGGGAACGTCCCCTGACACACACCGGAAGGGTTAGGCGGGGCCCCGGGCGCGCTCAGGCTCCAGGTGGCCTTCCCGACGCCGCCCACACAACGAAACCGCGTCGGGGCCGGCGGCCGGGACCTGCGAGCCCACGTCAGCGGAGGCCGGCGGCGGCGGGGCTCCCGGGCGCTCCACCCCAGGCCGCAGGGCGCGAGCCCGGGGCCAGTCCGGAGAGCCGCCCGCGGCCGCCCCGGCTCGGCCTCGGAGAGCGCGGCCCACTCACCAGGTCTGGAAGACCCCGGCCTTGCGGCCCCTCCTCACGGCATAAAACATGCTGAGGCCGCTGCGGGCGCAGGTGCTGCAGCGCACGGCGGCCAAGGCAACGCTGCGCGCCACGCCCAGAAGCCTGGTCATCGCCCACAGCCGGCCATCGCCCCGCCGCTTAGCTGCGCCGCTCGCACCTCCGCCACACAGACCGAACTTCCGGCGACGGCGCGGAGAGATGACGCGCGACCCCGCCTGCGGGGCGGGGCCTGGGGGGAGGGACTAGGGCCCTGTGCGTTTCCGGCTCAGTTTCCTGGAAGTCAGGGAGACAGTCGGGTCTGGGCGGTCCCGGAAGGGATGGGATCTACGAAGGTGGGTGGGGACTAAGGTAGGGTGGGCCCGGGTGGGGGCGTAGTCGGGGCGGTGTAGGCGAGAAGGTGGCACTTGAGGGGCGGGGTCTGGGGCGGTTCCGCGTGAGGGGTGGGATCTAGGCGGAGGGGTCGGGGCAGGGCCGCGCGAGGGGCGGGGCCTGGGCAGCGTGGACGGGGTGGGGCCGAATGGACAGCCATGCCCCTCCTTGAGGGGCGTGGTCTGGGGGTCCGCAGGAGGGCGGGGTCTGGGCGGAGTGGGAGGGCGGGACAGCTGGACGCTCCTGCGCTCGCCGCTTGGCGTCCCCGCGGCGGTTTGCCGGCCTGTCCGGGTCCCTCTGCGCGCAGTCCGGGCTGTCCAACGAAGGAGTAGGTGGCTCTCCTCCTAACTGCCGTAGAGGCCGGAGGACTGGCACCGGGCGATGGAAGAGAGAGCCGAGGCCGGAGGGAAGGGGAACGCCCCACCCACGCGGGTGCGTGACCGCGGGGACGTCAAAACCCAGTGCCCTGGGACCCAGGGAGACAATTTAGTTGCAAAAGCAATTTGTTAGCTTCTCCCCGTTACTTGACTTTCTGCTCTGTAAGCAAAACAACTTCTTCGAAAAGCCCTGTCCACTGACAAGCCTCCGTGTTCCAACGACCCTAATTTCCCCCGGGTGCTCAGTCGGGCGAACCTCACCCCACACCTGCCGTCCTCGGCCCAAGCCCCGGGAGGCACGGCTGAGTGGGCCAGGCTGAGTGCGGGCATCCGCCGGGACCGGCAGGCGAGGGGGAGCCGGCAGCGCAGGGCGGACTCGGACAGGGAGACTGCGGGCAGCGGGCGGAAGACGGCCTTGAAGGGCGGAGAGTTCGTTCAGGTGCATTAGGCAGAGAGCGGGAAGAAGGGGCAGCGAAGGGGAGACGGACCTTGCTGTGGTCAGGTGTGTGTCTGTGAACTCAAAGAACATCCATTTAAAAAATTTCCTCTTTCCTCATTTAAATTTAAATGGGCTACAGTCCATTCCTCGTTTCTATTTTTATTGCACTTCTGGATAGCCTCTTAAAAAGTCGTCCCGCGGCACCTGGCTGGCTCACTTGGAAGAGCGTGGGCTTCTTGATCTCTGGGTTATGAGTTCGAGCCCTATGTTGGGTGTAGAGCTTACTAAAAAAATAAATAACCTTAAAAAATAATTTAAAAATTGTCCCTAAAAGTCATTAATGGTTGATCATGATATCTCTTTCCCTGTAGCTGTGAAGCCCGGAGGTGCCCCTGCCCGCAGGGTGACAGCAGCCCCTCTTTGTACTGCAGTTCCTTCTGTCTTCACTCGAGGCCATGGAGCGCCAGTGGCCTCTGGATGAGCTCAGGCTACACTTGGGACAATTTATTTCTAGACTTGCTTTCCTCAGAGGCATCACAATCTCATCCTTTCTGGGTGACAAAATGTTCAGTTAGGGACACAGATGGCACTGGAAAACCTGGTTCCAGGTTAGGAGGCTGACTGGAAGAAGATCGGGGCAGTGGGCTGAAAGCAAAAGTCTTCACTTTAAAACTCTGAGCTGGCATAGTCAGTCTGCTCTGAAATGCTGACAGTAGTACAGGTTATCGGCTCAGCTGTGCCCATCGTGTTCCCTTGGGGAGGGGGAGGGCCCATTCTCAAGACGGTACTGAGCACCGGCCCAGAAGTCAGTGAGACTCGACAGCATTCAAAATGAGTGAACTAGGTTTCACTGACACACACAATTATGGATAATTATTAGCAATATGATACTAAGTGAATAAAGCAAGTCCCCAAGTGGAGATAGGACATCCTTTGTATAAATGAAAACATGTACTCCGTGAGTTACACATGCATGCAGAAAGCCGTAAATCTAAAGGAAGAGAGGCGTGTCCTCCACGTCAGACATTACCGACATTTGCAAAACGTAAATCACTGTTACTCTTCTCACTTTGGGGGCAGGGGATACGGTTTTGTTTTGTTTTTTTTTAAAGATTTTATTTATTTATTTGACAGAGAGAGACAGAGATCACAAGTAGCAGAGACGCAGAGAGAAGCAGGCTCCCTGCTGAGCAGAGAGCCCGATGTGGGGCTCCATCCCAGGACTCTGGGATCATGACCAGAGCCGAAGGCAGACGCTTAACGGACTGAGCCACCCAGGCGCCCCGGATATGGTTATTTTTAATAAAACATATTACTTATATTAACTTGAAGTGCGTTTACTGTTTTAATGAATAATTTAAAAATTTTCTCCATTTTATGTTCCATGTGGTAAATATCACAAGTCATAACCTACAAAAAAAATTCTCCAAGGTCTTCGATAACTTTTAGAAGTTCAAGAGTCCTGAGGCCAACATCCTAAGAACTGCTGACCTAGAAAATAATTATAGATCAACATAGGAACACATGAAAAATAATATATTCAAACTGTGTGCTTGTAATTCCTGTTTATACTTTGCCTGCAAATTGTATTTTTGAATAAAAATTTCTACTAGTCTGTAACATGCTTCTGTAAAACACATTAGGATTTCCCAAAATGTGCAGTTTGGGATAGGTAAGTGTATGAAGCCATCCCTCGCTTTGGAAGAAGCACTTTTGTTCATTAGCTACCTGCGGTGTGCAGACGCCGTGGAGTCGCTTTTTACCGTCGGAGCGGATGCTCCGGAAGCCAGCTCTGTGTCCCAGGCACTATACCAAGTACTACTCTATGCGCACAGCCATATACGACGACCCTCGCGACGCGGTACTAACGTCATCTTGTTTTCCGATGAGAAAGCCGAGGTTTCGAGTGATCAAGTACCTTGCCCACAGCCATGCAGACAGGCAGAGCTTCAGCCAGTACTCAGACCCCAGCCCAGCACCCATCCTGGTAAACCTAAGTCATGGCTCTCACAGTGTGGCCCTCAGACCAGCCATGAAACCATCACCTGGAGCTTGGCAGCAATGGGAATTCTGGGTCCTGCCCCACAGCAGCAGGGTCGGAACTCTGCCAGCTCTTCGGGGGGAGTAGGGGAAGCGAGGGGGGAGCCCAGCAGTGTGTGTTTTGGCAGCTCCCCCTCCCCGGGGTTGAGGACACCCCTCCCGTCATAGCCGGCCATGCTGCTTCATTTCTGGCGCTCTGTTCACTTCCCACCCCAGTCCTGGTGGACCTTAGGTTTATTTGACAGACAGAGAAGGCAGGCTCAAGGAGCTTTTGATGACTTGCCCAAAGTCACCAACTTAATTCTGGAACTGGAACTTGATCCGCAATCTTCTCGCTGTTAACTTGAAGCTGTGACCAGCATCAGGGAGGAATCCGGGGGCAGTCCGGTGAGAGCAGAAGCCAGCGAGCTCATTTTGCTGCCTTTCATCAAGGAAGAGAGGTGGAGCCCCAGAGCCGGGGTTCGCTCTGTGGGCCTGGCCACTCTGACAGCAGCCCACCAGACTCCATCCCCTATGAGCCACCCATGGGGCACAAGGATCACCTGCTGCATTCAGGATCTTACAGCTCACGCCCTGAGGTCCTGGGGTTAAGACAGTCACCCCCTAGAAGTCAGGCTCATCCAGAATCTGGATGAGGTGTGGTTTGCCACAAGTGTCAGTTCCTCATCTCAATACTCCCAAGAACTCGCAGCGACCCAGTCGGCTCCCACAGGCATGCACTCCCCGACAAGGGCACCGGCTCAGGGGCTCTGGTCTTGCGGCAGGCAAGGCTGGGTGCAGCTCTAGGCGCCGAGTCCTCCTGCATTTGGACCATACGTCTGAAGCCAACAGGGGCAGCTCGGTGACTGTGAAGACAGAGAAGTCATACCGGAACTTGCCTTACTTCACTGCGTCATTCCCTGTGATCCCTTGTGTTCTAACTTAGTGAAATGGCTGCGACGGATTTTAGGGGCACCTGGCTGGCTCCGTGGGAGGAGCGTGTGACTCTTGATCTCAGGGTTGCGAGTTCCAGCCCCATGTTGGGTGTAGAGATGACAGAAATAAAAATGAAAAGCAGATTTTAGTTTGTACATTAAATATTTTACTGAATTTCAACGATGCCTTGAAGACTGAAATTTACTCTTTTTAGGGGCGTCTGGGTGGCTCAGTCGTCAAACATCTGCCTTCGGCTCAGGTCATGATTCCAGGGTCCTGGGATGGAGCCCCGCATCGGACTCCCTGCTCGGCGGGAAGCCTGCTTCTCCCTCTCCCACTCGCCGTTTGTGTTCCCTCTCTCGCTGTCTGTTGATAAAATCTTTAAAAAAAAAAAAAAGCAAAAACTAAACCAACAACTTTCTAAGGTTTAAAGAATTATTCTTTTAGATGTTAATGATTGATTTTAGGAGTTAGGAAGATAATGATGACCACGACATGGTGATAACTGCAAATACCGCTGACTGGGGAAGGATGCGAACCATAAGCCCCTCGGCATCACACATGTGGGGGGCGCCCCTGCCCCCCACTCGCCCCTAACACAGGCACCCAGGTTCCTACTGGTTGTGGGTCGTTCCCAGTCTCAGTCTGAACAGTTGCAGGAAATGCCCCCATGTGGCCCCAGTATCATGGTTACTGGGCAGAGGGCATTTCGACTGCAGTCTGTTCCGGAGACAAGGACCCTGGTATCTCCCTAAAGATGACCTGTTAGCAAGAACAATACCAGCAAAGTGTGGTAGCGGAGGACCAGCAGGTCCGCAGGGCTGTCAGTCACCTTCCTCAACCTCCGGAGGCCCTTGGTAATGGGGGCATGGTTACTGGTGTGCTACACCCGCAGAAGGGTTGTGGGACTTGTGGAGTGCATGGGATGAGCACACTGGAGGACCGAGGGTCGAAATGGAGTGCGTGCATGAATCCTGTTCCCCAGACCCCTCCCGTTCTCCCCCAGCCCTGACCTGTGCAGCTCACACACAAGGGACGACAAATTCCAGCTCTACAGTTTACTACCTGTATACGTTCGGTGAGTTGCCTCCAGTCTGTTCTCTCATTTGAAAACTGGAAATAATGACGCCGTGTGTGGGTGGGGGGGGCTGTGAACACTGCGTGCTGCTTCTATCTGGTCTGATACACTAGTGTGTTCCCAATGTCACGTTACTTCTTTCATCCTGTACATGCTTCGTGAAGGCTCATGAGAATGGTGTTGCTTTTGATGAAATATGTTGAAGATGAACAGATAATCAGTTTATGATAAAAATCAAGTGAACTTCTCTGTATCTTAAATATTAGTATTAGAACGATTACCTCTCATCCACCTGAAAGGACACTCATGTCTACAGATCGGATACTGCTACATGGGAAGAGTGACTGAGACCTTCCGGAAGCCAGTGACCTTGCTTCATTCTACGTGTGGGTTTTCACATTCTTCGCAGGCTTGCGACTTCACTTGCTTCCCATGCTCCCTACCCGCCACCGGGTAATGATTATGAAAACCCTGGCAGAAAGTGGTGGGGAGAAATGAAATCTTTTGCTAAATTCAATCCATTAATTCTTTTTTTTTAAAATTTTATTTATTTGAGGGAGAATGAGTGAGAGAGAGCATGAGAGAGGAGAAGGTCAGAGGGAGAAGCAGACTCCCCAAGGAGCTGGGAGCCCGATGTGGGACTTGATCCTGGAAGTCCGGGATCATGACCTGAGCCTAAGGCAGTCGCTCAACCAACTGAGCCACCCAGGCGCCCCAATCCATTAATTCTTGATCAGTCAGACAGGTCCATAAATTTGATTTACTTGCAAGGACTCCGTGGTAACTCTCCTTCTGTCACTTTGTCAGTAACAGGGAGCAGCTGTGTGGAAGGGAGTGGCTTTGCAGTCTGGGTGCACTCCTGTCTGACCTCTAGGCTTCTGCCTCAGGTGCTGACATTACACATCCCCCCACAGGGTCCCTTTAAATGGGGACTTTACGCAATGGAGAGCCAATATACATAAAGGGGAGCACAAGATAAACATCTTTGGTGTTTAACTGCACCCCCACCCCTGCGATATTCTGTCCTGGACCAGAACCACCCCGGCAGTCTCTTGGTTCCTCTAGGACGAAACTGTAGATTCCCTAATTCATTTCCTTCATGCTGAAAGGGATCTTTCTTGGTTCCCTGTTACTACATCTACTGCAATTCCTCACGACATCTGGCCCCGTTACTCACTGTGGTCCCTGGATCAGTCTCACGGGCATAATCTGGGAGCAAGTTACAAGTGTAAAATATGGAGCCCCAGCCAGAACTTCTGAATCAGAATCTGTATCTTCCAATGATTACCAGGTGATTCCTTTGCATGTTAAAATTGGAGAAACATTGATTTTTAAAAAATACTAATTTTGTGTTTTAGTGACAAATGAATACATAGTTGGGGAATTCAGGACATGACATGTTTGATTTCAAGTAAGCATTTTCTTTAAATAGCTGAAGATTTATGTAATTGTGATGTAAAACATGAGACTCAAATTGCAATTACATTGTTTATAATTATACATATTGGTGTCTTTTATGAAACAATTCTAGTAGGATTCAGACAATCTGAAAATAAAGTAAACCTATGGAAAAATTTCCACTTGAAATGCTGGATAGGATTTAAAGGTATAATATATAACATATTTCCCAGGTATTTAAAAATTTGATTTTATATACTCTGATCATACTTTATAACATCTCTGATTGGCTTTAAGAAGTTTCAACTGGATTAGCATTAAATACGTACGTTTACCCAAAGTCTTCTGAGAAATCGAAGTTCCACATTTATGACTTTCTTTTATGACCTTATTTATTTATTTGACAAAGAGAGATCACAAGGAGGCAGAGAGGCAGGCAGAGAGAGAGGAGAGAAGCAGGCTCCCTGCTGAGCAGAGAGCCCGATGCAGGGCTCGATCCCAGGACCCTGGGATCATGACCTGAGCTGAAGGCAGAGGCTTAAGCCACTGAACCACCCAGATGCCCCAAGATTTATGACTTTTTTGAGATTTGAGGGAGCGAGAACATACACATGCAAGTGTTGGGGGGAAGGGACAGAGGGAGAAGGAGAGAGGGTTGTGTAAGAGATATAAAATTCCTGTTCTGTGACACTTTTTTTAAATTCTCCTCCTAGAAAGAACTATAAGGTTATAGATACACAAGGCAGGCTAGTAAATCAGTCACAGGAACTTAAGAACACTTACTGAAGATCATCATACCAGTTATGAAGTCCAACGCGGCCTCAAGAGGACCTCCATGAGGTACACTTGTGCCAAGATTCTGGTCTCTAATACCATTTTTCCAATAAAAGGAACCAAGGCTTTTTGGAGAAGAGGTTAATCCCATGTCTGAGAATGGTATAAAACTAGCTTGGGTTACCTTGTGCTAGAAAAGCAAGATGTTCAGAGATGAAGAAGCTCATTTAAAAGGGGCTAATGGGGGCGCCTGGATGGCTCAGTGGGTTAAGCCGCTGCCTTCGGCTCAGGTCATGATCTCAGAGTCCTGGGATGGAGCCCCGCATCGGGCTCTCTGCTCAGCAGGGAGCCTGCTTCCTCCTCTCTCTGCCTGCCTCTCTGCCTGCTTGTGATCTCTCTGTCAAATAAATAAATAAAATCTTAAAAAAAAATAATAAAAAAAAAAAAGGGGGCTAATGTCCACAATCCTAACAGGCTAAGAAAAACCCACGTGATCCTATTGATTAATGCATAAGAAACAGCTGACATAATATCACTCAAGATAAACTCTCAGGAAAATAGGGATAGAGGGGATCTTCCCCAACCTGATAAAGCACATCCACAGAGAAACCTAATGCCAACGTCACACCCGTGATGGACAATGCTCTCCCTGCGATGGGGCACAGGCGAGGAGGTCCGCTCTGACCACTGCTACTCGGCAAAGCATTGGAAAGCATAAGAACCCACGGAATTCAGCTCCCACGCTACTTTGCCGTGTGGCAGGGATGAAGGCCAGGCATGTAGCAAGGACACCGAGACGACACGGTTCAGCACGCATGCGCACAAGGACTCGCGCAGCTGAGACGGGAGGAGCAGCTGTACTTTTCTTTCCATAACAAGCTTCAGGTTGGCGCTTCACTTTGCAAGGAGACAGCGGCTTTCTCTTCTTTCTGGCATTACCGAAACATATCTAACTTTACAAATATGACGAACGTGGGGCACCCGGGTGGCTCCGTGGGCTAAGCATCTGCTTTCTACTCAGGTCATGAACCTGGGGTGGGGGATGGATCCGCACCAGGCTGCCTGCTCAGCGGGGAGCCTGCTTCTCCCTCTGCTTCTCGCCCTGCTCAGGCTCTTTCAAATAAGTGAGTAAAATCCTTAAAAGAAAAGCTGATGAATCAATAGGACCTGTCACCTAGTGTAGTGTTTCCAGCATCTTCTAGTGGTTGGCCTGTAGGGGACAGTGACTGCTGAATCTGAGAGATGAGGAGACTGAACCTCAAGCGGATGAAATCCTGCGACCACAGGCAGAGAATCTGACACAAGTAGTTCCCCGTCTGGAAGGGTCTTCTCCCCGGTAAAGAGTTCCTCCTTCTCTTCCACACTTCAGGTTGATTCCCTCTCTTGCAAAACCTTCCCCGACTTCTTAAAGCATGAAATCGCCTCGTCCCCTTTGATGTGGGAAACAAAGGCAAAATAAAAACTAAACTTCCCTACTACTGGCAGCCCACCGACAAGTCCTTCAAACAGGGAGAAGGGCTTTCCTCTGGGAGCCTGGCTGCCTGGACACTTCGCTGAGGACAAAGTTGGCCTGACCCCCCAGAATCCTGGGTCAGGTTTAAACATACAGGAATTCCTTTGGAATTCCCCCCAATCCACATGCTGACAATCACCCCCAAGCACACGGCTCACTGGTGCACATCGGAAGGGTCTCATGACTCGGGTTTTAGCAGACCCTAATAAATGACCCCTTCTCATCAGGAGCTGCGCCTGCAGGTCCCGGAAACCTGCTTGCAAACGTCTGAGAGCCTGCGGCTACTCCACCCCACCCGAACGTCTGTAACGGGCCGCTCACGACCCCGCGGCAGCTCTCCGCCCTTAGGTCCTGTCCCTGTGCTTTAACAAATTCCCCTTCTCGCACCAAAGCTGTCTCGAGAATTCCTTCCTGGTCTCGGCCCCGGGCCCAGCGTTTCCAGCCCCTCGCCCAGCCGACTGCGGTGCGCGCCCGCGCTTCGTCACTGCGCAGGCCGACCTGACCTCTCCGCGAGCAAGGATGCGGCCTCGCCGCGCGCCCCGCGCAGGGCTAGCAGAGCACGGACGTGACACACCGCTCGCGAACCCCGGTTCAGGTCCTCTCGAGGGCACAGTCCGTGCGCACGCGGGAGCGTGACGCGGCAGCGCGGCAGAGGCGGGCACACTTCCGGTCAGCGCGCTCTGACGGCAGCGGGGTCTCCGCGCCCTCCCCCAAGCTCCCCGCGTGCCGGCCTGACGTCTGCCCATCTGCACAGACCCCCTCTGGCACTGGCCCCTGCGCTCGTCGGGGACCCGCCTCCCCCCGCCCCGAGCCGGCGCCGTGGGGGACAGCGGACGCCCCGCACCTGCCCGCCGACGGCCGACGGTTTACGGCCTGAAAAGCACGGCCAGTCGTAAAGCACTTCGCCTCCGAGGCGCCCTAACAGACGTCAGGCCAATGGGTTCTCCACGGGCACAAATGGATTCCGAGTCTCTGGCTCCTTCCATGGCTTCAGCGGGGAAAAGAGTCCTCGAGTTAACTGAGTGTTTTTTAAACGTGGTCTTCGGGACGGAGTTGTTTTTCGCGGGTCCCCGACCCCGCCCAGACACCGGCCCCGCCCGGCCGCCCGACGCCTGTCCGGAACTTGCGCCGCTGCCGAGCCACGCCAGCCAACCACAGCCGACAGGAAACGCGGCGGACGGAGGAGCGTTTCCAACGCACCGGTCCCCCGGAGCCTCTTCCTGGGACTGTCTAGGCTTCGACCGCTTTTCACTCGTCTTTCCGGTTTCTCTACTCGCACTGTTCCCGCCTCTTCCCTTTCGCCGTCGGGATTTGAGGAGCTGTCGCGAGACTTAGGCCTCTTCCTAGGCCGGCACCCTCACCAAGGTAGGCGGGCGGCCTTCTCGCTGTTGGACTTTTCGTCCCACTCTGAGGAAAACACGTTTCGGAGTTCGGTCTCCATGGTCGGGTCCTGCTCACCCGGCGGGGATACCGCCGATTACCCGGCCTGTGTCCCCCGATGGCTTCTGCGGGGTGGCGCCGGGCCGGGCTGGGGGCCGGCGGGGGCCGGCGGCTGCGGGCGGCGGCCTCAGCGGGGACGCTGTGTGCTTGCAGGAGAAGGCCATGTTCAGTTCGAGCGCGAAGATCGTGAAGCCCAACGGCGAGAAGCCGGACGAGTTCGAGTCCGGCATCTCCCAGGTGAGGGGCAGGGCCGGCGTCCGGGCGGCGTGTCCCCCTCCCCGACCGCGGCTCGAGTGTCCCCGGCGGCGTGTCCCCCTCCCCGACCCGCAGCAGCGGGAGTCCGGCGCGCGCGACCCGCGGGGAGCTGGGTGCGCCGGTCCCCCGCCGGCCGAGCGCGCGCTGAGGCGGCTCCGCTGCTCCCCGCAGGCGCTGCTGGAGCTGGAGATGAACTCCGACCTCAAGGCGCAGCTCCGGGAGCTCAACATCACGGCCGCCAAGGTGAGGCGCCCGCCGGGAGGCGCTGCTCGTGCGGACGCCCGCGGCCCGGCCCGGAGCACGTGTGCGCGCCCGGCGGGCGGCGCGGGGTCGCGCGGGGCTGTGAGAGGAGGGCGCGGGCGGGGGCGTCCGCCGCGCTCCGCGGTGTCTCCCGCACGTCCGCACGCGCCTCGGGTCGGGCTGCGGCGCTGGGGGGCCGCTGCTGTCCGGCCGCCCGCGTCTGGGTCGGGGCGGAGGCGTGGGCGCGGGGTCGGCAGGACCGCGGGTCCGCGGGAGGTGACGGCGGCTGCGCTCCTCCCGCAGGAGATCGAGGTCGGCGGCGGCCGGAAGGCGATCATCATCTTCGTCCCCGTCCCTCAGCTGAAGTCGTTCCAGAAGATCCAGGTGCGGCTGGTCCGCGAGCTGGAGAAGAAGTTCAGCGGGAAGCACGTCGTCTTCATCGCCCAGGTGTCCCGTGGCGGGCGGACCCCGGGGTGGGCGACCGTGGCCCGAGCGCGAGGACGGAAGTGCGGTTTGGTGTCTCACTGGAGCCGGAGTGGGGGTGCTGGGTCGGAGCGCGGTTTGCTGCCGGCCCCGCGCGTGACCCGCCCGTGACCCGCCCGTGCGACGGGCCGCGGCTGTGCGCGTGGGGCGCCCGCGGATGCTGAGCGTGTGAGCGCGGACCCGGCCTCGCGCGCGCTGTCTGTGGGAGGGGGGGCCGGACTGCCGACGGGCTCGAGGGGTCCCGCTCTGCCGGCGGGCGGTGGGCCTGGCGGGGCGCAGGGGCGCGGGCGTCGGACCGCGCAGGACGTGGGGAAGCTGGGAAGCACCTCACCGGCGCTCCCGGAGCTTGTTTGCTCGCGGTGGTGACCTTCCCAGACCGGGGTGTGTCCTGTGACTGCTTCTGTGTTTCCTTTTAAAGCTGCTGGGCAGTTCTGAGCTTTCCTCCCACTTAAGGTTTTCCTCTTTTCCGTGGTAATTTTTACCTTGCAGAGGAGAATTCTGCCTAAGCCAACTCGAAAAAGCCGGACAAAAAACAAGCAAAAGCGCCCCAGGAGGTGAGTATTTCATCCGCGCCCAAGGGTGCACCGCAGGGCGCCTGGGGGGCGCAGTGGCGTAAGCGTCCGACTGTCCGACTCGATCTCAGCGCAGGTCTCCGTCCCGCGTCGCGCCCTCAGGCCCTGTGCGGCCGCTCTAGCTGCGGGGCTCCATGCTGAGCGTGGAGGCTGCTGTGAAAAACAGGCGCTGTAGCCGTCTGTGAGCGACTCTGGGTTTGCGCGCGGCGTTTCTGTAGGAGCTGCGCACTGGGTTTCCGGAAGGAAAGCCCCAGTTTAGGAAAACCTTTTGTGTGGGGATTTTTACTGACTAACCTGGTTTTCTCTGTAATTACGTATGTTTGAAAACTCCAGAGGCAAGAATCACGTGTACTTACAAGGGAGTAAAGACGAGGTAGCTGCGGTCTCGACCGGAGACGCTTCGTTCTTCTCTGTGGGCCAAGGCTGCGGACACTGCGCGGTTCATGCAGCGCCGAGGCCCTGAGCGCTCCGGGCGTCGTGCGGCTGCGCTGGGAGGGCTCTTTGCTTGGTTCTGCCCTGAGTTAAGGCCGAGAAGTGAGGCGGATTTTCCTGTTGCTGACGTTCCAGGTTGAAAGGGCTCCCGCGACCGTAGACGCCGTAGACGCCGTGTCCTTTAAGCTCGACCTACGACAGGCTATTTGGCGTGAACTCAGGTGCTGCGGTCCTTGGCTTCCTGAGCTGGGCCTTGCGGTGTTGCGTGGAAGCGTGGTTCCCCACACGGGTCACTGATCCCTGCGGGGCCTGCCCTGTGGGCCAGCCTGGGAGGAAGTGGACTAGCGTCCGGGCCGCTGCACGGGCAGCCGTCTCCGCGAGTCTGCACTTGGTATTGCTTCTCCTGAGAGGATGAGGCAAAGGGACGCAGGGCCCGGAGAAGTGCCGACTCAGCGACTGCCGGTAGCGCGGGGATTTCTAACACCCCGTCTTGCTTGCGAACCACGGGGAGGTCGTGGTGGGGCTCCTGCGGGCAGATGTCTCCTGAGAAGGGTGGTGGGGAGACTGGAAGGACGGGAGCCGGGGTTCTGGAACTTGAGTCGTCCGGTGCAGTCCTCGAACCTGCTTTATGGGCAGTTGGCGTAGCGTAAGAACTGAGGGATCTTTGGGTATCCTGGATAGTTTGTGAGGAGACAGTTAAGAACATCTAGTCTGTTAGAGGCCGAGTTCCTGCTTCGAGTATGAAAACCCTTGCTTTGCCTCCAGCGGAGTGGCCCATCCACAGCCTCTCTTCCCAAACTTGTGTTTTCCACATGCGCTCGGGGGACGGCTTGCCTGGGTTCCTGGTGGCCTACTCTGCGCTTCGGGGGCCTTCTGTCGAAGCTCTGGGCGGCAGGCGCGGCGGTTCCGCCGCTTCTCACTGCCTGCAGACCTCTGCTCCGTCTTCAGTCCTTCACGTCTCCTGCGGGGACAGGTCCTGACATTGACTGGTTTTGGCTTCCAGTCTCCGCAGCGTTCCCGCTTCTTTCCGTCTGAGGCCTTCAGCTCTGCGGCTGGTGATGAGTACTTGTGTGGCCTTGACTTCCCCTCGTTAGAGCTGATGTGGGAATCTGAGAGGAGAGGCTCAGGCTGGCTTTGATGGCGCGTGGGTTTGTTTTAAAGGAGACGGTTGACAAACTTCCGTGTTTGTGTGCCTTCCTGGCGATCCACGGGTAGCAGCGGTCAGTCGGGCCATCTGTGTCGTTTGCCTTCCGGAAGGTGATGGAGGCTTTGGGAAGTGGATTTCCCTTGAGCTTGTGCAGCTGTAAGACCTTCGCAGGTGTTTGAGAGCCTCCAGAGAGTGTGTAGGAGCTGCCGGATCTGAGAGGCGAACGCCGCGACCATCTGCTGAGCGTGACCCGTTGTGGATGAGTGCTTACTGCAGGGCAGGTCCGGAAGCACTGGGAGGAACCACCTCTTCACGCTGTCATTCTTGGCATCTTGGTGGACACGGCAGATACCCCCAAAGCTTGGAATTGGTCGAATCTTGCTGTTGCCGTGCAGCCAGATGGGTTTTGAACTTGAAGTGCCACCAGGAGAGGAGGAGGTCACAGCGGCAGTTTATGTGATGGGGTGAAGATGGAGTTCCAGGTGGGGCCGCCATCGCAGAGCGGGTGACGGAGCAGTGCGTCCCTTGTCCTAGGGAACAAGGAGGAGCCTTGGAGGTGTTTTGGAGGCCATGGAGAGCTCTTAAAGGGTCTTTTCCTAGTAACATGCTGTGATCATAGGTTGTTGTTTTTTTTTTTTTTTAAGATTTTTTATCTATTCATTTGACAGACAGAGATCACAAGCAGGCAGAGAGGCAGGCAGAGAGAGAGAGAGGAGGAAGCAGGCTCCCCGCTGAGCAGAGAGCCCGATGCAGGGCTCGATCCCAGGACCCTGAGATCATGACCTGAGCCGAAGGCAGAGGCTTAACCCACTGAGCCACCCAGGCGCCCCCTGATCAGGTTTTTAAATGAACTTGGCAGCCTTGGAGGGGGTGGTTTTGGAGATGAGCGCGTCATAAAGAAGCTTCTGCAGCAGTTAAGTTGAGAAATCGTGAGTGGAGAGAAACCCGAAGAGCACCTGACAGGGGAATCCCTCGTGAGCCTCCGTTCCCTGGAGACGGTCGCCTGGGACTTGGTGTGTCGTCTGTACGGTGTCGTGGTTAACATACCCTGCGCTTTCAGAACAAATCAGTAGGGGGTTTGTTACCCTGCCTAGCGTGGCAGCGGCTCTCGTCTGATGCGTTAAATGTACGTGGCCTCTTTGAAAACTGGCGTTAATTTGGTTTCAGAAACCTCGGGTTTGCTGTTGACGTTTTGACTTTGGAGGGGCTCCGCGGAGGGCAGGTCTTCCTCAGCGTCTTATTCTGTCGCCATGTTCTTTAGCCGCACTCTGACAGCTGTGCATGACGCGATCCTGGAGGACTTGGTGTTCCCGAGCGAGATTGTGGGCAAGAGAATCCGTGTGAAACTGGACGGCAGCCGGCTCATCAAGGTCCATTTGGATAAAGCGCAGCAGAACAACGTGGAGCACAAGGTAAGGGGCGGCGGCGTTGCCGGAGGCCGTGCGCGGGAGGGGGAGGCAGCACGACCCGACTCCACGCGCCGCCAGGTCCAGTAAGAGTGACCTCAGCCCGCCCTCTCCCATCCGGACCTCTGCCCGCTTCCCTGCAGGTTGTAGGCCGGGTTTTATAGTGGGGGTTGTTGTGACAATCGGAGTTCTCTGCCTTTTAAATTGAGAGGAAAGTTAGAAGTAAAGTGATTCCTTTTAGTAAGATGTTACATTCTTTGGGGGTGGGATCTTGGTAGTGTTAGAATCTGAGAGGACTGTCCCCTCGCGTCCTTCCTGGTGAAGTGTTGCTAATGTGGACAGCCCCTGGGCCCCTCACGGACTCTTGTCTGCGTGGCCCGGAGGAGCGCCATGCTGCGGCTCCGGGATGTGACTAGAGCCCTGTCCGTAGCGCTGGGGGTGAGCCCGTCCCCAGGCTTGTATATTCCTTGTCTCGTCAGTCCCTGGTTGCTGAGGGGAGAAGCCACACAGGGCACAGCCTCACAAAACCATTAGGCTTCAAGCGGAATGTGTGTTTAAAAGTTTTGTGATGAATTTCTTCTTTCCTTGTAGGTTGAAACTTTTTCTGGCGTCTATAAGAAGCTCACAGGCAAGGATGTTAACTTTGAGTTCCCCGAGTTTCAGTTGTGAACAAAAATGATTAAATAAAACTTTGACAGTATTCGGTTTGAGGTGTGATTTTCAAAAGTTCAGAGATGTCGTCGTATAGCCGTCTACATAGCCAGCAGCTCCCTGTGAAGCTGGGAGATCTTGAACAGAGAGGGTGCCTGTGGGATGTACCAGGCAGTCAGATGCATGGGAGGGATACACTTGTATCCAGGGGTGTTGTAATGGGTACAGTCCTGTGACATTGGCCCAGGTGGCTGAGTATTGGCACTTGGACAAGTTCAACCGAAGGATCACACAGTACCAGAGGCGTGAACGATGCGATAACGTAGCCTGCCCCCTAGTCCCCGTGCCGCGCTCTACGAGAATCGAATGCTGGGTCTCCTGGGAAGCCGGCCTGCCTAGAAGTCCGGGTTTCAGAAGCACCTGAAATCAGGCCAGGAACGGTTCCTTGGAAACGGTGTGACAGCAAAATGGGATAAAGTGGTGTTCTCACTGAATTTTTTATTGTGGTAAAACACCTACAGAATTTGCCCTTTTATTCTTTTTTAAGTGTCCGGTTCAGTGGCGGTGAGTGCTCACGTTGCTGTGACAGACCTGCAGGGTGCCGGGTGGTGTTGGGACCGTGGCTTCCTGACGGCAGCTTCTTCTCCTTTCGGATTCCCTGAGTTCACACATTCACCGCGGGTCTGGTGGCTGCACAAGACAGTGAGGCGTAGGCGGGGTGAGACGTTGGGGTCTCCGTGTAGCTGCGCGGCTGCTGAACGGAAGCCTAGCTGGTGCTGCGCTCGCGTTTGCGTCTTTCCTAAAGGCTCCTCTGAGAAGACTCCACGTGTGCGAGTCTGACGGACGTCTGATGCGCTGTGCCCCTCACCCCGCTCGAGCCCGTGCTGTTTCCTCGGTCTTGTTGAATCTGCTCCCATGCCCGCACTTTGCTGGAGATTCTAGAAGCAAGTTCTAGACGGTTTATTACTTAGGAATCTTTTAGCGGTGATAATTACTAAAATTCAGTATCAAGTGAAGAACCACATTTTCTTTTTTTAAAGATTTTATTTATTTGACAGAGATCACAAGTAGGCAGAGAGAGGGGAGGAAGCAGGCTCCCCGCTGAGCAGAGAGCCCGGTGCGGGACTCGATCCCAGGACCCTGAGCTCATGATGCAAGCCAAAGGCAGAGGCTTAACCCACTGAGCCACCCAGGCACCCCGAGGAACCACATTTTTTAAAAGTACTTTTTATGTTCAGTTTGCTTGCATGTGGTACGTTACTCATTTTTGATGTAGCGTTCAGTGATTGATTAGCTGTACAACACCCAGTGCCGTCACAGCACATGCCCTCAATACCCATCACCCGGGTACTCCATCCCCCTGTGCCCCTCCCCTCCGTAACCCTGTTTGTCTCCCGGAGTCGGAGGCGCTCATGGTTTGTCTCTGATTTCTTCCCATCGTTTTCCCTCCCTCCCCCTGTGGTCCTCTGCTATTCCTTACGCTCCACACACGAGTGAGACTGTAGGGAAATGGTCTTCGGCTGACTGACTTCACGCGGCGTCATCCCCTCCAGTTCCATCCACGTCCGGGCAGGTGGCGGGCGTTCTCCTTTCTGACGGGTCCGTGATGCTCCGTTGTGCAGGTGGACCACGTCTTATCCGTGCGTCTGTGGAAGGGCAGCTCGGCTCCTTCCAGTTTGACTGGTGGACATGGCTGCTACGAGCATTGGGGAGCATGTGCTCCTTCTCAGTCCATCTATCTTTGGGGTAAATACCCAGTGCAATCGTTGGGTTGTAGGGTAGCCCTACTTTTAACTCCTTAGGAACCTCCATACTGTCCCCAGAGTGGCTGCACCGGCTTGCATTCCCACCAACAGCATACGAGGGTTCCTGTTGCTTCACATCGTCGCCAACACTTGTTTCCGGTCTTTTTAATTTTTGCCATTCTGACTGGTGTGACGTGGTGTCACTGTAGTTGCGATTTTTATTTCCCTGATGCGGAGTGATGTTGAACGTTTTTCCATCTGTGTGTTGGCCATTTGTGTGTTTTTGGAGAAGGGTCTTCATGCCTTCTGCCCATCGAAGAACCAATTTCTCAAGTTGCTAAATCACAAGACATTAAACCAAGTTTTAAAAAAATTAATCCTATAGCTTTCCCTAAAATTAATATTTATTTGTGTCCATTTAAAACTTTGGTTTTTATGACCATATGCATGCTTTTTTAGGACTCGTGTAGTTTCTATAATATGTTAATGACCACACGATACTGGAGATGACCTCAAAACTTACGCTCTGTGGGGTGTACAACGAAATAGTTTGGGGACTAAGGTGCTAAACATTGTCACTACAGTTTTTGCTGGTAAACTTGCTGTTGAAAGAGAAATACACAGTTGACTTGAACAACACGGGCCAGGGGTCCTGACTCCAATGTCGTTGAAAATCCCCTCCCTCCAGGACTCAGCTGTTCCCTTACTGTTGACTGGAAGCCTCAGGAAAACGGTGAGCACATTTGGGCGGGCTCTGTCAGTGGAGCATGGGATTGGCTCTCAGGGTTGTAAGTCCGAGCTCCATGTTGAGTGTAAAGACTACTTAAAAATAATCTCTAAAAAGAAAGAAAACACATTTGCAGTGTCCCACTGTATTCATCAAAAACAAAATCCACATATGAGTAGACCCTCCAAAGGCCAACTGCACAGGCTATTCTTGAAGGGCTCGATCTCAAACCTGCAAGGGCGGGTATGTATGATTGCGGGAAGCGACTGTTTAGATCCTGCTTCTCCCTCCTAGTTGCGTATCTGGTCCCGTCTTTTCTCCCTGACTGACAAAGGTGCACAGAGTTGCAAAGCTCCTAAGTAGGGGAACATTTTTGGGCTTTTTTGAGGCGCTCAGCTGCCTAATTTTAGATCTCCACTATTAATACTTGATATTCACGAACATGTGTGACCGTACGGTAAAAGCACAGGTCGCGGCAGCAGGGACCCTCCCGTTCCCAGACATGGTTCTGGCTGCAGAGATCCTGTTACTGTTCGAGACGCTGCTGATGCCCTCCGCTCTGGGTGAGGGTAAGAAGCTCAGTCTGAAGCCTCTTTGGCCGTTCATTTTTGCTCAGAATGCTACACAGACCCAATCAAGGTCGTGTTCTGTGGGAGTGTCTTTGAATGAGGCTTCAGTTTCATTTAGCACCTTCCCGGCAGTGGCTCAAGCCGTCTCAGCGCCGCAATGAAACGGGACGAGGCAGCGCTCGTCTTCAGTCAGGAGCCGACGGCCGGGCTCGCCCCACGCAGTTGCTGTTCTGCTCCTGTTACTTGTAACTGTCCGTCTGGCAGTTTGCAAGCCTGGAGCAGCCCCGATGGCCAGCGCTGACCCCGGTCATGTTGTAGTCCACTGCCGTTCGGGTCTGCACCCACGCGCGTATGATCACTGTGGGGCTGGGGTGCCACCTTCCCTGAGCTGCCTTGTTTCTGTGACTTCAGATCTCATTCTAGAACGGAAGACGGGCCGGGACTAGCGAGGTCTCCTAGTTCTTCCAGTTCGAAGGGTCACAGCCCTGAGTCCTAGAGCCATCACTGCAGACTACCTCTCAGCACCGGTCAGGGAGGTGCGTGTGCTTAACAGTGCCTGCATGGAGTCTTCAAAGCTTAATGTTGTAAGAATATAGGAGCTTTCTGGGGTTCCTGGGGGGCTCAGTCAGTTGGACGTCCAGCTCTTGGTTTTGGTTCATTATCTCATGTGGGGATCGAGCCCTGCATTGGTCTCCACACTCAGTGGGGACCTGCTTGAGACTACCTCTTCCCCTGCCCCTTCCTCCACTTGAACTGTCTCATGCTCTTTCTCTCTCTTTTTTAGAAAGAAAGAATTTATTTATTTAATAGCACAAACGGGGAGCAGGAGAGGGAGAAGCAGGCTCCCCACCGAGCAGGGAGCCCCATGTGGGACTCGATTCCAGGCCCCTGGGACCATGACCCAAGTGGAGAGAAGATGCTTAAACAACTGAGCCACCCAGGTGCCCCATAAATAAATAAATCTTTAAAAAAAAGAAGAAAAAGAATATACGAGGTTTCTTGTCCTTGAAAACCAAATCGGTCGTACTACTTCCAAAGGAAGGATCAAGAATCAGGGAAATCAATGTCATGATGAGCAGAGTGTTAGGGCCCGAGAACCATCCCAGAGACACAGGGAAACCAGATGACAGAGCCAGGTCTGTCGCTCTTCGACCTGTGAGTGGAACAGAGGAGGAAGTTCTACACTTTATTCTCTTTTATCAATTGGTTGCTTTTTCCATTTCATTCCGTGTGACTTTCCTGAAGTCTTTTAACGTCCCTGGGCCCCCGTGCCCTCTTGGTAACATGAGGGGGTTGTGTAAGGATAAGCTCTTAGAATCCCTGCCTGCTTAAGGGACACGGCCTGGGAGGTGGTCTTCGAGCCAGGACTGGCCTGGGAGGTGGTCTTCGAGCAGGGGGCCTACGTCAAGCACCTCTTGGGGGAGCACAGAGAGGGCGTTGCCGTGTGAGTTTCTGACCAGCGTAGTTCAGACAAGACGTTACCTTGGACAAAGGCTTTGAGCGGAGACAACCGGCGCGTAGTTAGTGGTCAGTATATGTTCATGACTTTGCTGTAAACAGGATCATCGACTTCACGGCTGGCCCGCCTGTCACCCTTGGATTCAGCCATGGTTGAATGGCGTGCCAGTGCCTGATGAAGACGACGGTACGGCTCGGGTCCCCTTAGGCTGTGAAGCCGGCTCCATGCCAGGTCCTCTGTCAGACCCGGTAAGTTAGGGCCTCTGTCCTTGAAGGTCTGCCCTGCCCAGCGGGCGACGCAGACATGGACGGCAACCAGGAAACAAGGCGGCCTTGACTTCTGTCACTGAGCGGTGCGCCTAGAAAGCTTGCTTTCCTCTGGCTCACAGAGGCCATTCCTTTGACTTATGCTTCCCCGGAGCACGGTGTGCAGGAGCGGCTTGGGGGGGCCACAAACACACGGAAGGCCGCAGCCCAGGAGTCCCCGTGTGGACTGACCATCTGGGACAGCCGCCCCTGCTGTTCACCTTCACGCTGCTTCCCCTGCGCAGGAAGCAGCCTCACGGGGCCGCTCACCTCGGGCCGTTGACGGGCCTGACCATGTGGTCCCGTGCTGGCTCCTTGCGGCTCCCGTGCGGCTGCCGTGCGGCTCCCGTGCGGCTCCCGTGCGGCTGCCGTGCGGCTCCCGTGCGGCTCCCGTGCGGCTCCTTGCGGCTCCCGTGCGGCTGCCGTGCGGCTCCCGTGCGGCTCCCGTGCGGCTCCCGTGCGGCTGCCGTGCGGCTCCCGTGCGGCTCCGTGCGGCTCCCGTGCGGCTGCCGTGCGGCTCCCGTGCTGGCTCCGTGCGGCTCCCGTGCGGCTCCCGTGCGGCTCCCGTGCGGCTCCCGTGCGGCTCCCGTGCGGCTCCCGTGCTGGCTCCGTGCGGCTCCCGTGCGGCTCCCGTGCGGCTCCTTGCGGCTCCCGTGCGGCTCCCGTGCTGGCTGCCGTGCGGCTCCCGTGCGGCTCCCGTGCTGGCTCCGTGCGGCTCCCGTGCGGCTCCTTGCGGCTCCCGTGCGGCTGCCGTGGAGACGGGCGCTGCGGCCAGCAGGTCTTTCCCTCCTTTGGTCCGGGGCTGACTTGTTGGCTTTCGGTTTCTGTGCTGGAGCAAGAGTGTGCGGTCTTGTGGGGCGACCGAGGAGAGGAGGCGGGGAGAGAGAAGGTCAGGACAGCGCCACGTGATTCGTGGGTGTCCCGCGCGCGTGGGGCCCTGCGGCGGGCCACCTACTCTGTCAGCCCCAGGCCTCACAGCACCCTGTGAGGGAGGCAGCGGTTGGCAGAGTGGCCCCTGGACCAGCGGCCCCAGCATTGCCCATCGCACGGGAACTGGTTAGAATCGGGGGTGCCCAGACCCCTACCAACTGCCAGCTCAGAAAGTCTGGGGCGGCGGCACAGCGGCCGGTGCTTTCAGAGGTCTTCTGGGTGGTTCTGGTGCACGCTTACATTTGAGACCCGGTGATCTCGGGTGCTGTAATGACCTTGGACGGCACGATGTCATCAGATGAATGGCATTCACATCTGTCTCGCTGGCGAGCTACCCGGTGACGCCAAGGCCGCATCTCCTGGCCGCACGGTGGGCTCCAGCTCCAATGATCGCGGCCATGGTGCCCCGACCCCCGACCATCCAGGGACCATGTCCACGAGGGCCGGGTGCAGGCCTCGTGCCGATCTGCACATTCAGGGAGCTCTGGAGAAGCAAAGCCGTCAGGCGGGGGCAGGGGGTGGCCCAGGTTAATGTCCCGAAGGACAAAGTATCTGGAGCGGTGGAGGCCTGGCTGGGTGACCTCCAGGAGAGTTCCCACCCAGAGACAAATGGGCCGGGTCTGGCTGTCCGCACAGATTTCTCCGTTATCTCTGGGGAATGTAAACAGTCCCCAGGAGCTGAGCCAGAGTCTCATTCTGACCCGATGCGCGGCCAGGCGGCCTGAGGGGCCCGAGTTCGGGAGGAAAAGCCTGCGCCCAACAGCTTGACCTCGGCGCTTTCAAGAAAAGACCGGGAAGGAGGGAAAGAGAGAGGGCAGGAAGCCAGAGCAGCTTGAAGGGAGAAGGACCTGCTGGTTTCTCGTGACTTTTTGGTGGTTATTTTCAAGGCAGGTGCACACAGGATTTCTAATGGCAAAACGGTTCTGACAGCCTACTTGAACCAGGTCGTTAGTATAATACTGTCACTTACTCTGTAACCGAGATTAATTCCCAGTTTGGGCACTTAAAAAAAAAAAAAGCCCTGAGCAGTTTGGGACACAAAACAAAAGATAAGTGACCAGGTTGGTGGTGAGACCCCAGGAGAGTGTGGCAGGCTGGCCGGCTGCCGGCTCTCCACAGTCCGGAAAGCCCAGTTCTGGGGAGACAGGGTGGGCCCCGACCTGGCACATGCCCCAGCGGTCACACCTTGGGCAGGCACTGTCCTTCTCTGCCCTGGCTCTGGAGCTCTAGCTGGAGTACCAGCAGCTGGCTGGGTGGGCTGCTTGTGAGGACTGAGCTCATGGCTGACTGAGCGGGCCTCGCTGGGACCCAGGCCCTGGCCCTTCCTCCCAGCTGGCGTCCCACATGGGCCGAGGGAGCACACCCCACGACACGGTGCACCGTCAGTTTCCACCGTGTCTCAGGCCTTGTCGACTGGGAGGCACTGGAGTAGCCAGAGGCGTCCTTGTGATCTGGCTATGGGGGCTGTGTGTGAGCGCTGTCACCTGCTGGGTCTGTGGGGGCCGCATGTGAGTGCCGTCGCCCGCTGGGTCCTGGTTACTCTTCGCGGGGAGGACCTTCCAGTCCATCACAGAAGCCGGTACTCCGTGCCCCTGACCCCACGGTGTAACAGTATCTCCGGTCACATATCCCAGGAAGGGAGTGGGACCAGGGTGAAGCTGAGCTGGGGCTGTGTTCCTCTGCACTGAGGCGGGTTGAGTTGTTCTGACACTGGCTATGACATGGATGGACTTTGAGGACATGATGCTCTGGGAAAGAAGCCCGTCACGTTGGACTCCGATCACATGAGATACTTAGAATGGTCGGAATCATAGGACGTCCAGCAGGCGTGGCCAGGCAGCCAGGAGGCTGAGGTGGGCTGTAATGCATTGGGACGATGGGGACACAGTGGTATGGGGACAGAGGTTCAGTTTCACAAGGTGTGACGATCATGGAGACGGACGATAGGGCCACAGGGCATCACGAACGTAGTTAATACACTGAGCTCTACACTAGAATGTGGTTACAATGGTAAATTGTCTGTTCCGTATTTTATCACAATAATAAAAACCTCCAGGCAGTTGTCTGGTCCGTCCCATTGTGTCATCAGTCTTGCAACTGGGCAGACCGTTTCCTCCTGCTACATCCTTCATCTCAGAATTGTTTTAGCTCCCGCTCCCTTTGTCTTTTCATATAAATTGGAGAATAATCCTGTCTCTGTCTACAAAATGTCTCGCTGGGATTTGAACAGGAATTGTGTTAAGTTTGTAGGTCACTCTAGGGACAATCAGCGTCTCCCCCCGGCGCTGAGCCTCCCAGTCCGGGAGCACGACTTGGTGTCTTAAGGCTGCTGTGATTTTTCTGGTTGGCACTTAGATCCGGACATGTTTTGTTAGATTTACCCCGAGGCACTGAATTTCTTTGAGTGATTGTAAGTGATTTTAAGTTTCGGAGTGTATGTGCCCGTTGCCAGCTTCTACAGGTATGCCTGGTTTCCGAACGTTCATGTTGAGCTCTGAGCCTCGCAGAGCCCCTTCTGGATTCTAAGAGTTTGTGTGGACTTTTTTGTGTGTTTGTACTGTTTCTGGTTTTGGTCTCCGGGTAACACCAACTTCATAAAATGAATTGGAAAATGCTCCTCTCTCTTCTTTTTCCTGGAATATGTGTGAAAAATTGGTGTTAATTTTTCTGTGAAACTTTGGTAGAATTCTCCTGTGAAGTCATCTGGCCTGGAGTTTTTCTTAGGAGTTTTTGTTACAAAGTCAACCGCCTTAGTTGCTAGGGGCTGCTAAGCCCTCTATTTCATGTTGGGTCCATTGTGGAAGGTCATGTGTTTCCCAGGAAGTGGCCCATTGGGTCCAAGTTTTCAGATTTATTTATGCTATTTCGCATAAATTTTTGGCATAAATTTGGCATAATTTATTTATTTAAAGATTTTATTTATTTATTTGACAGACAGAGATCACAAGTAGGCAGAGAGGCAGAGAGAGAGGGAGAAGCAGGCTCCCCGCAGAGCAGAATCCCGATTCAGGGCTCGATTCCAGGACCCTGGGACCATGATCTGAGCCGAAGGCAGAGGCTTTAACCACTGAGCCACCCAGGTGCCCCTATTTGGCGGTTTTAATAAAGAATCCAGGATGCTGGGATCATGACCTGAGCCAAAGGCAGCTGCTTCACTGACTGAGTCACCCAGGGGCCCCTGAATTTGAAAATCTTTACAAAATGTGTAATCTGCTGTGATTGCTTTCAGTCTAAATAAAAATGCATCTTTGAATGTAGCCTTTTGTGATCGTAATTGTGGTGAGTATCTTTTTCTTGAGAGCTTGTTTGGAGGTTCTAGCAGGGGAGCGCAGCTACTCGTATACCCTTGACCGAAGAGCGGTCCCCTCCTCTATCCGGGGAGGTCTCCTCTTCAACCAAGCGCGCAGCTTGGGGAGGGACGCACATGGAGCGGTGAGGGAGGAAGGGGACACCCGCCTAGCCAGCCAGATCAGCCGAATCAACCCTGGCGATCAATGGGGTGACAGATGTCGCAGCCAGATCGCCCTCACGTCCATGAGTATCTTTTTCTTAAACAAGTCCCCTCCCCTCCTCCGTGAGAGGCAGGAGCCGGACCCGCCCACCACAGACCCTTGTTCTGCCTTCATGAAGCGTCAGGGAGCGCAGTGAGTTTGGGTCTTGCGTGGGGTAGGTCTGGACAGGCAGTAGACAAGCAGGGAGTGCCTTGAAGTGAAACCCTACAGGGAGAGTGGAAGGAAGCGGGTCCGCCACATTTATTTCTGTCTGATGTGGCACCTGGTGGTGACCGCTCTCCCTGCTTCCCTCGACGCCCAGCGTACTCAGTACTCACGCTTCCTTCTTCAGAAGGAGAAGAGAAGGAGAACAGAGCGGACGCCAGAGTCAGGCTGGGGGGCTCGGGGTGAAGAGCCCGAAGGGCATCTCCGGCGGCTTCCCGCGTTCCCACACCCTCCACCGCCCTCCCGCAGGACAGCGGATGTATTGCAAACAGGAAGCTCTTTGCAGATAAGGCTGAGACCCAGCCTGATTTGCTGGGAAGCCTGACGGCCTGGGCCATGCTCGCCTGGCCTGTGGGGCTCGGCGGCCTCTGTAAATAGCGGCTATGAGGCTCCTGGGCGCAGTGTCCTCCCGGGTCCCCGACAGTCAGGACGCCCCCTTCGCCTGGTGTGCGCTGCAGGTAGGGGCGCTCTGCCGGGTGACCCGGCAGCCCTGGGGAGCAGGGCGGGGGTCTGCCAGTCCACGGGGACACGCTGAGCTAGGAAGGCAAGGTTCCCGAAGCGGCCAGAGGGAGGACTCGGTGGAAAGGGGGGTGGGATCTGTTCTTTGGTCCCCGCGACGGATGGGGTCTGTCCGATGGATCCGACTCTAGAATTCCAAGGTCTGAGTGATTCAGGAGCTCATGCTGGAGACTCCATGGGGCCGGCTCACAAGGGCACTCAAAAGGAGGCTTCTCTGCTCTGCACTCTTTCCAAGAGGTGGGGCTGTGTGTTCTCGAATCCCCATCCCTGTGTGAGAGGTGGCTGTGGCAGTGCGTGAAGGTGGCCGGAGTGTGTTCCTGGGGAGCGGCCGCCGCCTGTGGCTGGGGCCACGTGGGCCACAGCGGTCATCTGCGCTCATGGCCCATGGCTCTGTTCTGAGCTCAGCAATGGGGCAAAGGCAGGACCAGAGCGGGGGTCTCTGGTCTCTCAAACTAGTGTGACGTGGTGTGACGGGGTCCCTTCCTCCCTGGCCAGCTGGCTTCCAGGCTGAAGTTAGGTCGTACTTAGAAACTTAAAAGACAAAGTGGGAAAGCCACGGCACGTGGTAGCCAGACTTCTGATCTGGTGGGAAGCGCTCTCCTTACCGGGCGTCCACCGTGATTCCAGCTCATCACGGCTTTGAGAGATCTGGGGGCTGTGAGAGGACAGACAGTTTGCAGAAAGCTGGGGGAAGGGCCTCTTCCTCCTTAGTGTGTGCCCTTTGGTTGGGCCCTGGGGAGACCCCGTGTCACCATGGGGAGCAAGCAGCTGGGTGGGGGTGGGGGGGCCATTCTCAGAGCCCCTGGTGCTTCCAGATGGTTCTCAGGCTGTACATGCTGCAGAGCTTAATGAAAAGGTAGGATTGTGAGTTTGGCAAATTATACCACATTTTTTTTCATTGTCCATTTATTTTTTTTAAAAAAGATTTTACTTATTTGAGAGACAGAGAGAGAGAGAGAATTTCAGACTTACAATGAACTTCTACTAAAAATTCCAAATTGAATTTCCCCTCAGAAACCCTGGTGCACCCAAGGGAGGGTGGAAACCTCCCAGCTCTGGCTGGATCAGGATGTGGTTCTTAGAGAGGCCCCAGCGGGCCGCGGCTTCGGCTTCTCCGTTTACAGACCGAATTCCTCTCCTGATTCCCAGGGCAGAGCTGGAAGTTGGAGGAGTTGGAGGGTCCCCCCACCCCCGCCCCACCAGGGCTGCCCTGAGGAGACGCAGATGCAGGAGCCAGTGTCGGGGCGCGGGCGGGGTGGTAGGGCTGCGGGGAAGGTTCCGGCTGCGGCCCGGGGGCCTTGTGCGGGCTCTGCGCAGCCCAGGTGGCGACCGCTGTGGCTGGAAGCCGTGTGTGGGGGCCGGGGGTCGTGCTGAGCAGCGTGGCTGTCCCCGGATACAGCCGTTCTCAGCTGGAGACGAAACTCCCACGTCAGCTTCGGACCCCCGAGACGTTAAGAAATATGTAAACCCCTCCGCCTCCGCAAACACCGAGACGCAAGTATTGTAGACTGAGCCCAAATGTAAGTTTATCATGACTTTTTTAACGTTATCATCACTGTTAAGAGCTACATTCTGGAAAGAACCCACATTTGCTTCTAGAGCAGCAGCTCAGCTCGACAGGGTGAAGGACACAGCGTCGCAAACAGGCTCTTAGGAATTCCAGGTCTGTTAATGCAGGGCCGGAGCCACCGCGAGCCCGTCCCGCACCGGCCATGTCCGAGGCGCTGGCCCCGGTCCCGCCTGGACCTGAGGCATGAGGGGCCCTCGGGCAGCGAGGAAAAGCAGTCGCAGGGAGGGGACACCTTAAATTCTGGGTGCCGCCACGGTGAGCTTCTGTCCGTCCCTCATTCGCTGCTTCATGCAGCCTTTGGGGTCCTCAGCTCAGTGCCCGCTAAGCTCCTGCCCGAGGCCTGAGCCTTTCCCAGCCGCAGGAGGTGCTCACTCGCGGCCCACTTCCAGAGCAAGGCCCAAGGCCCAGCGGTAGGGGGGAAGCGAAAGGGGCAAAGCTCATCCCTGTGGGCTGTGGGCAAACCTTCAAGCCTTTTCCCTTCTCCTCAGAGTTGCTCCTTCACGCAAGCGCAGGCGGCAGGCCGAGCGCCAGCCGGAAGGGGGGCTGGGGGGGGCGGGGAGGGGGGCTGGGAGGGGGCTGACTGTCCAGCCTCCAGCCTCCTTGGCACCATCGCATTGAGGAGCCAGGTCCGAGGTGGTTTTGGGAACTAAATGAGGTTTGTGTGCCCACGTGTGGTAGTAAATAGTGGCTCCTTGTCTCTCTCACAAGCATGAAATAACACAGTAAAAGCTGCCACCATAGTGTAGGGAGGTGGGTGGCCCCCGCTCCTGGGCTTGGTGCTCTTGACGGCCGACAGGAGCAGAAGGGAGAGGTCAGGTGCGCCAGGAGGCCCCAGGGCCGACCCCACCTCTCCACCTACTAGTGGGGTGCTCTGGGCAGCTGACTTCACTTCCCTCATCCCTGGTTCCCTGGCCTGTGAAATGGGAGCGACGTGCTGAGGGCGACCGGCCTTCTACGGTCCCCCGTCGAGGGGACATTCATCCTCACCCCTGCCCTTCATGGTGTGTCCTGTGCCCCCGCCAAGGGGAGCAGGGCCCTTGCTGCAGGGTGTCACAGAGCACACACAGGTTCTGCCTGCATCTGTCGCACGGAGAACCTGGCTGGAGCAGTGGCTGGGGCACAGGACCTCTCGGTTCAGAGGCTCTGGCTTCCTGGGCCTGGAGGGGCTGCAGGCCGTGGGGCCCTCCCCGTGTGCAAACAGTAGCGCCGCGGCCGTCTCGGCGAGCACTTGCCCCGGCACACCTTTCCGTGTTTCACGTAGTTGCTCCTCGCATAGACTCCTCCCTCCCCTCCACGCGGAGGGCACCAGCCAGCGACAGAGACATGATGAGCCCAGGGTACTGGTCCTGGGGCTGCCAGGTGCATGGCCATCCCCAGATCCTGCGCCGTGTGTTCATCAGAGTCTCAGGGGGTGGCTCTCTGGGTGCTGCTGCCAAGACTTCCTCACTGGCCCTCGGGGGAAGAGTCAGCATGCCTGATCCCCATGGGGGCGCAGGGCCAGCTGTGTCCTCCTGTGTGTCCCGGCCTCCATCCGCCTCCCACACTCGCTGGTGACGGGTGCTGTCACAGTGACAGATAATTGACGAGCTATGGCTGCCGTGAGCCCCGCAGCAGGGCGCTGAGCGGAACAGGCTTGCTCAGACTCTGCACACACAGCCCGCGCCTGGAAAGCTCCAAGCTGGGCCATCGGGACAGTGGTCTGTTAGGAGCGCACTGGTGTGCGGTGATGCTAGGAAGCCACGTGAGACAGGCATTCACAGCCCAAGAGTGCAGCCCCAAGGGGTATGGAGGGGTCCTGGGCCCAGGGACCATGGGGGGCTGGCCGGTCCTGGGGAGCTGGCTGGGCTCTACCCTCTGTTCTGCGCAGCATGTCAGAGTTGTCATAGGACCACACGTGTGCCTTTGTGTGTGTGTGAAGTCTCAGCCACAGAGACGCAGAGGCGAGAATCTGGCAGCCACGCTCAGGTTGGGAGTCCCAGTGTGGCCGGGATGGGGAGGCGAAGGTGGGCCGCAAGGGAGAGACCTGAAGGCTGGGAGGGGCCCCCGACAGCTACCAGCACCCCAGTCCCAGCCTGTATGCGGTCGCGCCCCAGTGTCTGAATGCTCATTGCTGTGTCGCCTTCCTTGGTGCAGGAGCCTGTGTCCCCCGAGCACTCATGATGAAGCAGCATCTGGCTCTGATCGGCTTGGCCTTCCTGTGGCTGCTTCCGGGGGGACACCCTCAGCAGACAGCGGAGGACGCCTGCTCCCTGCATATTCTTGTCCCAGGCCTCAAAGGTAAGCTCGCCCGCGGCCTCCCAAGTGTGGCTGAGGCTGGAGGGCTGGTGCTGCCGCCGCCCGGGGTCTGAGCAAGATGCGCCTCGGGTTCCCCATCTGTCAAACTCAGGGTCGACTACATAAAGTCCACTCTTCCTTTGGCCAAGGGATTCTGAAATTCTGAAGCTAGCCGCCTAACTGCACCCCATAAAGGACACTAACATTTGTTCCAGGTGCCACGCACATGACCTTGAATGACTTTCAGAATGAGATGGTCTCATCTGTCCATTTTGCAGATAAGGACATTGGAGGCTCGGGGACATTTGGCAGTTTGCCAGACTGGGTCCCACCGCTTTGAAGCCGGTGCTCCGACACTGGTTCCGGAGGGCTCCCGATTTCTTCTTTAAAAAACAAACCAGTCAACCAACCCCAAAAGCTCTTCTCTTGCTGGCTTGCTTGTAATTTCCTTCCAGTGGGAGTTTGCTCTGCTGAGCAGATGTGGGGGCTGGGGTACGGCCCCGGGAATGAGCGTCTTTGTTTGGAAAAGCCCCTGGTTTCTCCGCAGCACAGGCAAGAGATTCCCAGACCTTGTAATTCCCAAGCAGGGTGGAGGGTCCAGTGCAGGATGAATGTGTGGGCTCCAGCTCAAACGCTACAAAACCCTTGAAGCAGGGGCAGGGCTCGTGACGCAGGTGGGGTGGGCAGGCTTGGGCCTCTGGCTCTAGGAGCAAGAGACCAGGGTGCAGAGGGGCTGGCCCGGGACTCACTCCCCAAATTCCCTTCTGCCCTTTGCTTCCTGCTCAGTCTACATGGACCCGGCCCGGATCCTGGGCCTTCCGCGGGAATGCTGTCAGCTCTCCTTACAGAGATGGAGGAAGCAGACTCACACTTAGGGGCCTTGGACCCGTGACGAGAATGACCGCCCCCCAAGACAGAGCCGGGCGTCTCTGGAGACCAGACCCTCGTGGGGGCAGATGGGGCTTGTGAGCGCAGGCTCCACCTGAGGGCGGCCAGGGCAGATGGCCTCAGTGAGCTGGACGAGGGGTGGGCTCCTTGGAGGGCAATGCTGAGGCAGACCCTGCGCCCAGGGGCTCGTCCTCCAGCAGGTGAACTAGACTCATCCCCAGGTTGTGTGGAAGCCGTGGGGGGTGGTTTGGGCTGCGGAGCCTGCGTTCCAGACGCCCTGATGAAGCAGCAACGTTGCCCCATAGTCCCGATGGCCACAGTCTGTCCACACCAAAGCCACAGTTCCAGTAGAGAAACCTTTTTTTTACCCATGATTTGTTTATTGGAGAGAGAGGCAGTGTGCGAGGAGGGGGCCGGGGCAGAGGGGAGCGAGAGAGAATTGCAAGCAGACTCCACACTGAGCGCCCAGCTCCATCTCTGACCCTGAGATCATGACCCCAGCCAGAATGGAGAGTCGGACGCTTAACAGACTGAGCCACCCGCACGCCCCGAGAAGCTTCTTACCAGACTTCCCAAAGTCTGTGTGGTCTGGATGTCCTGGGCTTGTCTCCAGCTTCCCTGAGCTGTAACTGACAAGTAGAAGGTGCGTACATGCCCGATGACGGGTGAATTCACGGAAACCTTGTGAAGTGACGTCACCTCCCGTCGTCCCCGTTCTGGGGGTAGCGGTGAGGGTGGAGTCAAGGACTGGGGGTTTCTCGTTCTGGCCCAGGAACAAGGGGACCCGACTAACACACACCTTTGGGGACTTTGCTCCTCTGAGACCCGCCAGCGGCTGGGGCCTGCTTCCTCTCCCACTGCGGGGGGACGTCCACTGTAGAGGCAGGTGCTGGAGAGCCAGGAGCACCCATGGCCCTTCCTCAACCGGCCACAAAGATGGCCAAGTGCCTGCACCAAGTACCTGATGTCTTCCTTGTTGGGTCAAGAATGACCCAAATGCCGTCAAGGCAACAGCTTTGTGCCGTAGACCTTCTTGAGACAGGCTGGGAGACGAGCTAGAAGTAAGTACTAGCCACGTGTGCTTTGCACGTGGGAGGGAGGAGGGAACAGGTTGTCAATGATGAAGAATAAACTGGACACTTGAAATGTTAGCCTCTCCGGGTAGAGACATAACTCGTCACGTAGAACGTCACACGGTCATCGGTCCCAGATCACTGCCTGCTAAAGGAAAGGATGTGGGGAGAGGACGTTGGGCTCCCTGGGCACACAGTATGGAGTGTGTGCGAGTTTGGCGGGGAGAGGCTTAGAGCAATACGGTCCTGAGGTTCTCATCAGCGGGGCCACAGCTCTGAATGTCCCTGAGACCACGGACTGGGCGCAGCCCCTGTCTTCTAGGGCGCAGTGCACCCTGTCCTCAGGGTTGGGGGGCTTACCCAACCAGGGGCTCCGGAGGCTCTCTGCCTCTGAGCTCTGGACGCCCCCCCTCCCAGGGACCACCCCTGCTCCCCAGCACTGGGCGAGACCATGATGCAGAATCTTGGGGAGAACGGTGTTCGAGGGACTTTCTGATGATCTGAGACGAGACCCATGAGAGGTCATGCTCTTAGAAAGTTTTTCATGATATAGTAGTCCTCTCTCCTGCCTTAGGAGGAGGACTTGTGGGCACAAGGTAGCACTAGGTGCTGCCCAGGGACTTTCTGTCCTCGGAGCCTTGCTGCACACACAGGTGTCACGCTCCATGCAGGCCTGCAGCAGCGGGGGGGGGGGGGGGGGCGGGGGCAGCCTCCGGGGAGCCCGAGACAGTCATGAGGCCTGTGTCCTCACTGCTTTCTCTCCGGGAGGAGTGCGGAGCTGGGTTGGATGCACTAGGGAGGGGTGGTGGAGACCTGCTGCCTACTTCTCCGGGCCTGGCTCCTCCTCCGTGGGGTGCACGCGATCCTGCCTCCTGTGGTGGGGCGAGCTCGCTGCATGCACATGGGGAACACAGCAAGTAGCCTCTGGGGCTCCTCTTCCTCCACGAAAGAAAAGCTGGTGGCGTGCTTGGTGTGCACTTCCTCCAAGTGTAGCCAGAGTGCCTTTGTGGTCAAGGCTGCTCCGGGGTGCGCCGGGAGACACCGGGCTGGCTGCGTGTGCTCTTGGGCTTCCAGGGGTTCCCGCTCAGTGGGGGAGCTGGCATGGGGGAGCAGGTGCTGTCCGGCAGGCGGTGACACAGGCTCGCCTCGGCCCGGACCCCCATAGGGGTACACTTCCAGCTCTCCCTGACACACAGGGAGGGCCCCACTCTTTCTCTGGGCACCGCCCCGTCCCCCAGCCCTCGTTGGCACCTGCGCACCTGTCACTTCCGTCCTGGCCCCTCACTTGTGCAGGTGGGGCCCCCCTCTCGGAGCTCCGTTTGCCCGTTGGGTGCCTGGCTATGGCAGGTCTCCAGAAGTCACTTCATCAGAGAGCCCTTTTCTATCTCTCAGTCTCAATTATGGCTCTTTTGGGTTGAAATTATTGTCGTATTTTATCTTCCTTTACCTTATGTCCTGTGCAGCGAAGGAGAATCCCCAGGTCAGCCTGACTCACGCTGGAGCCTGCTGTCTTCACAAACCCCTCCTCCTCTTGGGTGACTGACAGGGTCTTCCCTTCGCTCTGGTTCTGCAACGTCACCGTGTCGCATCTACGTTACTTTCCCTCGTCTCTCACGTGTGGTTCCCTGTGGCACTTGTGCTGTGGTCTTCCGTGCCTTTCCCTGGTGCTGGGAGGCCACAGGTCTTAACCTGGCAAAACCCTCACGGCTTCAACTGTCTGTTCTCCCTTTTCTGGAATTCCTCTAAGATGGACATGGGCGTCTGTGGGGCTTTCTTCACTCTCCACTTGATAACTTTAAATCCAAACACAACTTTCCAGTCCTTGATCTCTTCACGTCGCGCCGTGGAAACATTCTCCGTCCTGACCCGTTTCGTGGCGTGGCTCGCGTCGTCGGCCACCCTGCTACTCGGCCTTTCTGTCGAGAGATTCATTTCGAAAATTAATTTCATGTATACTACAGCTTGATTAGCTGTTCCCTCGCTAAATGAATATTTGGACCGTTTCCAGTTTTTTAACTGTTAAGAATAAGGTTGCAATATAAGACAAAATCAGAGAGGGAGATAGGCCATAAGAGACCCTTAACTATGAGAAACGAACTGAGGGTCGATGGAGGAGAGATGGATGAGGGATGGGCTAACTGGGTGGTGGGCGTTAAGGATGGCGCGTGATGTGATGAGCACCGGGCGTTCCAAGCAACTGACGAGTCACTGAAATCCACCTCTGAAACTAGTAATACACTAGATGGTAATTTATTGAATTCAAATAAAATATGATTATTAAAAAAAATAAATTTCATGGGTGCCTGGGGGGCTCAGTGGGTTAAGCCTCTGCCTTCGCCTCAGGTCATGATCTCGGGGTCCTGGGATCGAGCCCCATGTCGGGCTCCCTACTCAGTGGGGAGCCTGCTTCTCCCTCTCCCTGTGCCGGCTGCTCCCCCTGCTTGTGCGCACGCTCTTTCTCTCTTTCACTCTCAAATAAATAAATAAATAATTAAAAAAATTAATTTCATGTGCAAGATTTCTAGTTGGTTCTTTTCAGTGCTTTTTACTTTTGATCGTAGGGGATGGGGTCTATCCTCTCTTGCCTTTATGAAGATATTCAGCGTCTTATTTCAGGGTCAGACGCCGATGGCCCCAAGGGTCCCGTTCCTCTGGTAGTTCTCTTCCAGATGTTGGTGTCCCTTGAGTGTGTGCAGGCTCTTGGTGGCGCACTCAGTCTGTTAGTCGGTATTCCTTGCGGGTCTATCAATGTGTCCCCAAGTATTTCTACTGTAATAGTTTCCTTTCTTAAGAACCGTAAAGTACGCAGAGACTTAAGGGCCCTGTGTGTGCCGGGCGTGTGTGAGCCCACCCTTCAGCTGGGGGCTGCGTGGGGCCTTCCCCGCAGGGGCACGCAGGCGACCACAGGTTGTTGCTGGCACTCTGCTTTTCTCTCTGTCTACGGAAGTTTAAACGGGATGCCCCCTCCTTCAGGCCCGTCAGTTTTGGGCATCTCGTTGGGGCATCTGTAAGCTCAGTTAAGCTTCTCACCAGGCTTGAGGGCCCAAGGAGAGTCTCAGAGAACTGAAGTAGCCTGGACGGTGGCCAGCATTGGGTGCACCTGGGGGTTACGCGGACCCTGTGCTGGCACACGCACGCTCGTGGGGGAGCGGTACAGCGGTCAGGCAGACAAGCCATGTGATATGGGGCAGGGTCTGGTCACTGAGGAGAAGAGGCAGTTGGTGAGCGGATCAGAAGCGCAGCCTGGAGGGTCAGGTGGGAAGGTGGGAAGGTGGCCATCACGACCTGGGCTCCAGAGGAAGACCTTCTGAGGATGGTTTTAGAAATGAGGCGTTATTTGTCTCCACGTTCAGCCTGTTGGTGGTTTTAAGAAGGGACATAACAGGGATGCCTGGGTGGCTCAGTGGGTTAAGCCTCTGCCTTCGGCTCAGGTCATGATCCCAGGGTCCAGGGATCGAGTCCCACATCAGGCTTCTTGCTCTGCAGGGAGCCTGGTTCTCTCTCTGCGTCTGCCTGCCTCTCTGCCTGCTTGTGTGCTCTTTCTCTCTCTCTGACAAATAAATAAAATCTTAAAAAAAAAAAAAAAGAAGGGACATAACATAATGGGGTCTGTGTTTTCGGAAGAAGGTTTGGGCGTGGATTAGAGTGGGGTGGGGAGGAGGCCTAGGGAGGGACCTTGATGTCTCCCATCCAACTCCAGCCTCTGCTCCTGGCACTGCCTCCGCTGCTCGTGGGGATCCCCACATGCCATGCACGTCTGTCCTGCGTAGGCCGTGTGAGCACAGTCCCCAGAGCTGCAGGGAGCCCCGGGGCTGGCCCAGCTGGGCCAGGGCAGGGAGTGGGCCGGTCAGACCCCACAGAGCTTGGCAGAGGCTGCGCTCCGCTGATGAGGGAGACAGAAAGCAGAGACGATGCCGGGCCGGGGGCTTGCAGGCTGGGAGAATCTGTGTCTCCGCTAGAACCAGGAGCATCACGGGAGAGACTCACCTCTGGGGAGAAGCCATCGGGTCGACGTGCGGTGTGCGAAGCGTGGGGCATCAGGAGACGAATAGCCCATCTCCCCGCTTCAGTTCTGAGACAAGCGACAGATCAAAGATGAGCAAGTGACTGCCCAGACACGCCAGGACCCGTGACAAGGGCCGGCGGCATGCAGCCTGGGCTGACAGCAGGACACATCTGGCCAGGGAACCCGAATCAGGTGGATGTGCCCACTGGGTCACGGGCTCCCCACCCCTGAGTGTGTGCTGCATCCCCTCATGCTGAAAGGATGCGGGGATGAGGACGTGAGCGCCTGTTTATTCTTCCCTGGTGCACCTGCCGGATACAGATACAGCGGGACACCTGGCACGGGAGAGCCTCGAGATCCCTGCTCTCCTCATGCTGCCCTGAGGGCAGAGGGTCAGGCACAGGGGTTCTCAGGGAGCGCTGTGCGCCAGAGGGCAAGCTAGCCCAGAGGGATAATTGGAGAAGGGGACACAACATCCCTGGAGGGGGAAGGAGGGCCCAGAAGCAGAGTCCCAACACAGATTTGGGGCAGGGAAACCTGAGAGCCTCAGTGATGGAGGGTGGAAGAGGGGGAAAGCTCATGGGGGTGGGAGATGGTCAGGGTAAGAGATGAAATGTCCTGGGGCTGGGGCAGGAGAGAGGAAGGCCAAGGGGCGTGGCTGGCCGTGCACAGGGTGAGAAGCCAAGGCTTATGCTGGGATCTGTGCTCCGAAGGAGGTCCTAAATGCAGTGACTTCTTCCACAGGGGATGCTGGAGAGAAGGGAGACAAAGGTGCACCCGGACGGCCTGGAAGAGTCGGCCCCACAGGAGAGAAAGGTACCTGCCGCCCCTCGGACCCGCCAAAGTCTGGCCCTTCCCAGCCCCTTTGGGGTCTGCCCAAGAGGGTGCAGCTGGTGCTGCTGCAGCAGCCGCAGGGGAGAGGAGGGCGTGGGGATGCGAGGGGAGTTTGATGCCTGTGTAGTGAGCCAGGGTGCAGAGTGCTCCGCACGCCAAGAAATAGAGCAGCCTGGGAGCGGCGCACAGCAACATGGGGTCATTTGGGAGTGTTACATGCACAAGTGCAATTGTGAGGGTGTGCAAGAAACTCTGAAGGTGTGCCAAAAGTTATGGAGGCGTGTGAGCAGATCAGGAGGCGTGTGAGCAGTGATAGAGGAGTGTGAGCAGATCAAGAGGTGCATAAACAGATAAGGAGGTGTGCAAGCCATGATTGAGGTGGGTAAAGAGAGAAGGAGGTATGTGAGCAGATGAGGTGTGCAGCGGTGGTGCAGGTGTGCAAAGGACCGAGGGACAGACTTGGGTGGGGCGTGTGGGGTTCTACAGGGGAAGCACCTGTGGCGAGCAGATTCTAATTGCTGAATCTCTTTGCTTCTAAGTACAATCGTGTAATTCTCCATCTCCCCTGGGGTTGTGCTGAGTCTTACAGGGAGTAGTTGTCCGTGCAAAGTAGCCGTGCAGTAAAGGAGGTAGAAGTGCTTTGTCAGCGTTTGCGCTCTGTGCTCTGGGACTCAGACTGCTGCCCGTCCTGCTGGTCCCCCAGCCAGTCCTGCAACACTGGAAAGCGAGGCGGTTTCCAGTTTCCAGAAAGTTATTATGACGATGCAGATAAAGGCCACTGAGTATATATATATATTCAAGCCCATGCACTGTTTTTTCACTTTTCTGAGGTACAATTTATGGACATTCTCCTTCTGATGTACAAGTGATGACTTTGATAGCTGTGCCCACCCGGGAAACCTTTGTCACAGTCGAGACCCAAACATTTCTGTCACCATCCTTCCATTAGCCTTAATGATTTCTATTTCCTTTTTAAAAATTTTTTTTAAGATTTTACTTATTTATTTGATACAGAGAGAGATCACAAGCAGGCAGAGCAGCAGACAGGGGTGGGGGAAAGCAGGCTCCCTGCTAACGGAGATCCTGGTGCGGGGCTCGATCCCAGACCCTGGGATCACGACCTGAGCTGAAGGCAGAGGCCTCACCCACTGAGCCCCCACGTGCCCCTGATTTTTATTTCTTGTTTTCTCCTTTGCCCATTAAAAAAAAAAACAGTTAAAAAAATAAATGGACTATTCTCCTAGTTCAGAGTTCGAAGCACCTAAAACGGCTCCCAGCGAACGCTGTCCTTCCACGTTCCAGGCCCCCCGGCACCTTCCCCAGCAACAACACTGGTGGTTGACTTCTCTTTACAGACGTATTTTATGAATCAGCAAGCACACAGGCAAACGCACACCTGATTCTTCCCTCCTCTTGTACGAACAGTCGCACCGTATACATATGGTCCTGAATTTCCCCCATTGACTTAACAAAGCACCCTGGATTGTTCCACAGAGCACAGACACGCTCCCCTCATCCTCTCGTGCCATGACCTGCTATCCCATGTGTGAACTTGCCACGCTTTAACTGGTCTCCTATTCCCGGAGAGGGGTCTGCTGTGGAGAATGGTCTCGTATGTGTCATTTGTAAATGTCTGCGAGTACAGCCTGAAGATAAACAGTGGAATTGCTAGATCAGAGTGCTGGTGCTTTCGAAATCTGGGTAGAGGTGCCCTCCAGGGAGATTGAAACAGTGTCACAGGCAACACAAGGAATGCGTCTCCTGCTGCCCTCACTGATTTAGGGGAGCTGCCCGTCTGACAGTCGTAAAATGTCGCCTTAGTGAGTATGACTTCGCTTCTCTTATTATGAATGAAGTAGAGTCATTATCTGGGCATTTAAAAGTCATTCGTATTTCTTTTCTGTCTTTCGGGTCTTCTTCTTCTTTGGTTGTCTTCTTCTATCTTTTAAAAAAAGTTTTGGGTTCTTATTCTTCTTGATATATAAGATACTTTTGTACTTGTGTTTTCTGTGCATATCTCTGAGTATTTCCTTGGAATAAGTTGCCCTAAGTGGAATTTGGAACTTTAAAGAGGCCATCTGTACATACATGCTCATGCTGCTCCGTGCATGTCACACTCGAAACGAGCAATCTTCCCGAGGTTTGGGGAGCACTTCACCTGTGCAAATGCAGGAGTGAGTGAAGCAGGAGCGCCTCTCCTGGGGCCCCTGCGAGAAACAAGGTAGTGGCCATCCCCGCAGAGGCCAGCCCAGCTGACCAAGTGGACAGCTGACCAGTGGGCCGGCGGGGCAGAACTCCTTCTCAGAATTCTTGGGTTGTGATAAGTTAACAGTATCGCAGAACTTACGTGCTTGTAGTTTTTATTATTATACTTTTTATGGAAGTGGAAAGGACAGTAGATAGTCTTATTTTATTACTGAACTAATTATGAAATTTACAGAGCGATAAATTTTTACTTTTTTTCTACTTTTTTGTGTGGGCGATTTTATATTTGAGTCAGGAAGTAGATAGCTTCCCTACTCTAGACAGTCTCAAAGTCATTTCACGATCCTTTTTCATTGATGTTTTTTTCAAAGTAATGACATTTGAGCTCAGCATGCTAGTGGCAGTTAAGTCCTACCTTCATTAAGTAACTGGCTTGTTTCCAATTTTTCCAACATATGCTTGCGGTAGAAAGTTTATATATACCTGATGAGGTGAGAAAATCACCCATAATAAAACCACTGAGAGATTGGCACTTACTTTAGTATATTTCTTTTTTTGTGCCTTTTTTTGCTTTGCTATAATTGTAGTGTCCACATAAATTTGCATCTTCTTTAATTTTAAAAAATTTTTAAAATTATTTGATGTAGTGTTCCATGGTTCATTGTTTGTGTACAATACCCAGTGCTCCATGCAGTACATGTCCTCCTTAATACCCATCACCGGGCTCACCCATCTCCTCACCTCCCTTCCCTCTGAAACCCTCAATTTGCATTCTATTTCTTAAATTTAATGTGACAATTTTTCATGCTGTGAAGTAATTTTAATGGATGCCCAGTATCCACGGGTAACTTAAAAATCCCACCCTGGGCGGAGTGCTCTAGTGTGGAGTTCTCTGTGGGGTCAGGGCGGAGAGAGGAGCCTGGACCGGCCCTTTACAGCCCTGTGGCAGCGGCTGGGTTAACCAGCCCCACTTCCTCTGAGCACGCCAGTCCCCGAGTCCTCGAGAGTTGGGCTCATCAGGGGTCTGGCACCGCCACTGATGAAATGAGCAGCTCTGGTTTGGGGTCTTTGCTAAGTGCAGAATACAGAGAACACATGAACCCAAGTTCATGTACTTGGCTCCCTGAGAGGTGGAAGCAGTTATGCGGAAATGTCGGAAGTATCTTTTGGGGCGATCTTTAAGAACAGGGTCGGCCATGACATGACACCAGGGAGAGAATCAGACAGGATACAAGAACAGACACGACTGATTAAAATGCTTACACGAAGACAGAGAAAGGACGGGAAAGAAATAGCCCAAAGCATCAGTAGTGATTTCTGGGTTGTAGGATTATAGGCATTTAAATGTTCTCTTTTACTCCTTTCTGTGTTTTTAGTGCTCCCAGCAGAGACCGTGGGCCGATTTTCGATGTCAGCGCGTTTTAGTAACCGGAGGCACAGGTGTGTAGCCTCTGGTCGCCCCCCGCAGACGCCCCACATGCTGACGCGGTGCTCCGGGTCCAGCCGGCCGTGGAGGGCTGTGGGCGACCTAAGAAGGCAGTCCCGGCCCCCCTGCAGGAAACCTCCCAGGAGGGGTGACCTCAGCTGCCGTGGCCTCTGTATGGCATGGGCGTGGGGCGGGAGCTGTGCCGGGTCTCGGGGTCCTCCCAGCCTCTCTCCCCCGCTCCTCTGCTTCCTCCAGCCCCGGAGGCTTCCCGGCCTCAGCCCGGTCTAGCCGAGCACGGCCACGTTCAGCTGCTCCTAGGTCCAGTGTCTGACTTTTGTAGCTTCTGGAAGGCTCTTCGCTCCAGCGGAGTCGTGAGAGTTGCAGAAACCGGCGGGGGGCGGCGGGGGCGGCAACTTGCCTGGTTTCAGGGTGTGGGCAAATGGACTGTTGACTTTTTCATTTTTCAGAAATTGTTTTCCCTGGAATCATTTTTTCCATGTAAATATTACTGGGCTCCTTGGGAGGTTTTAGAATTTTATTTATTTATTTTTTAGCTTTTTAAAAAGAAGATCACATTTATTTATTTGAGAGAGAGAGCACAAGCAGGGGGAGCAGCAGCAGAGGGAGAGGGAGAGCAGGGAGCTCGATGCAGGGCTCAATCCCAGGACCCCGGGGTCATGACCTGAGCCGAAGGCGGACGCTCAACCGACTGAGCCACCCAGGTGCCCCTAGAATTATTATTGTTCAAATGTCTCACGTTTTACTGATTATCGCTTCCACCTGCTGAGCTCTCTCCTGTGTCCACTTGCGCTGGGTCGGGTCGCCCGATTGGAACGCCCCGTTCTAGTCTAGAGAGACTCTGCCACCGATTTTCAGTTCCTGATGGGTCTTTCCCTGCGTACTTTCAGCCAGTGTCCATTTATTTGCGACGGTGATTTCCTGGTGATATCCTTTATGAAATTGTTAGAAGACTAATAGCTCCTGTGGTGATCTTGCTAGTGTATGAACATGGTGTGAGAATTCCCTGCGGGTATTACGGGACCGCTGTTCCCGGAGCCGCTCCCCCAGCCTCGGCCTCTCTGGGTTCCCACACTGGTCTTGTCCCGCGGCAGCCCTTCCTCCACTGCCACCCTCACTACTTTCTGCAGGCTCTGCGTCCCATCGAGACCCTTCTGGCCGCAGGACAATCTCACCGCTGATGGCTCCGGGGACACACGCCCGTCTCTGGGGAGAAGCCAGGACAGGCTGGAGGCCACAGCTTGTGGGGGGGGGTTCCCGAACCCGCATCCCTGCCCTGCTCAGGCAGCTGTGGCTGGTGAGGCGGGGCACAGAAGGTCAGGAACCATGCTTCTTGCCGGAAGACAGGATTGCAGAGCCCCCGGACTCACTGGGAAGGGGAGGCCGTGTTTCTGCAGACACCCACTTGACCCGACACTGGCTTAGAAGCCTTGGCCAGTTGGGATCTGACTCGCCAGCCATGGCGTGGGTCCCCTGTGGTCCTGGGCCGCTCCTTCTGGAGGTGCTCTGCTGGGACGCAGAGTCATGGTGGCTGTCTTGGGGCCCAGAGCCCCTCTCCACGCATCTTGGTCCGACAGCTTGCAAAAGTGACCATATGTAGAACTTTTGTCCTCAAAGTCTTCCACGTTTCCTTGAGGCTCTCCATGGCCTTGAGTTGTGTGAGTTCTGGCCGTGCCCCAAAGCCTCCTGTCCTGGCACCTTCTCTGGGTGCCAGGATGAGGAGGGTCCCTTCCTTGGATGTCCATAAACCACTTTCCGTAAATGCTGTAGAGCAGGGCTTCCTGACTTTCGGGATGTCCCAGACTGGATGGATCTGTGGTCGCCAACCCTGCCTTCCTCCTCAGTCCTCCTTCAATTTTGGATGAACTCCCTTTCTTCACTTCCAGGGGCCAGCAAAGAGGCGGCAGGGAGTCCTGGTCCGGGCCTGCTGCTCCCCCCAGTGCAGAGAGCTGCTCCCGCTCCGGCCGCTGGAAGTGGGGGAGGGACCCTCAGGGTTCATCTACTGCCCACTGCTCCCTGGGGACCACCCGCGGGAGCTCGCCCAGCCCAGCCTGTGCTGTGGGTCTTACGGGCTCACTGGGGTGGGGGTTTGGGGTGTGCGTCCTCCTGGCCCCTGACTGCTGTGGCCTCCGGCGGGTACTTCCCTCGCCCTTTGCCTCCACGGCTAATTGCTCTCCCTCCCCTTCTCCCTGTTCTTTTTTCTTTTCTCAGGCTCCTGTTTGAAAGAACGACGATAATACAATTCAGCTAAGTAGAAAACAGTGGAGAAAAAAAAACATTATCCCCATGTATAAGATGAGGTTTATTCAGTGAAATTCATGCTGTGAGGTCCCGGGTGTTCGGTGGGGTGAGCTGCACAGGTGGCTCACGTCCTCATGTCGGGGCCAGAGGAAGACACCCGTGGTTCTCCAACTTACTCTTCTCCTAGGGAAGCAGCGTGAGTGTGGTGGTATGAGGGGTCGGGGACATCACGACCCTCCTGCCCGACCACCTCCTCTTAGGGCTTCCCAGGGTGCAAGGACAGGGGGACTCAGAATCCATCAACTGCCTAGACTCGCCGACCGCCCCGGCGTTGAGGTCTGAGGGACACGTCCCCTGGGGTCCTCGGGAGTGGCCCTTTGGGGCAAGTCCTGCCAGGTGTGCGGTGGGCACGGCGTGCCACAGGCCTGTCCTGCCCGTTTCTTTATACACCAGACTCCAAGCAAGATGGTGGGCCCCTGGGGCGGCGCACTCACTCTCTTCTTAGGGCTCCAGGGACCCCGGGAGATGTAGCACTTGGAAGGCCCTCGACCCATTGGAAAACCTCTTGAATTCAGTATCTTCGAGTATCTTTGCAGTCTGTAGTGACCCCGTGCCCTGTGCTGAGGGTCCGGGGGGTGCGTCTGTGGGCCCTGCTCCAGGTGGTGGTAGAGGGCAGGTCTGTGGCCAAGGCTGTGGCCACGCCAAGCCGGGCTCTCTGCCGTCTGCTGACTGCAGGGCTTGGCTCCCCCGATGCCTGTCAGACTGCGGGACGCAGCAGCCTGCTGGGCTCTCGTTAACGTGCGGCTGAGATGTGGGCGTCCATCAGCAAGACGCCACCCCGGCGGAGCTGTTCGAGCGATGTGGCCTGGGGCCTGCCGGTGGGTTGGGAGGTGACCGGTCCCGAGCGTCCGCACGCCCTCGAGGCCCGCTCCACCGCCTGTGCCCACGTGGGTCAGGCCGCAGGGGGCCTGCTTCTGGCTGATGTGCGTGTGCTGGGGGGTCTCGGCTCAGCCCACGGAGCAGCCCCCGGCTGGGGAACCTGAACAAGAGGAAGTGCGTGCAAGCAGAAACCACAGAGCCAGGCCCAGGGTCTGCAGATGCCTCTGGCTGTCCTCTGTCCTCTACTGAGTAAGAACCTCCCGCCTCTCTGGCCTGCGCTGCTCTGCGGCCGCGGCTCAGAATTGCGTGGCTGACACCGCTTCCGACGCCACCTTCGTTTTCAGGGTTCCTTGTCCCCAGACGCTGCTCAGACGACATCGGGGGGCTCCTGGGCCACTTGCCTTAGGCTCTGGGGACCCTCCCTGCACGCAGAGGTGGAGGGTGACCCCATGTCAGTGACAGGCCCTTCGTTACAAGTCGCTAGGGAAGCTGAATTCTGAGTGCCCCTTTGCCCCAATCCCACTTCAAAGGACCGTGTGAGATCGTCATTAAAATTAATAAGAGTTACCTTCCTGCTGTGAGCAGCTCCCGTTCTCTCGTGCCTTGTGTGTCTGGAGGACAGACGTGGTCTCGCACGCGTCTCGTTAGTGGGGTACAGGAGGCATTACCTCAGCTCCCGGCTCCCGGGGCCTCAGCAAGAAGCTCTTCAGACAGAAGGGGACGGGACTGTAGCGCCTTGTGCATCTCCAACCATCTCCTGCAACTGAGGGAGGGAACGTGTGTGCTTTTCGCAAGAGGCTTCTTGTCGTTTGGAGGAGCAAGAAGACCTTTCCGGAAGCGGGAGAAGGCCCGGTAGAGCTCTTGCTCTGACCCGCGCTCCTCGGACAGCCCTGGGTTTGCAACCACAACATTCTTCTGCCCCAGGTTACTTCCCAAGAAGTGTCTGCAGGTGAAAACAAGTCAGCTACGCAAACCACCTGGGATTGCCGTGGAGAACGTGTCAACAGTCTCAGGGGATTTGAATGGTTCTCACCCTTTCTTTCAACACGCACGAGAGATAAAACGTTCCTCCTGGAGGGGTGGCCCCTCCCACGATAGGTGTACAGGGTGATGTATGGCACGGGGGCGAGTGTACAGGGGCTGGGGGGCCTCTGGGTGCCCTGGAGGTCTGGGCTCAAACTCAGCTGATGGTTACCAGCCTCACAGCCTCGGGTGGTGTGCTTGTACACATGCACGTGTGTGTGGCGTGTGTGTACGTGTTTGAACAGGTGCAGACATGTTTGCACACACGTGTGCACACACACGTGTGCACACACACACAGGGCCACATGTTTCTAGGTGCCTGTGCGTTAGCATGTATGGGCATGAGCAAGCACGTGTGTGCACATACATGTGTGTGTGTACACTGCCAAGCACCAGCAAACGGTGGCTCTTCCCGGACTGCTCCTTCGGAGCGCATGTGCAGCAGGGCGGGCTCTCTGACTGCCCGTGGGGCCTCCTGTACGGCCACAGCACCGTGAGGCAATGACCAGGTTTTTTCGCATCTCAGGGCCTGCGGGGCCCAGTGGAGGAGGCTGAGCTGAGAGCGGGAGGGACAGGCTGGTGTAGGTAAGGCAGGGCAGCCCAGCAGCTGTCCCGCTCCCCGCTGGCCGCGTGTCCTCAGCGTCTGAGTACAGCTGGTGGGGGGGTGTCTGCGCTCACAAGCCTGTGGCGTGCACTCAGCCTGGCTGCTGGAAACTGGCTCAGTGCAGGATGTCCCTGGCGCCGGGAAGTCGGCCACTGTCCCCAACGTGGTGCGGGGTTGGGAGCCCCGAACATGGAGCAGGGGCCTCCGTCTGTGTGAAACTCATGTTCCCAGGTGCTCAGCGACACAGGTGCTGACCACCGCCGTGATGCATCTCGATGGACGAGGACGCTGAGGCTCAGAGTGGGCGGTGATGTGTCCAAGGTTGCACAACTCTGCCCTGGGATCAGGGTCTTGTCTGCCTGACTGTGGAGTCTGTGCTCGGGGTCACAGAACGGTGGTCTTCCCTCGAGTGCTGTGTGACTCGAGGTGGGTCACTTGGCCTCTCTGAACTCGTTTCTCTTGGGGGTGCAGAGAAATTGTCCTGGTCTTCTAGGGCTGCCGTAACAAACCCCACAGACGGGGCTGCTTAAAAACGGATGTTTGTTCTCCCGGGGTTCCGGAGGCTGCTGAGGCCAGGGTGCCGAGTGGCTGGCTCCTGGCCGGGGCTCAGTGAGGCCTCCTCCCTGGCAGGTGCACCCTGTTCCGTGAGGCCTCCGGTTTTCCTCGGAATGCCCCAGGTAGCGTCCCTCTCTTCTCCAGGGGCAGGAGCTGGGTCTGGTACCCGCAGGGGACAGTGGCACCTGGCGTGAATGTTTGGCTGTGTGATTCAGAGATGGGCGGACAGCCAACGGCTCTCCCGTCCTCTCAGGTTATAACTTGTCCACGACAGCAAGTGTGTGCTGGACCCCAGGGCGCCCTCCGCTGCCGATGCGGCCTAGTGGTGTGTCGTTCTGCAGGGGCGGGGAAGGCACGTCGGCAGCTGTGCTACTGACAGCGGGTGTCTGCATCCAGGCTCTCCTCCGACGGTGTGCGCGGGGCGCCAGAGCTGTCTGGGTGGGAGAACAGGGCGCAGGTGTCGTTTCGAGTTTCTCAGCCAGGGCCTCAGGGAGAAGGGCTCCCCTCCTGCCTTTCTTGCTGGGGTCTTCCTGGAGGGTAGGGACCCTTCGTTTACGTGCCGGGTCCACCCTCACAGCCAGCCTGTGCACTGATGTGATGCCCACACTCCTCCGTACCGTGGGGTTTTGGGCGGGAAGGCACATCCCTTTATTCTCCGGGCTCTGGAGACCCTGCCCCTGTCTCATGGAAATTCTGCAGGGGGTGTTCCCGTGTGTTGGAAGCAATCCTTCCCGCTGGTCCGTGCAGGTGCAAGTCCCTGGGTCTCTCTGGGCCTCTGTCTTCCCATCTGAAGATAGGGTTCGCTGGGACGGTCTGCACCGAGACTTCTTGCTCGGGCACTGTCTTCATCGGAGCACTGTAGGGAGCTTGTGTTGTACTTAACTCCGTCTGAACCTCCCCACGAGGACGGGTATGGAAGGTCACAGCTGACCGCTGCTGACCGCTGAGTGACAACAGCAGAACGACCTCATGTTTGGGGGAGACACGAAAGTTAGGAAAGCTTAAACATGAGGTCCTTCTGATATTTATCCTGCAGCTCCAACCGACTTTTCCTGTGCTCGTGGTCTGTTCTGGACTTCAGGAAGGGGGTGCACTCCAGAGTTAGGGGACAGAGAGCTCAGCCGTTTGGAAGCAGGCTGGGGAAGGGAGGCTGCCCCCGTGGCGGGCACACAGGGTGTGTACACGTCCCAGGGAACCCTGATTTTCTGCAGAATGCTCTTCGCCAGCGGCTGAGCAGAAACGCTGTGGTCAGATCCGGGATTCTGACCTCATCAGTGGGCATGAGCGTCGGGACAAGGGCGGGGACGTGGCCGGCCGGGCTGCGGGGGCAGATACCACGTGCCGGACCACTGCAACAGCAGACCTGCATTTGTCACTGTGTTGGCTCTGCTGAGGAGGTAGTCCCGGGCAGCAGACGACCGTCTTCTCCCATGCTGGAGAGAGACAGCGAGCTCTGGCGTCCCTCCTGACTGCAAGGGCAACAGTCCCATGCTGGGCAGCCTGCCCCCTCCCCATGACCTCATCGAACCCCGCTCACCTGCCAAGGCCCACCGGCAGCCCCCATCACAGGGGGCCAGGCTTCAGCCCTGGGTGGGGAGAACACGCTTCAGTCCCCTGCGGGAGGTGATGGTGGGCAGGCCATGCAGGGGCACTCAGCCTGGGCAGGGGTCGCTCCTCGGAGGAGCAGACAGAACAGACTGAGCCCAGAGGAAGAGGCAGTGGGGCGGGCAAGCTGGAGGGGTGGTTCTGGAGAGAACAGTGCTTGCGTGTCTGCAGGGCCGAGTCGTGGAGATGGAGTAGACCAGCGCGGTGTCTCTAGCACGTGGCATGAGAGCCCCGGGGCGCATGGGGCAGAGCCACATTCTAATCCCGGGTCAGTCTTGGGACAGGCTGTGAAGAAGGGGCCCCAGAGGCGTTCCAGACCGTGGTTTCCAGATGGCAGGGGGCGTGGTGGCGGCCTGAGCACCTGCTCCTGCTTCAGCGTGAAGTAAGGCCCCTTCCTCGCTGCCTCAGGGGAGGCGGCAGCCTCTCCCGTCACACTGAAACTTGGGGCATGTTTCCCACAAGCCGGCTCAGCGGTGACGGCACCCCTGTCGGGAGGAGGGTTGCCGGGGGCGAGTGTGTGACGGGCTGAGTGCTGGGCTCGGGGTGATTGAAAGTGGTTTGCTCTCGTTCCCTTCCCTGCTGGCTGCTCTGGGGACCCAGCAGTAGGTTCACTGGGGGTGAGCCTGTTCCGGGGACCCTGGTGGGGGGAAGGGCCGGTCAGGAGACTGGAGCAGGTCAGCAGTGACCCAGGGTCCTCTGGCCGCAGGGGCGGGAGGGGCAGGACTGGCTCCGGTGGGCATGGATGGAGACCAAGGAGCGCAGAGCCAGTTCTCGGTGCTGTCCTCCACGGACCCCGGCCCCACACAGGGATGGGGGCGTTGAAGGGCTGCCTCCCACTAGGGAGCACCACCTTCACACCCTGCTGCTTCTTTCTTGTGGCCCCGTTGCTAACTCTGCCCCACGGGAGCCCCCCACTCCTGGCCCCAGGGTCCCGGTGAGCTCGTAGCCAGAGGTCTGTGCCTGGCCGTCATCCCAAGGCTTCTCTGCAGTGTTCATCCGCTGACCCCGCTCCGGCCAGGCCTCACGCTTGTCCCTGTCTCACCGCGCAGCTCCGACCCTGTGGGCACCCCTCCTCCACCGCTCCGCAGGGTTGTCCGGGCCTGCCCCTCCTGCGGGGCGACCTCACCGCTACCACTCACTGCTGGTCTGGGGCCTTCGCAGAGAAGGCCGCTGCGGGCCCAGCCAGACATTCCTGCTGTGAGGGTCCCCATGGGAACAGCCTGCTTCCCGCTTCTCTCTCCCATCCCTGCCTGCCCAGGGGCCTCCCCACTGTCACCTGCTCCTGACCTCTTCCCAGATGTGGCACTTCTCCCACCACCCTCCCTGCCCCCCGACCCTACTCCTGGGCACCTGTCTTCGGCTCTCACCTGTTCCCTGACCGGGTGTCCTCACCCCCTTCCAGCCCTTCTGCGTGTCACCAGATGCGCATCAACCATGGATCCTCTTGTCACTCTCTTCTAGCTCCCCACCTGGAGGTTTGTGTCCCTCGGGGCACCTTCCCCACCCCCTCACTTGCCAGGGCTGCCTCACAGCCCCTCTCCTGCCACAGCACACCTGTTACAGGTGTCTGACTGCTCCCCGTCTCCCGCCGGTCTAGGTCCTGCTGCACCACACGGAACTCACAGTCCACAGGATCTGTGGCCTGAGTAGTCTCTGTCACGGCTGGGCCAGCCTGGCCTCGGCCTCCCTGGGGTCCCCCGCCAACAGTGGTGCAGGAAGGGGGCGCTGGCTCTCAGATCTGCAGTGGCAGCTCTGTCTCAGTCCTGCTGTACACTGGCCGTGTGGCCCCGACCAGCCTCCCAGGCCCTCGGGGCCTTTTCTGTGCAGGGATCGCTTCTGTGACCCCGCAGGAGCGTGGGCGTGAGGGTGCTTCGTGAATAAGTGTGTGTGAATGTCAGCCACTTCTGTGTCACAGGGATGCGTTTCCATGTCAGCCAGGCTCGTCCCGAGGCCTGTGTTCTGTCCTCTGACCTCTGTCTGTCTGCAAAGCTACGAGTTCCTGGCTGGGAAGTCCTCAGGTTTAAGGTGTGAGTTGGCATCAGAGCAGGACAAAGCCTTATCTGTACGCAACACGAAGTCCTTCCCGTCCCCTCCCCCTGCGGAGGAGCTTGTGCTCAGTTTCCCTTAGTTTCAGTATTAAATGAAGTCTGACTGCGTGTTTCTTTTACTAAGTGTTCTGTGTGTGTTTGCTGTTTGCCGGCTGGGTTTGTGGTCTGGGGTCAGCAGCAGACCAGCAGGGACGGGGCCGAGAGTTTGAGAGCCCCTGGGGGAGGACACGCCCTCTGCCCGCATGACCCCTGCTGTGAACGGGTGAGGACCCCCGTCCGGGGTCTCAGCATGCTGGTCAGTGAGGATGGTCCTGTGGGGTCACGGCGTGAGGATGGTCACCGGGCCGGCCTGCAGGGATGGGCAGCGTGGGAGAGGCAGAGTGAGGGAGCTGCAGGGGGGGTGACCCTCCAAGCTGCACGAAGAGAACGACGGGGCTGTGTGGCCAGGCCCTGCTGGAGGACTAGACCCCTCGGAAGCGTGTGACGGAGCATCCCTGGACCCTCCTTCTTGCCCTCCCCCCAGCTTCCTGCGTGAGTGAGGCTCCCCCTCTCCCAGGAAAGGGGCCTCGGTGGTCACTGCACACCCCCACTGGCCGGCCTCCCAGCTCCCGAGAGCAGCCCTCATGCCCTTGATGGAGCGTGTCTGCTTGACGTGGGCTGGGGCTGGGACGGAGCACATCTCTCTACCGATGTGAGTGCAGAGCAGGGGGGCCTGGGCTGAGGTTGGGATGGGGACCCACCGGTGGTCTCCTCCGTTCCGCAGTGCGCGTGGCTTTTCGGGGAGGTGTGTCCTCCTCTGGGAAATCTGTCAACAAGTGACCTGTGAAGAGCCTTCTGGGGTCAGTCACATAAAGATGAGAGCTGTACCCGTTCCATCTCCTCTCGTGTGTGTGCAAGAGTGTGTGTGCGTGTGCGTGTGGGTCATGTTAAACGGGAGGTAGGCTGAATTACCTGTGCACCAACCAATTTTGATCTTGTTGTTTTCTGCAGGAGACATGGGTGACAAAGGACAGAAGGGCAGTGTGGGTCGCCATGGAAAAATTGGTCCCATTGGTTCTAAAGGTATTTGCGACGCACCCCTCGTCCCCATATTTCCTCCCGGGCTCCCGGGGCGGGCGCTGGAGAACGCTTGCAGACTGGCCAGTTGCTTCTTTCTGTGTGCTCTACACATGATACCTGCGGTCCCAGGGTCTGCCTCTGGGGCCGCTCAGAGTTGCCTGCTGGCTGGGTGCCCACCAGGGTGGGGTGAGCGCGCCCCGACCTGCGGATTCACGGGGCACCCTGGCGGAGAACTGGGGGCGGCTACTCAGACAAGACCTTTCACTGCCACTTTCCGTAACCAGTTTAAGGAAGCACTGAGCCCCATCTGAGTAACAGGAGGGCTGTGCTCCAGAAGCACTGTCCACCTCCAGCTTCAGTGACTTTTTGAAACCGGGGGGCGGGGGGAGGGTTCCATGAGAACGGGACCCAGGAGGCAACAGCCGGGTGAGAGCAGCCATTTAGGGACAAGACACTTGTCCTCATCTGTGGCTATCTGGCGACCTCGTCTGACCACACGACCCTGCAGCAGGGACAGGCCAGGAGACTGAGGCCCAGGCAGATAAGGAAGGCTCTGAGCCACCCAGTCAGCAAACACTCTTGGAGCCCCTGGGGCGTCCTGCACCTCTGCCGAGCCCCCGGGCCCCGAACTTTCAGAGAGCGATCCCGTGGAGGTCTCCCCACCTCCCCCTTGGTGCTAAGGAGGGGTGCAAGGCCAGGGAGGGCTGGTGGTTGGGAACATGGCTGAGCCTGTGCAGCAGGGAGGGGGCTCAGGGTGGTCTGCCCAAGCCTGGTGCTGGAGTCCTTCTGTCTCATTAACCTGCCAGGGAGTTGAGCTGTGAGTGGGTTCAGGTGGTCGGTTCTGACGGTGCCCAGGCACCGCCCCCCGGCCGCAGCTCGTCCCTGGCAGGAGGGGGTCCTCGGCAGGAGGGTGGCGGAGACCAGCCAGCCCAGCGTCTGTCCGGGGAGCCCTGGGGGGAGCACCTGCTGGCCCGGCCTGCCCGCTCGCTCCGGAGCACATCGGTGTGCGCAGCAGGAAGAGGGGCTGCTGTGCTTCCCAAAGGCTTTGAGAGATGGTGGTAAAATCGTCGTAACGTGAAACTGGCCGTGTTAGCTGTTTTCAAGTGTGCAAGTCTGTGGCAGTAAACACCTTTGCGTGTTGAGCAACTGCTCAACCTTCTCACCCCCCGAGAGGAGCCATGTCCTGGTGAGGCGGGGTCTCTGGTCCCTCCCTTCGCTGTGGTCCCCCCTCCTCTAATTCTAGTCTGCGAGTCGGTGTGTTCGAGGCCGTCACGGGTGTCTGACTTACTCAGTGGCATGTGTCCAGAGATCATCTCCTTCCTTCTTAGGGCTTGATCATGGCATCTCTCTCTGTTGAGAGAGAACTGGGTTGTTGTCCCCTTTGTGCTGGCCTCCGAGTAGGGACGCGTGTGCCGTCCATGTACTACGTGTGCTCCGGGCAACGCCAGTGTCTCACCGAGGGGCCGTGTGCCGACAAGCCCTTCGTTAGCTTACTTTACCTGATCTGCTTCCCGGGACTCGCCGGGCTGACCTTGCAGACTTCTCCAAGCCCCGAGGCTGACGGGGGAGTCCCAGGGATGCTGCAGACGGGGCTGGCAGGCTCCCCCGCTCCCCACGTGGACAGGATGCATGGAATCCACAGAAGGAGGGGGCGCTGCTCCTCCCTCCTCCCATGAGACTAGGACATTCAGGTTGTCTCGGGGAGGAGAGAGCACGCTGAGGGAATATTCATGTGCCTTTAATAGACTTGTCTAATTTTAGAGCAGCCAGAAAGCATTGTTGGCACGCTTGTGTCCAACCCCTTGGCTTTATACGCTGGGAGGCTGGGGGGGGTGGGTTGTGTGGCGTGTCCTCTGTGGGATGCCGCGTCTCAGGCCAGGCGGGAGCCCACGTGCTGCACTGGGGGAAGACTGTCCCCAGGTCTGGCCAGGTGCCAGCATCACTGTCTCCCGGCCGCCAGGTGGGTAAGAATTGGAATCAGACTTAGTTGTTACTGACCCAGGGGTTCATGACATGGTATCTACAGACTGTTCTATGACACACCCCGGGATTTTTTGGACTCGACTTAAAGAAGGGTCGTTGGGTCATTTCTCAGATCTTGAGATAGGCATTTGTTCTATGTCACATCGACAGAGCCTGAGCTAATTACCTTAGAACATAACTCCCTGTGTTCACGGCAAAGACAGGGTCTGCGGGAAACACTAGGGCATCACACATGGAAGAAATAACATTGCGAACTTTGTCAATTTTAACCTCAAGGGACGTGGCCCACCTCTGCTTGACCTTGCTCTCCTTTTTCAGGTGAAAAAGGAGATTCTGGTGACATGGGACCCCCTGGCCCTAATGGAGAACCAGGTATGGCACATGGGCTGCTGGGCTTTAAAACATGCATTAAAATTTGCACTTCCCCCTGTTTAATTGAGAGATAATTAACATATGTTGCTATAAAGGTTTAAGGGTTACAGGACAGGGGTTTGATTTACAGATACTGTGACACGATCGCCACCATCGCTTCAGCTAATATCCGTCTTCTCATAGAGACATAATAAAAAGAAAAGAAAGAAGAGAAAAGGGAAAAAAAAATTATCCCTGGGATGAGAACTCCAAGGACTTGCTCTCTTACCAGCTCCCCCGTGTGTCCCATGAAGGGCCGTGGTCCTCACCACGCACATCGCATCCCTGGTGGGCGTCTGTACCTGCTGGCCCCCTTCCTCCTGCTCCCTCCCCCCACACGTGGAAGGGAGAGCCTGCAGGGTTGGTCCTTCTCTGCCTGACTTGCTTCCCAGCAGTAATGCCTTTAGGGTCCATCTTTGTCACAAATGACAGGATTCCCTGGGGCGCCTGGGGGCTCAGTCAGTTGAGCGTCTGCCTTCAGCTCAGGTCATGATCCCAGGATCTGGAATCAAGTCCCGCATTGGGCTCTCTGCTCAACGGGGAGCCTGCTTCTCCTTCTCCCTCTGCCTCTCCCCCTGCTTGTGCTCTCTCTCATGTTCCCTCTCATTCTCTTGTGCTCTCTGTCTCTCTCTCGAATAAATAAAATCTTAAAACAAATGACAGGGTTTCCTAATTGTTTGCAGCTGAGTATTACTCCATGTATACACGTCACAGCTCATGAACCCTCCTCTGTGGATGGACACGTAGGGTGGCTGGCTGGTTTTGGTTCCTCTCGGAAATAGTCTTGAAGGGCTTCCATTTCTTACGGGGCTTATAACGTCAGAGAACCAAGCAGGAGGCATCACACGCTGTGATTTCAAGCGGTGCCATGAAACGACAGGAATCTGGCCGGTGTGACACTGGCATGAAAACAGTCCCACAGACCAATGGGGCAGAACCGAGAGCCCGGAAACAAACCCAGGCACATATGGGCTACTAACACTTAATAAGGGAGCCGTGAACACCCAATGGAGAGAAGACGGTCTCTTGGGAAAACAGGACAGTACGTAGAAAAGAATGAAACTAGTCCCCTCTCTTACAGTGTTCACAAAGACTAACTAGAAATGGACCGGAGACGTAAATGTAGGACCTGAGACCCATGAAACTCCTGTAAGCAAACAGGAAGGATGCTCCCGGATGCGGATCTTGGCCGCGAGTGTTTGGGTGTGACGCCCAGAGCAAAGGCAACAAAAGGAAAACTAAGCAAGTGTGACCACATCGAACTCAAAAGCTTCTGCAAAGCAAAGGAAACCACCAACCGAGTGAAAAACTATCAGCAAACCGTACATTTGATGATGAGCCGATCCAAAACCTGCAAGGAGCTCATCCAATGCCACAGCAAAAGAGCCACTTAGAAACGGGCAAGGCAGCTGGACGGACATTTTTCTCAGGAAGATGCGCGGAAGGTCGACAGGTACATGAAAGGACACGCAGGATCTCTAGTCATCACGAACCAACACCACAACGAGCTGTCACCTCACACCTGTCGGAACGGCTGTGACCAAAAGACAAGAGCTAGCAGGTGCTGGTGAGGAGGTGGAGAAAGGGGACCGTCGTGCACTGTCGGGGGGAGTGCAGCCTGGCGTGGCCACTCTGGGAGACAGCACGGAGGTCCTCCAGACGGTAAAAATAGAGCTAACGTGTTCTCCAGCGATCCCACTTCTGGGAGTGTATCCAGAGGGACAACACTATCTCAGCTGGATGTCTGCACCCCTGTGTTCACAGCAGCGCTGGTTACAGTAACCAAGATGTGGGGAAAATTGCACTCGGCACGGAAGTGCGAATCATGCAATGAAACCCCTGTGGTCCGGGAAATGGAGTACCCGTGGCTGGCATCCTTGTCTGTCATAGCCTCTCCTAGACTATTTCAGTATTCGACTCCCTTCTACCTGAGTATTTTCACGTCCTTCTTGGGACCGCAGTGCTCACCGACCACACGGGTCGGCTCAGATAGCCCCGTCCCCAAGCGCGCGTTCCTCACTTCTAAGAGCTTCCCCCTTCCTCTGACCACGCGCTCCTCGGGAGGCGCGTCTGTGCTTTCTCATTCTGGAGCTCCCTTCAACCTCCTCTGAAGCCCGAGAAGGTCGCCCGGGACCCTGGCTGCTCAGGGGACGTGTCCAGCTTCCTGGTGCCGATGACAGTGGCCTCTCTGCCCGCTGTCCTGCGGCCGCGGCCCTCTGTCCGTGGAGCTCGTCTGCTGCCTGTCCTCCGCGTGGCCCCCTCAGCCACATGCCCCGTTGGTGGCTCCTCCTGTCTGGATTGTCTGTCCACCATGTCCTGCTGTTCACGTGGGTCCGGCCACCCTCACTCACGTGGTGTTTCCCACGTGGTTGTTGTCCTCTGCGTGCTGCTGGCCATTTCCCGCCGATGACTGTCCTGTCCCATGCTACACACATTGTCCCACACTGTTCCACGCTGTCCCTGCCGTCTTTCATGGTCCCAGGCTGTCTGCACAGCTGTCCTGTGTCCCGTCCCTGCACCAGCACCTCGTTCAGGCTCTTGTGACCTCTCTGTGAGCTCTGTCAGGCCCTGGGGGACCGGGTGGGGGGATCCTGGAGCCGAAAGGGCTTCCGAGTGGTTGGGCCTGACCGTCCCCTCCAGACCGCTGTGTGCGGGCGCGCGCTGGCGTCTGCTTGTTGAATCAGCCCGTCCTTCCGCGTCTCCCACAGACCGTTCTCCATTTGCCGCCATTCATCCTGATGGCGACATTCAGAGAGTAGCCCCGAGCAAGCTCGGAGCTTGGAAACTGGCGAAGAAAGAGATGTCTGAGTAAAAGCCCTTGTCTGGGGGGCTCCGTCAGCGCTGCAGGGAGGAGGAGGAGGAATGGCCGGTGGGCATGGATTTGGCCACATGAGGTCACGGAAGGGATGGCAGCACCTCTCATGGCCACCTCTGGATGCGGACGGTCCCTCAGGGAGGAAGACGTGGAGGGGTGTGGGGCCGGCCTGGAGGCCACGGGACAGTTTGAAGGACACGGAGGAACCAGCTTCCTGCTTGTCACCGCAGAGAATAATCCGGAAAGCAGGGCAGCCCCGGAGGGCGTGGGCGCGGCTCTGGTCTCAGATGGGCTGCCGCAGATACATGCCCGGCCCGGAGTGTCAATGAGCCACCGAGCGTGGACCGGACCTGTGCGTGGAAGTGAGCGTGTTCTGGACTCGGGTGGTGGAGGAGGGTGAGGTTCTGGACGACGGGCCCCGTTTCCTACGGGGGATGCTCTGTCTGGAAGTGCGGCTGTGCTCAGCGTTGTGAGCTTTGCAGGGAAAGGGGAGGTCCTGCCTGCGGGCTGTGGTAGGGCCAGTGCAGGACGGACATGCTCTAGTCCTGGGGAAGGCAAGGGGCTGGCAGTGGCTGGGTTCCCCAGGCTGGGGACAGGGAGCGGGGTGAAGACAAGTGGAGCTCCTCATGGCAGCAGCTCAGGGGCCCCAGAAGGGCCAGGACCCCCGACCAGAGGTGGCACGGCTGTCTGTGCTGCGTGAGAGACCCTCAGGCCCTGGGGCCCCGCTGTCCTCAGACGTGCTGGCTTCTCTGCATCTGCGTGTCCCTGCCCCGAGCCCCTTGTCCCCTGAGCTGCTGCCACGACTCTACCCCCCAGCCCTGTCTCCCCCATCCTCCCCTCTTCCCACCCACTCAGAGCCCTGTCTCAAAACGGTCAGTCCTGGTGCCGCCCCATTGATGTCCCTGGGCTGCTTCTCCTTGCCTTCGGGATGAAGCCCAGAATCTGCATCCCAGCCTCAAAGGCCCGTGGGGTCTGCTGGCCGAAGAAGCCTTCTGTCTGGGTGGGGGGCTGCTTTCCTGAGCCGGCCCCCAGTTGCATCTAACACGGGGGGGCGGGTCTCCACAGGCATCCCATGTGAGTGCAGCCAGCTGAGGAAGGCCATCGGCGAGATGGACAACCAGGTCACGCAGCTGACGACCGAGCTAAAATTCATAAAAAATGGTATGCTCTCCGAGTCTCCCTGTTCCCCCTCCCCCCCAACCCCGAGACCGAGGGGCCGGGCTGGCGGGTCCCGCCCGCGCCCACGGGCAGTGGGACTCGCGTGTGCTGCGCACCGAGCGTGTTTACAGAAACGCGAGTGCTCACTTTCCAGCACTGCCCTCCCCCGCAGCTGTCGCCGGCGTGCGCGAGACGGACAGTAAGATCTACCTGCTGGTGAAGGAGGAGAAGAGGTACGTGGACGCGCAGCTGTCCTGCCAGGGCCGCGGGGGCACGCTGGGCATGCCCAAGGACGAGGCCGCCAACGGCCTGATGGCCGCCTACATCGCGCAGGCCGGCCTGGCCCGCGTCTTCATCGGCATCAACGACCTGGAGAGGGAGGGCACGTTCGTGTACTCGGACCGCTCGCCCATGCAGACGTTCAACAAGTGGCGCAGCGGCGAGCCTAACAACGCCTACGACGAGGAGGACTGTGTGGAGATGGTGGCCTCGGGCGGCTGGAACGACGTGGCCTGCCATGTCACCATGCACTTCCTGTGCGAGTTCGATAAGGAGCACGTGTGAGCGCGGTGGCCGGTCCCCCTCCGCCCCCACCCCGGGCCGCCCCTGCCACCCCCCGTGCCTCCCGTGCGCTTGCCCTCTGCGCTGGCGGCCCCACCTCCCGTTGGCTGCGTTTCTGGGCCGGGGACAGCGTGGTGCTCGGGAGGGAGACCGCGGGGCTGGCTGGGGGCCTGGTGGCCGAAGAAGTCACGTGTTATCCCCCTTACCGTCGCCGCCGGCTCCGTGGGGGAATTGTTACTCAGAATCGCTCTGCCTTTGTCCAAACTATAAAATAAAAGCTTGAAATACGACCGTAGTTCAGTACAAACAGTGGCAGCGGGGTCCTCCGTTCCCGTCTTCCCTTTCATTTCTGCGTGGAGAAGAAGCCCTCCCTTTGGCCCTTGTGTCTATAATTACGTTAAAACGTCTGCTCTTTTTCACTGTGGCCTAAATAGGGGCCATTTTGCTTGGGGCAAGTGCAGGTTTCGGGAGAAGGAAACCAAAGTTGTGTGCAGCTGATGTGCGAGCATGTGGTGTCCTCGTGGTGTCCTGTCCCGCGGGTGCTGTCCATCGGCGATGGACGACTCGCCCCGGACCAGGTGTCTTGTGACAACATCATTAAGGATCTCACGGTGTCCATGGATCTAGACTCTCCTTGGGGTGCAGGCGGATCCCCTTCTGCCCACCGGTGGTGGTCGTGGGTCGGGTCGGGCTCCTCGTCACGGGGGCCTCTCCACGGGCAGCTCCCGCACGGCGGCGGCTGCCTCAGAGACACGAGCGAGACCTGATCTGGGAGGTGGTGCGCCATCCCACCACAAGGGCGTTCTGTCCATGAGGGGTGACCCCCCAGGTCCAGTGTGTGCTCAGGGAGGGGACATCACAGGGTGTGGACACTGGGAGGCAAGTCCGGAGGGGGCCGCCCCAGCACCTGAGGTCCCTTTCCTTTTTGGGCATCATCCACACTTCTTCGTGTTTCAAAGAATACAGCACAAGGGCACCTGCAGAAGCAATCAGCTGATGGGGGCAGGACGGGAGCCGGTGGGGGCAGGACGGGAGCCGGTGGGGGCAGGACGGGAGCCGGTGGGGGCTGGATAGGAGCCGGTGGGGGCAGGACGGGAGCCGGTGGGGGCTGGACGAGAGCCGGTGGGGGCAGGACGGGAGCTGGTGGGCAGTTCTTCAGGGGCTGTGCATGTTGCTCGTGTCTTGTGAGCGACGTCCTGGCTGCCCAAGGTTCTAGACCATGGTTTTAAGGGTGTTTGTGTAGCCTTCTGCCATGGATGACGGTACTATCTCTCCCTGGGTCACCCCTCTGGACAAAAGGGCACGTCCACTTAGAGCCTCCGAGGACAGTGGGCAGGCACAGTTACCGCCCAGCAGGCAGAAGGCGATGCCTCCCCTTGGCGGGGGGGCAGCTTGCTTCCCATCTACTCCAGAGGGCTTGGGTCCCCTAGGTTTGAGGGTCCTATCCCAGAGCCCACCTGCTGCCCGCACACACAGGTGTTCCCTGGTCCTCTTCATGTGCCCTGCGGGGACTGGAGCTCAGGGCAGGCAGGATGGATACCAACACAGGCTGTAACTGCAGGTTTGGGGGGGCGCGAGGCAGCAGACGCCCCCACTGCCGCCACGGGGGAGGAAGATGTGGGGCAGCCTGGCACTCCCCTCCCACCGGCCAGGGTTCCGGCTCTCACTGCACAGATGCTTCCTTCATGCCCAGGGGCAAGTCCAGTCCGTGGGGACTCGCGGCTGTGGTTGGGCAGTGCATGGCAAGGAGGGCCTGGAAGCTGAGAGTGCACACAGCCATGGCCTCTGCCCTGAGGCAGCTTTCCAGCGCCCCGCACGGAGCCCCTGCTCTTTCAGTCTGAGCGTGGGTCAGAGGTGAGCACCGGCCTTCCCAAGGGCTCTCCTGGCTCATGTGCAGTCCTGGGGGAGCCCCGGGCCCCTCGGGGTCTCCTTTCCCCCTTGGAGGCGAGGGGGCGGAGGGCAATCCCTCTGAGCTCTCATGTCCCCTCCAACTCTGGAGAAGCAGGAGGGAGCTCAGAGGGTCCAGCCTCCTGCATGTGGCTGTCCTGCCTTGATGCCCGGTCAAAGCAAATCTGATAGGAGATCAACCACGGGGCAAAAGGCAGATCATTGCTCCTAACTTAATCCCCGACTTCTCAACAACGGGCCTGTTGTTCGGAGAACAGAGTCTGATCTGCAAGGCAGTGGGGAGGTTCCTGGCTGGGGTGAGAGCCGGGATTCATGATGAGGTGCCGCGCTGACAGCACGGAGCTATGCTCCTTCAAGCCCCCCCCCCCCCCACCCCCCGGCCCTGGAAGCGTGGGCGGAGGTGGAGGAGGGAGCCCAGCCCGGGGCAGCCGGTGGGACCGCCGACCCACGGGTCCACGCTGCCATCCAGCGGCGGGAGGAGGACATGCGTCTGCGGCCAGGAACGCGAGGAGTGGGCAGAACACAGATGCTGGGGGTGGGGGGACTCTTTAGGATGGGTTGTGTGTGTGCGCATGTGCGTGCTTGTGTGTATGTGTGCATGGGTGTGCATACGTGAACATGCATATGCGTGTGTGTGAGAGAGGGGAGTGGAGCAGTTAGAGGCAGAGGGGGAGAGATGCTGCGGAACAAAGGGCAGGCGGGCAGGCAGGGAAAGGAGGGGCTCTGGCCCTGGACCCAGGGGATCCATGTCCTTCAGAAAACCTTCAGCCATGTGGTTCCTCCTCCACATCCCCAGGGCGGTGGCGGCCATCTAGATGGACAAAAAAAAGCCCACTCGGGGAAGGATTGGTGGTTCTGTCAGAGGAGGAGGAGCTCTAGGAAGGGGATGGGATTAATCTCTGGTCTCAGCGTCCCCACACAAAGCCTGGTCCAGGCCGGGAAGATGATACAGGAGCGTTTCTGCGTGGGCAGGCTCGGGTCCCTGACTGGTGTCGTGAGACTGTCCGTCATTCTTCCTGGGGCAGAATAGTGTCCTGTTCTAGCCTCATTCAGACTTGAGCAATGACTCTCGTTATATTCCTGTGCTGGCCGGCCGGCTCCCCCTGGGGGCTGTTTGGACAGCGTGCTCACCCTAGTCCCTTGGGGGACTGGGTGGGCAGGTGAGGACCGAGGGACAGTCACCAGGCATTACCCACATTAATCCAGCAGATCCGAACCAAGGGTGGGAGGTGTTTCTTAGCCGTAAGCAAGAAAATCAAAGTCTGGCTAATTTAAGCAGAAAGGGGATGCGTTGAAAGGTTTTTGGGAATTCACAGGCATTTTGGAAAGACTGGAGAGCCATTGGGGACCACGTAGAAGGGAACAGAGCCCATGAATCATGCTGCAGAGGGACCCAGCTGCCGCTCTTGCCATACAAGCTGCATTGGTATCTCACTGGCTCACCTCCAGAGTCTGGAGGGCAGGTCTGTGTGGGTATGTAGTGTCCTGGGGCCATTTTGTGCAGCTGCACAGGTTGTGCACTGCACAAATCCAGAGAAGCCATTTCCAAGAACTACCACACGTGGTGGCTGGTATGTGTCTGTGCCCGAGCTATAAGGAAGGCTGGGAAAGCAGTTTTCAGTGTCTCTGGTGGGAGGAATACTGTTTTCCAAGTATGAGCATAAACCGAATGTGCTGTATCGGTTAGTTTTTGCTGTGTAACGACCCACCCAAAGCTTAGTGACTTCAAATAGTAACCATGTTTTTACCCATTCCCGGTGATTCTAGGGGTCAAGCATTTGGGCTGGGACTGCAGGGTGGGCCTTCTGGTCACGGCTGGGCTCCCATGTCTCCTGACAGCTGCCAGAGTGGTCACACCTCGGTGAGCAGGCCATGATTCTCTCCTCAAGTGACCAGCCTGAGGGGGTGCACAAGGTAGCAGTTCCAGAAAGCAGGAGTGGGCCCACAAGGCTGCCTGAGGCCCAAGCCCCGAGCAGGAATGATGTGGCTGTCACCTTCTACAGCTACGTGCTAAGGTGCGTCTGGGTACAAGGGGCTACGTGTGGTCTGAGAAGACGCAACGGGATCTGGACGGTTGTGGCCACGTTTGCAATCTGCCACCCACAGGAAAAAGGGCAGATATGTCCCGACAGGACGGTGGGAGCAGGAAGGACCTTGCAGGTGGTCAGCCGGGGTTTGGTGCGTGTGAACAGGAGGGAGGAGCCCCTGAGGGGACGCGCGCTGCAGCCTGGATCAGTTCCTTTATCTCTGTCTGAAGGTGCAGCAGGTGCTGTGAGCTGCAGTGGGTTCTGCCGCTCAAAGTCAGGGCCTGGGAGGAGGTTGAGGCACAAGGTGGGTTGCGAAGGCAGAAGTTTCTAGCATCGCGCTGGGGTTCAGGGGCAGCGGGCTGCTTCTGGCTGTGGTGTCCTGGCTCGCCCGTCAGGCCATGCCAGTGGGGCCATGCCCAGCCCTGGTGACCCTGAGGGGCACCCCACCTGCTTCATCCACGGGCTCAGATGGCACGGAGGCAGCACCCCAATGCGGAAAGAGCCCATGCCTTCAGTCCTTGTTCTTGCTGCCATGGGCCAGCCTCACCCCAAACCTTTCTACCCATCATCCCCCATCAGGGTCCCTCGTGGGGATCAGTTACCCGCTGCTGGGTCACTGACGACCCTACAAGCCGGCAGCTGTGCACTGTCTTGTACGGGTTCTGTGGCTCAGCAACGTGGGAGCAGCTGAGCTGGCTGTCTGGTTCCGGCCCCGGCTCCTCTGGGGCTGCTGTCGAGGTGCACCGCGGGCGGCTCTCAACCCCAGCCTCTGGGTGAAGGGTCTGCTCTCGCCGTTCCCATGGCCCCGACAGGCTCCCATCCAGCTCCAGGCTCTGGGACCACCACTCTGCTGGCTCTCGTCTTCCTCCTCCCCCCACAGCACCGTCTAGAAGCACGGGCACAGAGGCGGGAGGGCTGTTTCCACGTCGCCGCACGTGGCATCGAGCACGTGGAACTGAGTGAGGCAGGGGACGTAAACTCTAAATTTAATTCAACTTCTATTAAATTAACTTTAATTTTATTTTCATTTATTATTATTTTTTATTTGAGAGAAAGAGAGAGAGTGCGAGAGCGCGCACAAGCGGGGGATTGGCAGAGGAAGAGAGAGAAGCAGACTCTTGGCTGAGCAGGGAGCCTGATGCGGGGCTCAGAACCAGGACCCCAAGATCATGACCTGAATTGAAGGCAGACGCTTTACAGACTGAGCCACCCAGGCGCCCCTTAACATCACCTTTAGATATGATTTTAAGTAGCTAATGGCCTGACAGTGCGGCTCGCACCACCTTGTTCTCCAGGTCCTGGACCTGCCATCTGGCACCGCCTTGCCGCGTGTAGAGGTCCAGACTCCCGGAGCCTCCCAGATCTGCAGTCAGAACCTACACGGTAGCGGCTGTCCCGCGAGCGGACGCGCACCACACTTGGGGAGCTGGGCTCCAGGTGCGGACAGGCGGCTCCACAGCCTTCACGAGGCCCCGAGCATCCCTCTTGGCTGTTCTCTGTGCTAGACTCAGGTCACGGGTGAAGGGAACCCCAGGACAGGGTCACAGGGTCACTTCTGTTAGTTTAATAAAACAGCACCCGCTCTGTACAAAGGCACAGATGTGGCTTGTGTTCTTAAGAATTCCCCCTGGAAGCCTGGACGGACGTGTCCGCACGGACCTGAGGACCTGGGCACCACCCGGAGGCCAGGGAGTTCCTGGAGGTGACGCGCTTTCCAAATCAGGGATGCAGGGGTGCAGGAGGGGAGAAGGGCAGGCCAAGCCTGGTGAGGAAACCAAAAATGGTGACAGACACCCACACCACACTGCCAGCCCCCTAGGCTTCCAAGGCCAGGTGCTGGTGCCACGTGAGTGATCCGAGCTCCGGCTCCTGTTCAGCCACTCATGACTCAAGTGACCTTGGATGAATCTCTGACCTCCTGAGCCTCAGTTTCTCCATCTGTGGACACGACCTCTCTGCAGGGTGGGGTGGCAATGCCACCCGTTGGGCACCACGCACATTGGGGCCGCTGTGCTGTTCCCGCCTCACCGAGAGCTCTTCCTCTAGACCGTGGGCTCCAGGGCAGGGACCGGTGTCTGCTGCACACCACGAGGCGTGGCCCCTCTCATCAAGGTCCATGGAGTCCTTTAAATCATGTGAACCTTGCGGTGCAACTGCCTCTTCCTGGGGACTGAGGGTCCTTCCTAGTCGAGGTCCCCAGAGGCTGTCCTCTCTCGAACCGTGGCTGTGTGTGCAGAATCCGTGCGTTTGCTGGAGGCTCGGAGACACAGCGCTGGGCGTGCCGTCCCGGCTGGCTGAGGGGGTGTTTCAGGACCAGGCCAGCGGGGATGGGCTCTTGGCGGGGGATTAGGCCTGGCCGTGCGCCCCCAGTGAGGTCGCTGCAGAGACTCCCTTGACTTCTCCAGGGAGGGGCTGCTCCATGGCCGAGGCCCCTCCCCCAGCCCTTGTGACATCACAGAGGGTCGGCCAGTCTCCAGAAAGTTCTGTCTTGCTGGGTGAGGCCCCTCTAAACTTCCTCCTGGCCAGCAGCGAGCACCATGGGACCCTGGCTGGCTTGTGGGGAGCAGGAAACCCAGTGCTGAACACTGAACTTGGGGTCCTATGTGAGGTTGGGGTGCCTCTCATACATACCTTCCTGCTTTAAAGCTGTCTTTGACGGAGGAACGGGCTGTGGAGGGACTCAGAGTGTGATGAGCCTCTGATGGCATCAGTCGGTAAGGCTGGGGGCAGCGGCGTCCACGGAGTGCGGGGCGGGCGTGGGGCCGGTGCTGGGTTAGGGATGTTCCAGACCCCACGGCCCGTGATGCCGGGCTGGGCCCTGCTCTACGCCCCGCGCTCCCCTCCCCACCCCTGCTCCTCCAGGCCCCCCCGTGAGTCATGGGACTTTGCAGAGCTCATCCTGGCCCGCCAGCCGCACCAGCCGCTGCTTGAACTCCCTCTGGTTTTATGCCAAATGCGAATCAACTTCTTTGACCTCCAAAAACCTCATACTTTTGGCCAAAGACTTCACTGAAGTCCCCGCAGGTGCAGTGGGTTGCTGAGGGTCGCAGGAAGTTCTGCTCCTGAGGTCCCAACACCTATGGGCAGAGCCCGGCTTGCTGGTCTACCCTCCTGCTGTCCTGCACACCCTCCACATGTCTTGTCTTAAGGCAAATCCCGAAGGGGACAATAGAGCGTGAGCGGCGCGTGAGTGCATGGAATTTCAGGATTATACTTTCTCCATCAGAAAGACAATGATCGCCCGCTCTCCGGAGGTGACCGTCCTCAGGTTCCTCATGGCGGACAAATCCGATGTGACTTGTAGAAAACGCTCCTGTACACTCACAGCTTGCCCCTTTCAGAGGGGATCTTGTTCCCTCACAAGGAATTATTTTGGAAAATCTCATTTAAACACACAGACTTGGAAGTAGACGCCACGGGTGGTGCGGGTGGAAGGCGCCTTTGGGTGAGGGCAGGTCAGGTCCAGCGGGCAGCCCCTCCTGCACAGAGACCTTGTCTGCCCCGTGGACAGGACGGCAGGACACGCTGGACGGCCGGGGAGATGAGCAGAGCCGGGTGAGCCCACACCACCCAAAGCTCCGAGCTGCGAGCTCCCACAGCCAGGCAGAGGACCTGCTTCCCTGCAAGTCCCCAAGGGCCCTGTGGAGCCTGGGCCGTGGGGGACACATTCGGGCTTCGTGGCTCAGGAGAGAAACCCAGACACAGACCGCGAGCTCCCTCCACGTAGCTGGGGTGCAGTATGTGGTCAGGCCTGCACAGTGTTCTGGAACCACATGGGAGGGGTCCCCTCTTTTCCTTGGCACATTAAAAGAGATTCCAGGAAAGTTAACGCACGGTGTTACGTTACTTTCAGGCGTAGAACATGTTGGTCCAGCAGCCCCACAGATCACCCACTGCTGCTCACGACCGTGTCTCCTTCATCCCCGTCACCTGCTCCCCCTCCCCCCGCCTCTGGGGACTTAGTAGGTAACAGTCTGTGTCTGGGTTTGTCTCTCTCCTTCTTTTTTCCCTTTGCTCGTTTGTTTTCTTCTTTAAATTCCATGTGAGTGAAACCATATGACACTTGTCTTTCTCTGGCGGATTTATTTCACTTAGCAGAGTACTCTCCAGCCCCATCCATGTCCTTACAAATGGCAAGACTTCATTCTTTCTGATGGCTGAGTGACAGTCCCCTGTGTGTCTACAGCACATCTCCTTTCTCTGTGCATGAGTCCGAGGACACCGGGCTGCTCCTTATCTCGGCCGTCATAGAGAATGCATCTGTAAACCTGTGAACTCGTCCCTCTGGACGGGTGCGTCTGTGGTCTCTCATGAATCCCCAGGAGTGTGAGAGCTGGCTTGTAGGGTTGTTCTATTTTCCTCCTCACATGTGTATCCTGGGGTGGAGAAACTTACCCTATCCCGGCCTTCTAGAGTGTCTGGAGAACACATATAAGGAATTACGCAGCTCCTGGGGAGACAGTGAAGACGGTGCTGTTTTATTCATCGTTAACAAAGGGGTGGGTCTGTGGCTTCATCTCCAGGCCCCTTGGAAACACGTTCTCGCCCCTTTCATTACCGTGTGACACTGGGCAAGCGCCCTGCCTCTCTGGGCTTCTCTGCAATGGGTATGATCACAGGTAACTCCTCAGCTGGCGTGAGGAAGGCAGGAGAACAGGTGTGAGGAGGTAGGAAAAGGTAGGAAGGCAAGGAGGCAGGGTTGGGACCTAAGATGCCCATTGTCTTCCGGACGCCCGTCTCATGCTGTTACACTTATTTTAGGGAAAGCATGGCAGGACCCAACTGCAACCAGACCCAGACCTTTAGTGGAGGCGCCAACTTGGCGGACAGGCCTCAAGGCGACCAGTGGGTGCTGTCAGTGTTCCACCGCTGGGAGGCCAGGATAGCCCGAGACTGGTCAGGCGGGTCAGGGGCTGGATGCTCCCAGACAGCCGGGTTGGCCTGGGGTCCCTGGTGGCCTTAGCGAGCGTCCCAGGTGCACCTCTGTGTGTCCCTTAAAATGGGCAGAGCTGATGGTGCCACAGCCTCTGCCCTCAAGGATCCGATTTCTCTCCTGCTTGCTCGCTGGTGTGGAGTGCCCTGTCCGTGGGCCCTGGGATCTGTGAACACAATCCCGCCTGCAAGATCCCCCTTGCTGTGTGAAGTCCCTTGTCACGGGGTCAGGCATGAGGGAGCCAAAGAGACGGGTTTGCCTTGAGTTGGCACATTCCTGCACTGACGAGAGGTCGCCAAAGAGTTCTAAGAGCATGGAACATTGTGTCTAAATTAATAAAAAGGGATTTTAAGACAATGGTGTTCCCTACAGTGGGGACCGTTGCTAGAACCTTCTCCAGCAATGGAACTCGCTCTTCTGGGCCGTTCTGTGCAGAAGCTCCCAGGCACACCTGGCTCCTGAGCCCATAAAATGTGGCCGGAGTGACCAAGAAGCCGAGTTCTGTATTTCATCGGACTTAACCTCTCATACGACGTATGGCAAATGGTTCCCATCTTAGCACGACCGTACAATACCTGGCCAGTGTTACGCCGCTTGCACACTTAGGGCCTGGTAGGGACGGTCTCTGCTACTTCCAGGCCTGACCTCTGGTACGGTCGGGGGGAGGGTGTGAGCAGTAGTAGAGAACATTGGGCTGGGTTTTTTGTTTGTTTTGTTTTGTTTTGTTTTGTTTTGTGTTTTAAGGAAGTGCTGAAGTGACTGATTGTCTAAATCTGAGGGTCAGGATTCGGGGGTGGGAGCGCTGATCCCTTCGAGAAATGTGGAAAATGCTCGTCTGTCTGGCGCTTTCCCTGCACATCTGCAGCCTCTGGTCCACGGCGTCTGCGTGCGCTTCTTGGTGGAGGTCACCCAAGGCACAGTGAAGACAAAGATGGAAGACAGCAGGGGTGACAAGAATGCCCCTTCCCGATGCTCTGGCCAGGAGGGAGGCAGGATGACAAGACCCACAAGGCACCTGCCCTGTGTTGCCAGGACACCCGGCGTTTTCTGTCCAGCTGGGTAGCTGGGAGAGGGGCCTTAAGCCGTTGGCTTTGGCAAAATATTAGCGAGCTCCGTCCTGCTGTAAATGGAGCTCGCCGCAACTGCCAGGGAGAAAATGGGGACTTTTCAAAAGAGTGAGCAGGTAAATCAAATGTCATGTGATTATTTAAGAAAATTAAATATGCGAGAAGGCTTTGTCCAGCATCCGTGGCTGGCTGGGCTCCGTGTGATCTTGTCTGGGACACAGGACGGTTACTGTGCTCTGTCGGGGGAAAGCCCACGTGGCCCACAGGTGCGGCCAGGCCGCCGTCTGTGCCGGACACGCACCAGCTCGGAGGTCCTGAGCCCAGGTGGGGCTGCTGGAGAGCCCGGCCGAGCCTGAGCCGGGACACAGCAAACCTGCCTCGTCTCGGCTTTGACGAGCTGCCCCGGCCGTGGCAGAGTGAGCTCCACGCAGGAGCCTTAGACGCCAGGCTGCGTGGGGTGCGCGTCTGCCTCGTGGTTCAGCGTCAGTGTGTGGTGGTGGAGAGGGAGCCCTGCGCTTCCCCCGCACAGTCGAGTAGAGCTTTCTGTGATGGACTGTTCCGTGTGTGCTCCGTTCAACGTGGAAGCCACGTGTGCTCCCGAGCCCTCAAAATGTGGCGAGTCCAAGGGAAAATGGCGCTGTTCGTTTTATTAGATTTATTTAATTATAATGAAATTGTATAATTACATTATTAGATGTATTAGAGGGCCACGCACGGCCAGTAGCTTCTAGGTTGGATGGTGCAGGTGCGGACAAATGTTGTCCTCTAACTCCATGGGTCCTGCAGCCTGCCCTGCCTGTGTGTCTCCCTTGTCCCTCCTTCTCGTCGAGTCCTGGCTCAGGAGTCCACTCCCAGTGGGAGCCCACGGGGCGCCTGAGGTCCCGGCGTGCTACAAGGGCGTCACTGCCGTCTTGATCACCAGCACTGCCTGCTGTCGTGTCCGTGTCCTGCCCTCGGCTGTCAGCCCCTGAGGAGCAGGTGTCATCCCAGTTTCGGCCCAGGGCCTGAATGTCACAGGACTGTGCACACTCACTCAGCTGTCTGTGTCATCCCCGTAGGCCAGCACTGTGCTAAGGGCTTTCAAGTGTCGATCAGAGTTAGGTGTATGTGGGTTGGAACCATGGCTCCCTTCCCAGCTGTGTGGTCTGTACATTTCACTTGGCCTCTCAAAGGTGCGTTTCTTGATTTGTAAGATGCCAGCAATACCGGCATCTCAGCGTTCTGCGGGTTAAAAGAGATAAACTCCATGCACTGCGTATGACTTTACTGAAAACTCGTGGTTGATGACAGCAGATTTCTCTGGCACCTTTTCATCCTCAGGAAGATTTTAGTCCAGTTAGGGAAGCAGTATTTTAAAACACGGAATGAGTTAGAAAACCTTATTCATTCACTCATGTATGTAGGAAATATTTATTAAGCATCTCGCATGTGCCGGGCCATGTTCCAAGCCCCAGGGCAATGTCCGTGGACCAAACGGAGCTCACGTCTCACTGGGGGAGACGGACGATAAAATGATAAGCACATTACACAGTATGTCTGTCTGCTGTGGAAACAGAGGTAGATGGGTTCGGGGTGTGGGAGGCGCTGGGGAGTGGAAATGTCGCTGTGAACGGGGGGTCAGGCTTACCGAGAAGGTGATCGTGGAGCACGGGCTTGAAGGGAGGTGAGGGTGCCTGTGCAGAAACCCAGGCAGAACCTTCCAGCAGAGGGGGCAGCCACTGCCCAGCGATGGGGCGGGACATACCCGGGGCTGGGACGGGCGAGTCGGGGGGCGCGCCCTGTGGACCTTGAAGGACACCGGCTCTTACTCTGACTGGAAGGGGACCCACACACGCCAGCCGTTTGACAGAGGCACTCTAGTTTGAGAAAGGTGGCTCTGGTGTCCTGCTGGGGGCAGACGGCTGCCGTGAGGGAGGGGTGGACGCGGGGACCAGAGGGAGGGGAGGACACGGGGACCAGCTGAGGTGTGTGAATGATTCAGGAGAGAGATGAGGTTGCCCCCCTGCACCGCATTCTGTCTCTGTGTGGGTAATGCTATAACGTGTATAATTTCACTGTGGAAGATTTCTGTGTGTACAGAAGTAGAGGAGGCTACTCGGGCCCGTCGTGTGTACCGTCACCCGTGACAGCAGCCCTCGAGCCACGGCCAGCCTTGTTTCATCTGCGCCCTTACGCGCTTCCCTCCTGCTTGGGTGATTGGGAAGGAAAGGCCATATATTCTATCGTTTCTGGGTTCTGGATCCAACATCTGGGCAGATGTGATGTTGTGATAAGTAGGATTCGAGCTCTAAGGGAAAGAGGAGACACAGGGGAGGTGACCCTGAGATTGCTTGAGCAGCTGGAGGACGAGGGCGTCCAGGGGAGGTGGGGAGACGAGGGACGGGCAAGAGCCCTGTGGGAGGCGCACTGGCCGGGGGACGTGGTCACACATCCTGGGAGACAGTCAGAGTGGGCAGGTGGAAATCCAGGAAGGCGATATGCATTTGGGGACAAGTCGTCATGGGAGTGACGTTAGAAGCCAGGAGATGGTGTGAGGCCACCAGGGTAAGTGGGGGGGGGGGACTCGGTGGAGCCAGGTGCCCCTGGCATGAGGAGCTCAGGGAGGACCAAGCAGGCAACGGCAAGGAGCTGCCTGCGCTTCCCGCTGTAAGAACTAATCACCACAGACACGGCTCCAGCTCCCATTCCCGAGAGCAGGTCATGGGGTGCGTTTGCTACAAAAAGTGCCCACAGTGTCATAAGGAAAGCCGTCATTTTATGAATCCTCATAGTCCTGGGATTTCGGGAGAGAGGTGACTTCTCATGTCCATCGACCATTTCCGTTTCTCCTGTTGTGAACGGTTCTTACTGAGACACTAGTTTTTGTGTGGCTTTCTCTTTTCACCATATGAGGGGTGGAAAAACAGTAGGAACAAGGGGGGCATCCATTGGCGTAGGAGAGGGGCGACTGCCAGGCCAGCCCTGATTCCCCCGTCCACACCTCTGCCCGTCTCCAAATCTCTGCTTTCTCAATTTCAAAGTAAGTGTGCAGGGCAGGGGTTGGATTGAGTAATGTTAGCCCCACTCGTGATGTGACAAAGGGTCCTGCATCCCCTTGGGTGGAGTGACCTCTGTGCCTCGGTCTTGGAAGGTTCCAGAACACCGCTCTGTATGGGTGTCTGGGGGTGTCTGTTTCCCCTGCAGGCAGGGCAGGCATTCACCTCTGCACCCCATTTCTATCCAGGGCCTGCCTCCTAATTGCTCAAATAAATGTTTTTTTGAATGGATCTAACTAAATGCTTTGTAAGCAAATTATTCCCAAGTTAAAATATTTTCTCCTTTAAAATATAAAATAAAATTGCAATTTGAGGCAGTAGGGTTTATGTATGTATTGGTATGTTGTTCTTATGTGCTTCAGAGGGAAAGCAGGCTCTAGTTCCCTCCTGGGTCTCTGTGTTTGTGCAGTCACTTGTAGGGACCCTTGGTGGGCAGGCACCTGCCCCCTCCGGTTGACGGTCCCGGTGTTGGGCTGGGAACCCAGGGGAGGGCCTCACTCGCACGCACCGTCCTGCCGCCCTCTCACCTCGGCTGACTGAGCCTCCTTTCTCGTCGCCAGGAAGCATGGCTGACTCTCCCAGGGAGGGAAAACTGGCCAGGGGTCCAGACTTCACCCAGCTTGCGGACATGGCATCTGAGTCTGTAGGAGGAAAGGTAAGTGGGGTGGGGGGTGTCTCATGGACGAACGAGTGGTCCGTGTACCCATATGCTGAGGACCAACTCCCCCTCTGCAGAGAACCTGCTTAGAACGGCAAGAATCAGGCTCAAAAATGCCAAATAATCTCTTAAAAACTGGTGACAATTCTGGCAAAGGCAGCATTGTTTTAAGCTTAGAACAAAAAGACATTTTGCCTCTGTGCGACGGGTTCTCTGTCCTACATGTTTTCTCAGCGTTGATTGGTGGTTCCCGCCCGTGAGCGCAGGCGTAACCTGCAGCCCTTGTTAGCTCCACGCACGGGGCCAGGGCACCGAGTACCAGCGAGGCGCGGGGCCGTGGGCGCTGCACACGGGAGGGGCGCGCCCTCAAGTGAACTACGTCAAGCAGAGAGAGTCCCTTACCGTATGGTTTCGCTTACTCGTGGAGCACAAGGAATAACACGGAGGACATGGGGAGATGGAGAGGAGAAGGGAGTTGGGGGAAATCGGAGGGGGAGACGAACCATGACAGACTGTGGGCTCTGAGAAACAAACTGAGGGTTTTGGAGGGAAGTGGGGGCGGATGGGAGGGCCTGGTGGTGGGTATTGTGGAGGGCACGGATTGCATGGAGCACTGGGTGTGGTGCATAAACAATGAACTCTGGAACACTGAAAAGAAATTAAAAAAAAAAAAAAGGGAGACAGATCTGGGAGTCAAGGCAAGCGCAGGGGTTGGGGGCACGCATCTCCGCTGGCCGGGGGCAGCCCGAGGGAGCGGGAAGGGATGGGGAAGCCCCTCCAGGTGAGTGGTGCTCCAAGGAGGCTTCAAGTGGGAGAGGGAGCCGGTGGGGCAAAGGGGCGAGGGGCGGTTTCTGTTGGGACGCCAGGTGGAGGAGGACGCCGGGCAGGGGAAGCACCGCGTGCTCCTTGGTCTCGTGTTTCTGGAAGTCGTCAGCTGGTGCTGGGGAGCAGGAGCCTCAGGAGGTCGGAAAGGCCCCGTGTGCCCGCAGAGGGCTTTTGCCAAGGAGGATCTGGACAGGCGAGGGGCTCTAGCGTCTGCCTGCCTGTGCTTTGCCCTGATGCATCCTCCGGGCAGGTCCACCCAGGCACGGCAGGGACTCCCCTCCACTTTGCGTCCCAAACAGCCAGCAACTGCAAAATATCCAGGTCTTCCCCTGCCTTTGAGGTTCTGGGCGGGGGTCAGAGACCAGGCGTTTCATCAGAGGTGAGCTGTGCTCAGAGACCGACACAGTCATTTATTTAACTTGGGTTCTCTGTGGAAACTGTAATTTCTAATAATAATTTGCAAGCCAATAGCACACAAGATAATGTCTCCTAAACAACACACCCTAAACCAATGATAGGCTAATTACACCGAATTAAACCAAAAGCTAGGTGCCCCCTACCAGCTCGGGTCCCTGCACCCGGTGGGCAACGGCCCGGTGTCGGCAGGCAAGGGGGGCTGGTCTGATGGTATCATTCAGGGGCCGTTGTGGGGTCCACGAGGAGTCGCCTCGCCAAGGCAGGGGCAAATGTCCCTTCTCTCCTGGCGACCGCTGCCCGGGAACCAGTGCCAACCGAGAGCAGCCGTCCCTGGTCCTGGGTGAGGTAGGGATGACAGCAGCCTGTTTTGTTCAGAAAATCCATTTTATGCCTGTTTTCCTGGTGCAATTATCAGCTATGCCCTCACTCTGCAAAATGTCCTGCTGGGGTTGATAAATGACCGGCCAACCTTCCATCAGGACGTCCTTCAGTGAGCCGGCAAACCACGGAGGTAGGGGGTCCGTCTGGTGTGTCCTGGGCCACTGCTCTGCCAGTGAGACAGTCACAAAGCCCAGCGTCCCCCGTTCTTGAAAAGGAGAGCTGGTGGGTTTTCTCACCAAGCGTAAGAAGTTAGCGCCTCTGCGCCCGACTGGGAGAGAGTGTGAACACCGGCCGGGAGGAAGGACGGAGGAGGCGGGCGAGGAGGTCTGGACCTTTACCAAGCGTCCTGGGTTAGTTACCCGTTGTTTCTCTCCCCCTGGCGACTGCACATGTCTTATTTACTGTGTCTAATAACGTTTCACCAAGGCATGAAATACAATGGTTTTTAATTTATGGTTATTTTATCTTCTTTCTTTGTCTAGATTTTATTCGCAACAGATGACTTTTTTGCTCCTGCGGAAAACCTCATAAAGGTATCATAAATTGGCATGAAGTGTGGGTACAGAGCGATCTTAGTGGTTAGAATCCACTGGAATATTGGGGATGGGAGTCCTGTAATGTGTACCAGGAATGAGCAGTTTGAACAGTAGAAGCCTGGAGAGACCAGCTCCGGCTCAGGGTAAGACACACTGGAAACGGACGGCACGGGACACAGCAGTTTGGGACTGCGTTGCTCTGTGGGGAAATTACTGAGATCCTTGTATATTGTCCTCTGTCGAACGTGGAGTTTGTAATCTGTGACCTGTGCTGGCACGCCTCTCGGATGTCTGGAAGTTGTGTAACCTGCCTACTTACAAAAGTGTAGGACATGCTTACTAAAAGATGGACAAAACCCCCAGAAAACACTGACAAATAAGGGGAAGAAATGGAGCCTTGGCTAGAATCCCAGGACCTTGTTATACTGGCTGTGGGAGGTGAATTCTTGTGAGTGGGTGGATAAGCACAGGTGTGCACAGAGGTGATGCGCACGCACGCCGTGTGTGACGGCAGCTGGAGTCTTGGCCTGTGGCCCGGCTGCTGACCTCTGCGTGGTCGCTGGCCTTCCGGTCGGTCTGGTGACAGGGTTACTCTCCTGGGCAGGAGCTAGCCAGGTCTAGAGCACGTTAAGGGCAGGTTGTCTCTATTAAAGTACTCCTTGCAGAAAATGATGCTGAAATGAAGAACAGAGATGTTGATTTACTTGTTCTAGGTCACGCAGCTAACGCATGCCAAGCTCTTCTCGTTTTACCATGTCTGTCTAGAGGAAACGTAAATGCATGCACTCCTTGACCCAGCTGTCCCACAGATTGATATTACTTGCATAAATAGGCAGAGATATGTGGAAAACAGTCATTCCAGGGTTGTCCGGGGCGGGGGGACCGACCGGAACGGCCATCGATGGGAACCTGGTTAAAGAGCCTGTGATACGAGCGTCCTGATGTGGGTGACCTGTGGCCTGAGGAGAAGGGGCTGGAGCTCTAGACGCCCATGACGGAGTCCCTGCGTGTCGTACGGACACAGAGCAGTCGACAAGACACACGCCACGTGGTGAAGTGTGGTTGTCTGTGAGGTGCTGGGCTCGGCAGGGGACAGGACGAAGAGCGGGGCCTGTTCTCCTCCATGACACTTGCATGTGTGTGTGTTCGATACGCGCGTGCGTGTCTGCACACAGGTGTGTGTGCTGCGTATGCATAGTCGTAGAACACACGCGTGTGCGCATCAACACCTCCTCCTTCCTGAGAAAAAAGTCGCGGGTGAAGCTGAAGCCCCGCGCCTCCCTGTGCAGAATTAGCGCTGCTGGGAGACTGACCTTGTCTCCGAGTACATTTCATTCTGTTATAAATATATCAATATAAATATATAAATATAAATTCCGCCTGTAGGAAGGGGTACTGCTGTTTGCTTTTGAATTTGTAGACATGTTCTTATAAAGTACCTGACGTCACGGGACACGTCTCGCGGAAGTGTGTGTTCTCTGCCCGTGCCCAGGGACCGAGGTCTGGTGGCCCCCTCCACCGCCCACCACCGGGTCCCTCACCCCGCCGGAACTCTTTCCTGTGCTGACACGCATTTAGGTCACTTCGCTTTTACCTATGATAATCCAACCTGTCCCTTTGGGGTGGGAGTGCACGTGCTGGAAGCCCGGCCCTCCCGTGGGCGTTAACGGTGGCCTGGTGCGTCTTTGCTTCAGAAGGACCGCCCAGGCTTCAGAGAACACGAGCGCGCCGAGTTTGGGAAGTGGCTGGATGGATGGGAGACCAGGAGGAGGAGGACTCCAGGTAACGAGATGTCTCTTTCTTTCACCGTGGCGAAGCTTAAACATGGGTCAGAAAGCCAGTGCACGTCTCGGCTCAGCTTTGTCCCGGGCCCTTGGAACGCTCTGTATCTCGGCTGTCCCTTCTGAACAGCCGCTCTGACGATGGAGGAAGGGGTCCCCTGTGGCCCTGCAGGGGAGGAGGGCGTGCACGAGTGTCGGCGAGGCTGCGGGAGCAGGGCAGGGAGCGTCTGTGACGGGCCTTCACCCCGATCCTGGGGCAGCTGCTCTTCTCCCCACGAGGCTGCTGTGGAAGCAGCCTCACTCCCTCAGCCCCGGTCCTGTCACTCTGGAGAAGAGCTGGGATCGGACACAGGTCCCTCTGCCACTGCACACACCTCCTGTCACCCAAGGACCTACTTTTCTTCAGTTCTGCTTATCAGGCCCAACCAAAATACTCCTTTTAAAGTTGAAGAAATGCTTGTAAAAGCAAATGGACCCAGCATGAGGCTAATAACTGATTCTTCTGGGTCTGTCTCAAGTGTTCCAGAGATGCTGGGTGCTTCTAAGGGGCTCCAGATGTGACCAGATTCCAGTGCGTCTGGGCATTTAAAGGCGGGTCTGCATGGGACTGTGAGTAACCAGGAATTACCTGGTGACTGGTGCCATGGAGACTTCTGAGACTTCAGCTAAGTCTAAGCCGGGGACGGGGGGCACAGGAAGTCCCCAGGTGAGCGTGCCGTTTCCAGGAGGCCCAGGCCCACCCTGAACGCCTGGGCGGGGTCTAGTCACACTTGACCATTCTGGAAGGTTGATCTCATCTCTGATTCGCTGTTGTAGAAATGGGGTTCAGAGAGGCCAGTTTTCACTTTGGAACCAGAACTGGGTCTTCCTGGAGCCACGGCCTATGTATGTCCTGCCGGGCCTGGAACACGGGCTCTCGCGGGGCACGGCGGCCACACTTGGCCATGTTACAGGAGACCTTTTGGTCACAGCGGAGCCTCCCCCTGGGTGCACTTTTCTGTGGTGGGAGGAAGGGCCGTTGTGGCTGGTCTTCAGCTCTGCTCGAGCCCACATTTCACCTGATGGGGCCGTCCTTGTTTACGTCTCGCAGGTCACGACTGGTGCATCACCAAGCTGGGGATACCAGGGGTTATCCGCGGCTTCGACGTGGACATTTCCTACCTCACAGGCGACTATGCTCCTCGGATTTCGATTCAAGCAGCCAACTTGGAAGAAGGTGCCCTGGGAACCAGCGGCCCCCAGATGGGCGGGGGGCAGGTGGGGTCACCCGGGCCGGCCCCCTGCTGTGCACCGCCCACCCTCACAGGTCCAGCGACTTGTCCAAGGCTCCTTGACTGCACCGAGCTGTAGAACTTGGATTCCCAACGTAGGGTTCTATGAGTTCTGGTTTTTAGCTTGACCAGAGGTGGGGTTTGTTACTCCCACCCTATTCCGGCCCCTCGCAGGGGCGCGCCCTGCTGGCACCGTGAGGTCTGGGGAGCAGGTTGCAAGGAAGGGTGGCAGGGAGTGGGACACCGGACAGTGCGGAGCCAGGTCTGGGCCCGCTGTGGACGGTGGCGGGGGGAGCACCAGCTTCCTTTTTGTTCTCCCAGGGTGCATAAAGATGCCGTAGGCGCGGGGTTTTCGGAGAGGGTCCCTGCCGCTGTGTGGGGTGCGGGACCGCATGAATTGGACAGGCTCTGCAATGCAAGTTAGGCCTGGGTTTGTAGTCCTTGAATTGGCACAATCTGCAGCTGGTCCTTTTAGAAACGGGTACCATTATGTGTGTGTATATAACTGTATTTAGGGACGATAAATCATGTCCGTTGGCAAACTGACGCTGAGAGCCCAGCGTCCACAGCCCCATACGAGGCTCTGTGGAAGGATGGGCCGTGTTCCTGAGGATGGGGAGGAAACCTGAGAAGTTAGGGGATGATGGAGAGATGCTACTCTGGAGGCAGGAAATGACTAAGGACAAACAGTGAGATGCTTTCTCCAAGCCCTGCAATTGTCTGAGATATCACCCCAGTGTCAACTCCAAGATGCCACGGGGGGAGTCCTGCTTTGGGAACTGACCTGGCGATGTTCCAGAACTTCCACTGATCCAACCTCTAAACACTCTAGTCATGATACGTTTGTTGCCATTGGACTTGGAAATGGTACCTACTGTTCTGACAAGCAAGTGTCCTACCAGGCGTCTTTCAGGAGTTTTTGAAGTTACTTAGTGTTTTAAATAGCGAGGAACTTCAACTTGTGTCTGTTACTGTGGTCATCTGATGCTCTGACTTGAGAAGTGTCATCTTCGGGGTTATTTGGCAAAACGAAAATGAACATACAGCCCACTAGGGGAGTGTATTCTCTGATTCTGAGCACGAACCCTAACCCTACTGGTCAATCTACCTTCAGATAAACAACCAGAAATCCCACAGAGAGGTGCCAGGACCGGAGCCGCGGCCACACCAGAGGAGTTTGAGGCTGTTGCCAAGGTGCTCCAGCATGTGGCGGGGTGGGGGGTGGGGGGAGCCATCCGTGGCGGCTGGGCGGCAAGGGATGGGCTCTGCTCGCCTGGCCACAGCATTCAGCCTGGTACACCTGCCCTCATTTACTGGCCCAGCGAGACTTTGCAGGTGCTTCTCGAGGGGTTCGTGCTACCCCTGCGCAAGGGAAAGCCGTGGCCCGGGCGAGGTCTGCAGTAGTGGGTTTCAGGGCTCTCTGCTTCCCCGGGCTCATCCGCTGGTGGCTGTCCTGATGAGATAAATACAGAAATCCACAGTAATAGCTTACGTATTTAAAAAAAAATTTATTTATTTATTTGACAGAGAGACACAGCGAGAGAGGGAACACAAGCAGGGGGAATGGGAGAAGGAGAAGCAGGCTTCCCCTTGGGCAGGGAGCCTGATGCAGGGCTCGATCCCAGGACCCTGGGATTGTGACCCGAGCTGAAGGCAGAGGCTCATCCGACCGAGCCCGCCGGGTGCCCAGCTTACGTACTTCTTACGTAGACTTTATGCCTGATGAATCTGATAGACCAACAACTTGGGCTTGTGTTCTGGTACATTCTTATTTTTTAGTTTGTCTAGTAATTTATACTGTGTTTTACAAAAGTGCTGATCACAACAGACAGGAAAGTAAATAACAGCAAGCGCTTGAGGAGTAGGGATGGAGAGGAAACTGTCACAACGTTCAGGTCAACTGGTCAACAGGACGGCCCGGTTTTTACTCAATGTTCACGTCACTATTCCGGTTCCTTCTAAGAACCCCCAGAGGGAATCTCAGACCTTGTCCTTCGTCCCCAAGCTCCCTGCTTGCGCTCCTGCTGCCCTCACCCAGTGGCTATTTTAATCGGATGAAAAGCACCCAGGCCTTTAATCTGCTTGTTAAACCTGGGACTTAATCTTTCTTAGTATTTTTATTAAAGGGTTTTATGAGGCATCCATCATCAATTTTTATTCCAAAGTATTTCTACCTGTAGTCCTCACATGAGCACTACGATGCGATCCCAGGAGCCACTGCTAACATCTTCATATTTATTGCTAGCTGAAGTCCGACGACTGGAATTACCTGGTCCCCATGACAGAGCTCAAGCCAGGAAAGCCTGATTCCAGCCACAATTACTTTCCCGTCAATTCCCAGCAGAGATGGAGTCACGTAAGGCTCAACATTTTCCCGGGTAAATATGACATAGACCCATCTGCAGTTCTGGTTCTTCTTTACTTAACGTGGGCATGTTTCAGAGTGAAGTCACTCATCACTCTACCATTTCAGGGTTATGATTTGCCCTTTCTGTGCTCCAGGAAACTCTCGTTCCAACCCAACCGTCCATTGGTAGTTACTGAAAAGGCATCATGTTAGGAAGTGACGGAACTGAGCTGTATTAGGTTAAATATCTCCTAATGATTTCTATTTCACTGGGCACACTAGCAGATCAAGTAGTGTGTGCAGATGACCGTCCTTTTATTTTATTTAACAGCTCTATTGTAATGTAATTCACCTTCCATGTAATTCACTTACTTGAAGTGCACAGTTCGGTGGTTTATAATATATGTCAGTATATGGCGTGAAGTCCACGGAAATGTACAGCCAAGTACAACCATCACTACAGTCAGTTTTAGAAGGTTTTATCGCCTCCGAAGGAAGTCCCATACCTTACTATCAACCCTTCCCTCCCTCAGCTCTCAGCAACCATGAAATACTTTGTCTTGACGGGCTTGACCGTCTGGACATTTCACGTAAGTGGCCTTTTGTGACTTGCGTCTCTCACCAGCATGTTTTCCGGGCTCATCCATGTTGTAGCGTCCTTAGGAGCATTTTGTCATTTTCATGGCAGAATAATATTCCACGGCACAGAGAAACCACATTGTTTCTCCATTCATCAGTTGATGGGCATTTGGGGTTTCCACCTGTTGGAAACCCATGACTTATGGGTAATGCTGCTATAAATATTCCTGTACAAGTTTTTCATTTGGGCATATATGTAGGATTGGAATTTTTGGGTCATAGAGTAACTGTGTTTTAAATTGGTGGGAGGAACTATCAGACTGCTTTCTAAAGCGACTGCATTATATTATATTCTCACCAGCAGCATGAAGGATTACAATTTCTCCACATCCTTGCTAACACTCGCCATTATCTGACTTTTCGGTTGTAGACATCCTAGAGGATGAGAAGTGGTATCTCATTGTGGTTTTAACTTGCATTTCTCTAATGACCAATGATGGTGAGCATGTTTTCAGTTCCTTACTTTGGCCATTTGGAAATGTTTATATATGCATGTGCACGTGTACACCTGTATTTATAAACATGTTTTTTTTTTTTGAAAAGTGTCTTTTGTCCGTTCTTAAGTTGCTTTTTATTATTGAATTGTAAGAGTTCTTTATATATCCTGGTACATATCCTTTACCAGATATATGATTTGCAAATATTTTCTCCTGGGGTCCAAGTGTCAAGGGGAAGGAAGCAGTAGGACAACCTGATGGGACACGTAGGGTGACAACAATTTGCTTTAAATGAATCACCCTCAGAGCATGGAGGGACACGTCTAATGTCCTTCATAGTTTTGATTAATGCTGAGGCTAGATATTAACTCTGTAAAGAAGAACCTTATTTTTAAAAATATCAAGTCAGCTTTACACTCAACAGGCAAGCATCTTCTAAACCATCAAAGTTGATCACCATGTCCAGAGAACCAGAGCAGAGGTGACATAGGCTAGCTTCTGCTAAACTACTCCCTCTCGTATATTTTTAGGGTGTTATGCTAACATAGTCTGGTTTTATTTATTATAAATGTCAAGACTCTTCTACTGAAATTTTTTCAGATCCCTCAGTTTCATCAAATTTTTCATGTAAAAATTTATAGGGCTTTGTTTCTGTAGAATACTCTGATTAATGGGAAAAAGCTCTATATACAAAGCTTGCTCCCATCGTCCAGGAAGTACTGGTCTAACAAATAAAAACATTCACTTTATTAGAATCAGATAATGTGAGTTGATGTCGGCAAGTATTCTCTGCTCTGCAGGCCTAATCTTGGCTGCTGTGGCTCTCAGAAGTGATCGAGTTTTGTGACTATTATCTTTTCTATTCTCAGTCGTATTGCTAAGCAATGTGTTGTTATAAAAATAAAAACATAACGCTCATATTAGTCTGTGTAGGATTTAGCAATGCGTATTTGTGGCATCAAACATTATATCTATGGTGAATTTCCCAATTGATTGTTTTTTGACCTTCTTGGAATTATTAATCCAATTTAAAAAAGTGTTAGTACCTACTATGTGCCAGGACCAGTTCTAGATAGAGATGATAGAGAAAAGATCAAGATAGATCATTATTCTGGCTTTTAAAGATTTTTATACTCTGGTTCTGAGAGACTGATATCAGCAGAAGCTTGAACAAGTAGAATGACAAGTTGATTTCAGACTGTGACTTGAACTCTGAAGTAAATATGGGAGGGGTGATACAGCAAACCTGGGGAATCAGGCAGAGCCAGGAAGAGCTGGAAAGAGGTAGCTAGAGAGTGAGAGGAAACGTCTTTCTGAGACCATGGCGCTGAAGGTGAGACCTAAGAAAAGCAGTCTTTTGGAGAGCTGGGAAATTTGTTCCAGTACAAAGGAATGGTAGGTGCAAAGGCCCTGGGGCAGTAGGGTTGGTGTATTTGAGAAACAGAGCAGACAGGTTGTGGAGGGCTATGTTGTTTACAACCTAGAAGCAGCCACCTTTTCAAGTAAGAAGTAACTATGGCCTCTTGCCTTTTCAGATGGTGGAATTGCACGTCTTAGAGTGTATGGTACTGGACAGAAAGACTGGGCTGCAACTGATCCCAAAGAACCATTTGACCTGGTGGCCATCGCTCACGGGGGTGCCTGTGTAGGATTCAGCAATGCACACTTTGGGCATCCAAACAATATGATAGGTAAGATGATGCTCTGGCAGCTGGCCTTTATTTGGGACGTCTGGGCCCCAGCATTAAGCACCCCACATAGTATGAATGATTTAAGAGGAAGTGCGGGAGTGGGTGAGATTAACCATCTAGCCACAGGATTTGATGCCTTTATGATATGAAGTAAATCAATAGCAATTTTCCTTCTTAATTTTGGCTTAAAGGGAAAAGTAAAACTTACAACCCTCTGGCTGTATGCAAATTTACCAAAACATTAAGCTGAATGAAAATGGTTTGTGTAGTGATGCTCAGGACCATGGGGTCTGTGATTTAATGATGCCAATGCATTCATTCTCACATTTAAGATAAAATCTTGTGATATTCCCATTAAACCGTGTCATTCTTGGCAGGAGTTGGCAAGCCCAGGTCCATGGCAGATGGCTGGGAGACGGCGAGAAGGCTGGACAGGCCTCCAGTGTTAGAAGTAAGAAGTCCAAAACAGCTACAGTGAAGTTTTCTAGATCTTGTTTTAACTTACCTCAAGGAAATGCTTATTTCAGAAACCCCTCAGGCAATGTTCCAGAAGTAGTTCTCTGTGTTTACCAGATTCCCCGCTGTCACGATCACATCCTGTCCTGTTGCATCACTGTCCAATTTTTTTATTTTTAAAAATTTAAAAAAGATTTTATTTATTTATTAGAGAGCGAGTGAGCATGAGCAGGGGCTGAGGGAGATAGAGAAGCAGACTTCGTCTCCCCCGATGAGGGGCTTAATCCCAGGACCCTGAGTTCATGACCTGAGCCAAAGGCAGATGCTTAACCCACTGAGCCACCCAGGTGCCACTGTTTATTTTAGAGTGAGAAAGAGAGAGCTAGAGTGAGCATGTGGGGAGGGCAGAAGGAGAGGGGGAGAGAGAATCCTTAAGCGGTCTCCCCACTGAGCATGGAGCCCTATTTGGGGCTCAATCTCACAACCCTGAGATCACCACCTAAGCTAAAATCAACATTTGGATGCTTGACAGACTGAGCCGCCCAGGCATCCCCCAACGCCATTTGTTTAATAAAGAAGTGAGGGTCTACAATTTAATGATAGAAAACCCATTGATAAATTCTTCGGTTGACCTGGAGAAGAAAACAGTAGTTTAATCATTTTTGGCATCTGTGTGTCCCTGAATGAGATCAGGGACAGGGACGTGTGGCCGTGGGATGGATCTGGGACCCTAGAGATGGCTCAGCTGTTAAACATTTTGGCCAGTGACTAATGTGAGATGCGAAAGTCAAAACAAAAGCAAATAAAACACCTTTCTCTGTGTTAATCCCATTGAAGACTTACTTGTAAATCCCCTTTCTTGGGTCAGTTTTCATGTCAATCAAGGCTTCCAATGAAAATGAACATAATGCTGTTGTCAGAAACTAAGGTTTGGAGGCAGATCATATATTGGTATGGATTTGACCAACAACATAATTTCACTGAAAGGTCGAAACAAATTTATCAGGGGACCCGGGGGCATGGTTAGACAGACCCTTCTACATGAGTTTAAAATTGACATAGAAAATCATGTAAGAAATTTATAAAAACTTACCAATTGCCCATTATACTCGAGTCCACATGAGGCATTTAAGGAATACTAGGCAAAGGGGCAATTACAGAAAGTAATTTATATATCAGGGCCTAGGAAACACTCTTTTATAGTAAGAGGTAAAAGAAATATCCTAAGTACATGTCAACATTTTTCACTTGCTGGTTTCCAGAATTAGTTTCTCAAATGGCACCAAGCTGGCTTATCTCTCTCTCTTCTTCCTTTTGGATTCCAGAATGACGAGAACGGCATTCTCCTTGTTCCAGGCTGTGAATGGTCAGTTTTCCGATTGGCACACCCTGGAGTAATAACGCAAATAGAAATTGATACAACACATTTTAAAGGTAAGTGTGATGCCGTCAGGGAAGGCATGTGACCCGATGCTGGTTGTAGAGATAACGTAGTCCTGTGGGAGTGGAGCTCAGGACAGCGACTTGGACTCAGCTTTTACCCTCAGTTGATGTGTGGTTTTGAGCAACGTCCTCTGACTCTTGGTCCCCAATTTTTTTCTTTATAAAATGTCAGAGTTGAACTGGATGACCCCCAAAGTTGGACGAGATTCTGTGAAGACCCTTTATTACCCGGGCCTGGATCTCACTTGGAAAGACTGTGAAATAGCCTTGGTTAGGACATGACAAGAACTGGATGGCATCTTCATATTTTGGGATAGGGGACAAAGCATATTGGTTGGGGTGACCATTTCCGCTCCAGACTGTACTTTTAAGACAAGGGGCTACACATTTTCAAAACTGTGCTCTTCCATTAAAAAAGAAAAATTGCCCAAGCACCCCTGATATTCAAAACCTACTTTCTTATGAAAGTATATGTGTCATTATATCGGCAAAGTTCAAGAGTGGATATTAAACTTTTATAACTGTTGGGTGAAATTTTCATACATATTGGATTGGGGGTGTTGTGATTGTCTAGTTGTCAGTAAATGGTGGCAGTTTATCCTCGTATTTTGGATGCCTTAAAGTTTAAACGTCTTGGGAATCATTGTGACTTCACTCAGTTACCACACCAAGACACACACACACACACACACACACACACACACACACACACACACACACACATAAATATTTTTTTCTTTATTAACATATAATGTGTTATTCGTTTTAGGGGTACAGGTCTGTGAATCTTCAGGCTTACACAGTTCACAGCACTCACCATAGCACACACCCTCCCCAATGTCCATCACCCAGCCACCCCATTCCTGCCCACTGCCAGCAACCCTCAGTTTGTTTCCTGGGATTAAGAGTCTATTATGGTTTGTCTCCCTCTCTGGTTTCACCTTGTTTCATTTTCCCCTCACTATCCCCATGATCTTCTGTCTTGTTTCTCAAATTCCCCATATCAGTGAGACCATATGATAGCTGTCTTTCTCTGATTGACATATTTCGTTTAGCATAATACTCTCAGGTTCCATCCATGTTGTTGCAAATGGCAAGATTTCATTTTTTTGATGGCTGCATAGTATTCCATTGTGTGTATATATATATATATATATATATATATATATATATATACCACATCTTCTTTATCCATTCATCTGTTGATGGACATCAAGGCTCTTTCCATAGTTTGGCTATTATGGGCACTGCTGCTGTAGACATTTTGGTGCACATGCCCCTTTGTATCACTACATGTGTATCTTTAGGGTAAATACCCAGAAGGGCAATTTCTGACTTATAGGGTAGCTCTATTTTCAACTTTTTGTGGAACCTCCATATTCTTTTCCAGAGTGGCTCACCAGCTTGCATTCCCACCAACAGTGTAGGAGGGTTCCACTTTCTCCACATCCTCACCAACATCTGTTGTTTCCCGACTTGTTATTTTTAGCCATTCTGACTGGTGTGAGGTGGGATCTCATTGTGGTTTTGATTTGTATTTCCCTGATGCCGAGTGATGCGGAGCACTTTTTCATGTGTCTTTTGGCCATTTGGAGGTCCCTTTGCAGAAATGTCTGTTCATGTCTTCTGCCCATTTCTTGATTGGGTTATTTGTTCTTTGGATGCTAAATCTTGTAAGTTCTTTATAGATTTTGGATACTAGCCCTTTATCTGATATGTCATTTGCAAATATCTTTTCCCATTCTGTCAGTTGTCTTTTAGTTTTGTTGACTGTTTCCTTTGCTGTGCAAAAGCTTCTAATCTTGATGAAGTTCCAGTAGTCATTATTGACCTTGCTTCCTTTGCCTTTGGCGATGTTTCTAGGAAGAAGTTGCTGTGGGTGAGATCAAAGAGGTTGCTGCTTGTGTTCTTCTCAATGATTTTGATGGATTACTGTCTCACATTGAGGCTCTTCATCCATTTTGAGTCTATTTTTATGTGTGGTGTAAGGAAATGGTCCAGTTTCATTCTTCTGTCTGTGGCTGTCCAATTTTCCCAACACCATTCATTGAAGAGACTTTCTTTTTTCCATTGGACATTTTTTCCTGCTTTGTCAAGGGTTAGTTGACCCTAGAGTTGAGGGTCCACTTCTGGACTCTCTATTCTGTTCCTTTGATCTATGTGTCTGTTTTTATGCCAGTACCATACTGTCTTGATGATGACAGCTTTGTAACAGAGCTGAAGTCTGGAATTGTGATGCCACCCACCAAATTTGGTTTTCTTTTTAAACATTCTTCTGGACATGGGGAGATGGAGAGGAGAAATGAGTTGGGGAAATTGGAGGAGGAAATGAACTATGAGAGACTGTGGACTCTGAGAAACAAACAGAGGGTTTTGGAGGAGAGAGGGTGGGAGGCTGGGTGAGCCTGCTGGTTGGTATTATGGAGGGCACGTATTGCATGGGGCACTGGGTGTGATTCATAAACAATGAATTTTGGAACTCTGAAAAGAAATTTAAAAAATAAAAATAAAAAGAGAAAAAACATTCTTCTGGCTTTTGGGGTCTTTTCTTGTTCCATATAAATTTTAGGATATTTGTTCCATTTCTTTGAAAAAAGTTGATGGTATTTTGATAGGGATTGCATAAAATGTGTAGATTGCTTTAGGTAGCATGACATTTTAACAATGTTTCTTCTTCCAATTCATAAGGATGGAATGCTTTTCCATTTCTTTGTGTCTTGATTTCTTTCATGAGTACTTTATAGTTTTCTGAGTAAAGATTCTTTTCCTCTTTGGTTAGGTTTATTCCTAGGTATCTTATGGTTTTGGGTGCAACTCTAAATGGGATGGACTGCTTATTTTCTCTTTCTTCTGTCTTGCTGTTGGTGTAGAGAAATACAACTGATTTCTGTGCATTGATTCTATATCCTGACACTTTACTGAACTCCTGTACAAGTTCTAGCAGTTTTGGAGTGGAGTCTTTTGGGTTTTCCACATAAAGTATCATATCTGCAAAGGGTGAGAGTTTGATGACTTTTTTGCTGATTCAGATGCCTTTTATTTCTTTTAACAAAAAGAAACAGGCTAGGACTTCAATACTATGTTGAATAGCAGTGGTGATAGTGGACAGTCATGCTGTGTTCCTGACCTTAGGGGAAAAGCTCTCAGTTTTTCCCCATTGAGAATGATATTTGCTGTGGGTTTTTCATAGATGGTTTTGAGGATATTGAGGTATTTACTCTCTATCCATACACTGTGAAGAATTTTGGTCAAGAAAGGATACCGTATTTTGTCAAGTGCTTTTTCAACATCTGTTGAGAGTATCCTATGATTCTTGTTCTTTGTTTTATTAATGTATCACATTGATTGATTTGTGGATATTGAACCAAACTTGCAGCCCTGGAGTAAATCCCACTTAGTCCTGGTGAATAACCCTTTTAACGTACTGTTGGATCCTATTGGCTAGAATTTTGGTGAGAATTTTTGCATCCATGTTCATCAGGGATATTGGTCTGTAATTCTCCTTTTTGATGGGGTCTTTGGTTTTGGGATCAAGGTAATGCTGGCCATATAAAATGAGTTTGGAAGTTTTCCTTCCATTTCTATTTTTTGGAACAGTTTCAGGAGAATAGGTATTAATTCTTCTTTAAATGTTTGCTAGAATTCCCCTGGGAAGTTGTCTGGCCCTGGGCTCTTGTTTTTTGGGAGACTTTTGATAACTGCTTCAATCTCCTTACTGGTGATGTGTCTGTTCAGGTTTTCTATTTCTTCCTGGTTCAGTTTTGGTAGTTTATACATCTCTAGGAATGCATCCATTTCCTCCAGATTGTCAAATTGGCTGATGTATAGTCGCTCATAATGTGTTCTTATAATGGCTTGCATTTCTCTGGTGTTGGTTGTGATCTCTCCCCTTTCATTCATGATTTTATTAATTTGGGTCCTTTCTCTCTTCTTTTTGAGAAGTCTGGCCAGGGGTTTATCAATCTTATTAATTCTTTCAAAAGAACCAGCTCCTAGTTTTGTTGATCTGTTGTACTGTCCTTTTGGTTTGTATTTCATTGATTTCTGCTCTGATGTTTATTATTTCTCATCTCCTGCTGGGTTTAGGCTTTCTTTGCTGTTCTTTCTCCAGCTCCTTTAGGTGTAGGGTTGGTTTGTATTTGAGACCTTTCTTGTTTCTTGAGAAAGACTTGTATTTGTATATATTTTCCTCTCAGGACCAGCTTTGCTGTGTCCCAAAGATTTCGAGCAGTTGTGTTTTCATTTTTATTTGTTTCCGTGATTTTTAAAAATTCTTCTTTTAAATTTCCTGGTTGACCCATTCATTCTTTAGTAGGATGTTCTTTGGCCTTCAGGTAATTTGAGTTCTTTCCAACTTTCCTCTTGTGATTGAGTTCTAGCTTCAGAGCATTGTGGTCTGAAAATATGCAGGGATAGATCCCAGTCTTTTGGTACCAGTTGAGACCTGATTTATGACCCAGGATGTAATCCATTCTGGAGAATGTTCCATGTGCACTAGAGAAGAATGTGTATTCTGTTGTTTTGGGATGGAATGTTCTGAAGATATCTGTGATGTCCATCTGGTCCAGTGTGTCATTTAAGGCCTTTATTTCCTTGTTGACCTTTTGCTTAGATGATCTGTCCATTTCAGTGAGGGGGGTGTTAAAGTCCCCTACTGTTATTGTATTACTGTTGATGTGTTTCTTTGATTTTGTTATTAGTTGGTTTATATAATTGTCTGCTCCCATGTTAGGGGCATGGATATTTAAAATTGTTAGGTGGTCTTGTTGGACAGACCCTTTAAGTATGGTATGGAGTCCTTATCTCTTCTCATAGTCTTTGGCTTAAAATTTAATTTGTCTGATATAAGGATTGCCAGCCTAGCTTTCTTTTGATGTCCATTAGCATGGTAGATTGTTTTCTACCCCCTCACTTTAAGTCTGGAGGTGTCTTTGGATCTAAAATGAGTTTCTGGGGCGCCTGGGTGGCTCAGTGGGTTAAGCCGCTGCCTTCGGCTTAGGTCATGATCTCAGGGTCCTGGGATCGAGTCCCGCATCGGGCTCTCTGCTCAGCAGGGAGCCTGCTTCCCTTCCTCTCTCTCTGCCTGCCTCTCTGCCTGCTTGTGATCTCTGTCTGTCAAAGAAATAAATAAAATCTTAAAAAAAAATAAAATGAGTTTCTTGCAGACAGTATATCAATGGCTTTTTTTTTTTAATCCATTGTGATACCCCATGAAAGACACAATATATATTTAAAGTGGAGCTCGTCTTCAGTGGTAGTGGACTTAAGTGAATTAGTTAAAGAAGTATTTATCATTGTGACCTATTTTTGGAAGACTATTTTAGATCTGATTGTTGGGTCACTGTTTTCACTTTTCTTTTCTTTTCTTTCTTCTTACTTTCTTTCTTTAGTTTTATTCTTTTTATTATATTCAGTTAACCAACATATGGTACATCATTAATTTTTGATGTAGTGTTCCATGATTCATTAGTTGCATATAACACCCAGTGCTCATCACCACATGTGCCCTCCTTAATAACCATCACCCAGCTATCCCATCCTCCCACGTCCCTCCCTTCTATAAACTTTAGTTTGTTTCCCGGTGTCCAGAGACTCTCATGGTTTGTCTCTCTCTCTGATTCTCCACCCCCCCTTCAGTTTTCTCTCCCTTCGCCTGTGGTTCTCCATGCTATTCCTTATGTTCCACACATGAGTGTAATTGACACATACACATGAGTGTATCCACACATAATTGACTCTCTCTGCTTGACTTCTTTCACTCAGCATAATCCCCTCCAGTTCGATCCATGTTGATACAAAATTAGGTATTCATTCTTTCTGAACGTTGAGTAATTTTCCATTGTATATATGGACTACATCTTCTTTATCCATTCATTTGCTGAAGGACATCTCGGCTCCTTTCACAGTTCGGTTATTGTGGACATTGCTGCTATGAACACTGGGGTGCGGGTGCCCCTTCTTTTCACTACATCTGTATATTTGGGGTAAATACCACAGCTGATGAAGAGCTCATCCTGGGTCAGTGGTGATGTCAGCTCTACTCTTTTCTCTTGGTTTGTAGGTGCTTGCATTTCTGGTGGTATCTTTAATTCATGGGTGTCTGCATGAATAGTTTAAAATCACTTATTAATTCTGTGAATGATAGTTTAGTTAAAACCAGGTAACAGTAAGTCCATGTAACCAGGGTGCCTGGACTATTCCATCAGGAACTTGCTGCTGTTTGCTGTCCAGGTTCTGTGCATCACAATTTGACGGCAGCCCTGGGGTGTGGGGCATGTCAGGATCCAGCTGTCATCTCAAATACACAAAGCCTAATAAGTACATGTGCATGTGTATACATATTAAAGGAATGCAATCAGAAATAGTGGGTTTAATGTTCTCCTCCTGCATTGTTGGGTTTCTGTGTGCACCCAGGGGTGTGCTCACCCACCTCGGAGATCACAGTTGTAAGAGATGAGCTGCAGGGGGCATGAGAACAATGCATTTTTCTTTTTCCTGTCAGATTTTTTTTAAAAGATTTTATTTTTTTATTTCAGAGCGAGAGAACGCATAAGTAGAGGATGAGGCAGGCAGAGGGAGAGGGAGAAGTAGGCTCCTTGCTGAGCAGGGAGCCTGACATGGGGCTCGATGCCAGGACTGTGGGATCAAGACCTGACCTGAAGGCAGATGCTTAACCAACTGAGCCACCCAGATGCTCCTTCTGTCAGGTTCTTGATCAGCAAGCCCTCCTCTGCTGATCTTAAAGTCTTAGGGGACTCCCAAAAAGGTTCTCTCCACAAAGAGCATGGCCCTCCAACTCCACCAGGCACAGCCCTGATGAACTGCAGAGAGAAGAGAGACTTGGGACCTTGTGTCTCACCCGGGGAACAGTTAGCACCACTGGAATACAGCACTTGGGTTGGTGCTGCTCACTGACTGGTTAACTTAGCTCCGTCTTTCTCTGTACCTCATGTGAAGAAATATGATGCCATAAGGAAAGTATCTTCAGCTTCATAAGAGCTTCAGATGAGCCACACATCCCTGTGCACGTACTTAACTGCAATTGCTTCTGTTCAGAGAGAATGATCTGTTCTTCCTGATAAAGGCTTATCAGATACCTTTACCTTTCCAAGTAAAATGCTGTACGTCCAAACTCCAACATGCCAGCCAACTCATGTTGGCTTCATGATGTCAGGTTGATTTTGATTCCTCTGAAAAACACATACCTAAATTTCATCAGGCAATCCAACACCATCACTACTGGGTGCATTCCTTCTCCCACATACATCACACCTTTGCTTCTGTTCAGAGAGAACAATTTGTTCTCTGCTGGGTCTTTGATTTGATTAAAAAGTCCAAGACCCTGTAAGCCAAAGTGCTACACAGAATGGAGAGTCACCCTGCATTTGCTCCGACAGGCAATTCCCCCGACAGCTGTAAGCTGGATGGTTGTATCCTGACAACTCAGGAGGAAGAAGATATGATCAAGCAGAAGTGGAAGCTTCCGGGCCATAAGTGGAAACCGCTGCTGCCAGTCACCAAGGTGTGCGGCCCATGGGGGGCTGGGCAGGCTGGCCTCCAGCCTGGCCGCGTCCCTCAGATGCACCGTGATCAACAGTAACATGGACAAGCTTCTAAAAACCGTATCTTCATTTATGTCATGAAAACACAGGCTCTATTTCTTCATACTTTTGCATTTCTAACAAGTTTTGTTTTAAATCATCATGTGCAAGGAATATATACGTATTTCCATATATATGTATATGGAAGACATTTCTGCAGCATATTAACTTTTTAGAAGGGATGAGTAGCATATTCAAACCTCTAACCGTGTGTCCTCTGTGGAACGGATGCTGAGATATTCCGGAAGTGTCCGCTTCCATCCGGTAGGAAGATAGTCATTTGCGGGTCAGAGTGGGGTGTGAAGGTTGCTCCCACGGAGTTATGGGTGATGACCTCTGGGAGGTCACTTGCTTTCCTTATCAGGGTGTCTACTTCAATGACTATTACGAACCACAGACAGCATGGACCTGAGTGTTCATGTCAGTGTTCCCCAGGCTTGCGATCCCAACTAGCTTTTCTCTGTGGTCAGCCAACTCATTATCAGTGAGTACCTGTCACGGTTCATGGGTGCTGAGCCCACAGATGGCTGGCTCCGTGGGCCTCGCCCTGTGTTATCACAAGGGCGCTTCCCTGCTTCTCTTTCAGCTCTCCGCCAACAACAGTCACTTGTTCGACAGCCTGACCTTGGAGCTCCAGGACGTCATCACACACGCAAGGCTCACCATCTTCCCGGACGGTGGCGTGGGCCGCCTGCGACTCAAGGGCTTCCCCAGCTCCATCTGCCTGCTGCGGCCCCGTGAGAAGCCTATGATGAGGTTCTCCGTGAAAGCGGGCTTCCGAGCCAACCTCTGACTCCCCGCACGGCTGAGCGCTGGTCAACACGGTCCTACACATCTCCTGAAGTGTTCTTAACACCCCAAACTTAAGAGGCTCTAGCAATGAATCTTACCAAGATCAATGGGATTCCTGGTTATTTAATAAAGTGGTCACTCTCACACGCTGGTATCTGCACTTAACAGTTGCTGTGAAGCATGAGGTAGGTGAAAAATTGGCTGAGGCTGTGAAAGGCAGGTGGTCTCCTAGAGTTTACTTTTCAAACCACTCCGAGATCTTGATGTAGCACACTCTGTGCCTCTTCCGTCTACAGACGTTGCTATGTATCCATAGCCTATCACTTTCAACAGAAGTTTAAGCCCATCAAAACCACTGGAAAAATGTATTTCAGGAATCATTCATTGTCTCAGCTCAAGAGGACTGGCTCATCCCTACCCAGAAAAGGAATAATTTCCACAGGGGCACCCGTGCCCTGGAATTGTTCTTTCTCCCCCAAATGAAAGTGGATTCTGAGTGTCAGACCTGTGAGGAACCGTGTGCCAGCTGTGAGGAGAAATCTAGTTTCTCACAGGCTCTGAATGGTTCCATACAATTCTTCCTTGACGAGTTTTGATCATGGAGACAGTCCTGATGCGTCCCCCCATCCCAGCAACCTGTCCTGCATAGGAGGCCCGCAAGCGCAGTGGGAAGCGCAGAAGGAAGGTGAGTGTGGGGTGGTCCTCAGCACCCTCCCATTCCTGCCACCTTGCCAGAGAGGTAGATCACAGAGAGCGGCTGTCTCCCTTTCCCTGAGCTCTGCTCGCCGCACCTGTCTAGGCTCGCGGAGGCCCCTCCCCGGTCCTGGCTCTCCGCCCCCTCCCCTGTCCAAGCTTTCAGATGCCCGCCGCTCCCCTGCGCCGACTCCCTGCCTCCCCTCCCCTGACCATCGTCCTGCCCCTCTCTGGGCTGCAGGCCACAGGCGGTCACAATGGCCGGCTGGCGTCAGTGCGCGCAGGGAGCTGGGGTCACACTGCGGTCCTGCGCCCACGTCCTGGCTGCGCCCCGGCTCGAGGGCAGCGAGCGGTGTCCGGTGGCCCTGGGGCGGCGCGGCCATGGGCACGCGCGGGCCGCACGTGCTGGTGGACACCACGCCCGCCAAGACCATCCTGGTGTACCGCAACGGGGACGCGTTCTTCGTGGGCCGGAGGTTCGTGCTGCCGCGGCGCCCCGTGGCCACCTTCGAGGCGCTGCTGGACCAGCTGACCGAGCGGGTGGAGGTGCCTTTTGGCGTGCGGCGCCTGTTCACGCCGACGAGCGGGCACCCGGTGCTCGAGCTGCAGGCGCTGCGGGCGGGCGGCAAGTACGTGGCGGCCGGCCGCGAGCCCTTCAAGAAGCTCGAGTGAGTGCGGCGCCCCCTCCCCGCGCGGCCCGCTGCCCTCGAGGTGCGCTGTCCACTCGAGGCGCACCTGTCCCCCTACGCCCTCTGTGCGGGGTGACCCGGAGAGCGCGGGAGGGCAATGTTGCCCACTGTGGGCTGTGACCGGCGAGTGCGGGAGGGAGGTACACCTGTCGCCCTCTGCTCCGTGACCGGCCAGCGCGAGCGAGGGAGGTGCACTGTCGCCCCCTTCTCATGGTGACCAGGCGAGCGCAGAGCCGTGTTCTGTGCCTGGTGACTCGCCAGTGGGCCAGCACCCCTGTGCGCACAGCCCCCTCCTGCTGGTTGTGGGGCGGGCTGGCGTCCACCTGCGCCCCCTGCCCCCCGCCCCCCGCCGCGCCCCCAGGGTGGCCCTGAGGGCAAGCCGGTCTGAAAAGTCGACCTTGGCTGGAAGATCTGCAGGAAGGAAGGGAGTTAGCCCTGCGGGGAGAACTGGGGAAGCACGCTGGAAGGCAGGAATCAGATAAGGGTCACCCTCCGCCTGGCTTGCCCCCGTCTGGTGTTCGGCCATTCCTGGCTGGGCATTCTTGGGTGAACGCACTTGCTAAGGTGTGAAATGCGTGCATCTCCAGCAGAGTCTCCTGTTAGACTGGGGCCTTGGAAGCGTCATCTCCAGAATCCTGGCCTGTGAAGCAAGGCTGGCCCACAGCACAGACTGAATGTCTGCGGAGCAGAGAGACCCCCTCTCCAGTGTCTGCTTAGGTCAAGACAGCCCTCGGGAGAGATGTTAGCTGTCCTGGGGAGATGCACTTGTGTGTGAAATCCTGATGGAAACGGATTGGCCATATTCAACTTGTGAGTCCTACTGGATGGCATCCACTCATAATGCCAGTTTGATGCTTTTTTGTTTAGCCTGACACTGGTATCACAATCCCTTTGAGGTTTTACTGCTTGTGGGCTTATACAGCACAGTTCTGTTCATCTTCTCAGGAGTACTCCAGTGCTTCTTACAATTTCTCCGAGCTTTCTTAGTAACTGTCATTATACAAGTGTCTCTGAAACCCCAAATTCAAGCTTGCAGTTCTTCAACAAATAGCCGATGTTCACCCCTTCCCATGGGGCAGAGTCGGGGTGCTGTAGAGGCTGTGAGAGCTTTACGGTGCATGTTTATGGGAGATAAGAAGCAAGTCACCATAACAGAGAGAGGGGTCACTACTATGAGAGATTCTGTTTCGGAGCAGGGCCTCTGAAAAGGCTTCTTTACAAAATGCAAGGGGGGGAAGCTGTTTCTTATCCTTCCCGAATTCCTGACCTGTGGCAGGATCACCCATTTCCTGTGTCTGCCTTTAAAAGGCACACTGCCTGTGTTGGCACTGTTGCTAACTCATTTTTTTCTATGGTGAAATGTATTGTATATACAGCAGTGTATACAATATTCTATGTAGAGTTTAAGAAAACTCCGTATAAGCCACACACCGGATCAAGAGAGAACACAGCTGGTATTTGAAAACCTGCCACTTCCATCCCCATCCTTTTCCCACAGGTGACCACCACTCTTCTGGCTTTTGTATCATCTTTCCATGATAATCGATCCTCAAAGGACAGATTTTTCAATGTTCTCATGTTTGTGTACTTTTGGTTTTTTGTTGGTTGCTTTTCCACACGATAATAGGCCGTGATTTTCATCCCCGTCAATAGTGTGTGGCTGGAGATCACTGACCTCTGTGGCCATGTGCTCTTTCATGGACCAAAATGCCAGTTTACTTCTCCGATCTGTTGGTGGCTAATTTGGGTGGTTCTAAATTTTATGCCGAAATAAACGACAACACTGTTGTAAACGTTCTTTTGCTTGTCTGCTAGTGCGTATGGGTAAGACTCTCTCTAGAAGGGTGCATTAGTTACCTACTGCATATAACTAATCACCCCAAGCTTTTTGGCTTAAAACAGCTTTATTTTCTCGCAGTTTCTGGGGTCAGGAATTCAAAAGCAGCTTAGCTGAGTGATCCTGGCTCTGAGGCTCTCATGAGGTTGCAATCAGCATGCTGGCTACCGTCATCTGAAGGCCGGACTGGGGTGGGTGCTTCCAGGCTCACTCCCAAGGCTGAGGCAGGAAGCTTCACCCCTGCAGCGGGAGCCTCTTCATAGGTGACTTAGCAGCTGGCTCTCCCCAGCATCAGGGATCTGGGAGGAAGCCCGGCTGATGCTCCTGCTGGTTTTCTGTCATGCTGTCTTCTCTCTCTATCTGCCTAGTTATCTTTGTGTGCCGGATATTACTCTCAAAACTTATTTGCAGAAATAATTTGAGGCCTAGGGTGAAAATGTCTTTTGCCAAAGTTGATTTTTTGTGTGTTTTGGCCAGATACCTGTCATCAACTGTTCATGATCACCTTAATACAATTTCAGAATATGTGATAATTTGGGCCACCCAGATGGCTTGATGACTGGATGGACCCCATTGGGGTCCCAGTTCACAAATATGGATAGTTCACAAGAAGCCCCGTTGCTGGTGTGCCCTGAGCCAAGTGCTTCTACCTGCTGGCCACAGAGCCCATCAAAGACATGGTTCAACCTCTCAGCCATCTGTCTGTGGGCAGTAAGCCCTGGGCTGCAGTGGCCCCAGATAGTGGGCTCACATATTTGGATTTTCTTTATTTCCTGGACCTTGGCCTGGTAATTCCTCATTATTTTGTTAGATGTCTTATGTTTTGAGAAAATGCCATTTTGTCTGATTTTATTAGTTTTTAGTGGACAGGTTGATCAGAGTTACTTAGTCCATTGTCCCCAGGGATGGAAGTCTTCTCTCCCTCGTTCTTCACATATATTTTTATAGATGGATGATTCTGTTTGAATGACAGGGTCCTTCAGTCCACAGAAGCTATTTATCCTTTTCCTTTCTTTATTTGGGGAAGATTTTATTTTTTTCTTTATTTGAGAGATAGTGATAGAGAGAGAAAACAAGCTGGGGGAGGGGCAGAGGGGGAGAGAGGATCCCAAGCACACTTTCCGCTGAGTGTGGAGCCCAACATGGGGCTCGATCTCATGACCCTGAGATCCTAATCCGAGCAGAAACCAAGAGTTGCATACCTAACCGACTGCACCTTCTGGGGGCCCTGGAAGGTGTTTTTCTATTGTCTTTAAACTTCGAGGTTGCTGATGAGAAATCAGTTATCACAATTTACTTATTTGAAAGTAATATTTTATCTATTCTGGCTATTTAGAATGTATTTTCTTTAACTTCAGTGTACTGTGGTGTAAGTGATTTGTCCAAGTAGCCAATTGATTGAACTCTCTGGAGTCTGGTGTGGTAACTTTCAATAGCCCTTGTCTTCAGAGGATGCCTCTGTCTTACACTTTCTGTGTTTTCTGCCTTGGAGTTGATGTGGGTTGGCCTGTCTCACTGACATGAACCTCGGGGAGTCCTCCTCTCTGTCCGAATTTCTCTCTTTTTTCTTTGGGCTTTAGGTACTTGGTTCACATCAATCTTTTGGCTAATTTTTCTGCTGTACATAAGATGCTATCAAACCAATTCATTGAGTTTTAAATTTAAATTATTTAATTTTTCATTTCTAAAAATTCTCCCCCGTTCTTTTTCAAATCACGTGTATCGTTCTTTAGACTTTCTTGGTCCTGCATGTCCTTTCACACTTGCTTTTACTGAAATATTGTCCTTGTGCATCTGAGATGCCCGTGTTGGAAACCTGTTTCTATTTTCTGTTATTTTAGTCGTTTTTTTCTCAGTTGAGAGAGTAATCTTCTTGTTGGTTTACTTTTGACAGTAAGTGACTCCTTTTATGTGGATGTTAGTTGAGGAAATTCCTGCAGGGCTGAGATAAAGGTGAGACTCTTTGGAGAGGGCTGCTGAGCTGATCTTCTGCAGGCTGCTCACCCGAAGACACCCGGGGTGCAGGTAGTAACGGACTTGGGAACCCACCCAGATAGTGTAATTTTGTGAGCAAGCTGGCTTGTATCTGAATTCTTAATTGCATCTGCAAAGATGCAAATTAAACATCCTATTGTTTTTGAAGGAAAATCTTAATCCATCGACATCTGAGTTGCCAAGAGGAATTGAATTAATGCCCTGACATTTTGAGTTAAGTTTGTGACAGTGCTAATCCTGCTAAATCCTGTTTGCTACAGTGAGCCTCACTGACAAGAATTCATTCCTTTATAGATGTCCAATTTTGTGATGATTGTTTTCAGGCTTGATTATATGCTATATCATGATATATATATATATCACTGTAACCAGCTGCAAACGGAAAGATTGTGTCCTGAAATTCCTACGTTGAAACCTAATCCGCAGTGTGGGTGTTAGGAGGTGGGGCTTTTGGGAGGCGAGCTGGTCATGAATAGGATTAGTGTACTTGTAAAAGGATGTGGACAGCTCGATGCCCTTGCCTGCCATGTGAGGACACATGAGAAGGCAGCTGTCCATGGACCTGGACGAGGGCCCTCGCCAGAACCCAGGCACACAGGCCTCTCATCTCAGACTCCCAGCCTCCAGAACAGTGATACACTAATGACTGTTGTTGACTCCACTCTGTCTGGATGTCTTTACTACCATCACTCCAGTGGACTTAGACACTCCGTACACTGAATTCTGATTTCCTACAGAATCCAGTGTTCAGGTAGCAGAATATGTTGCTACTAAAATTGACATTAAAATCCTTTTCAGTGTATGTATAATGAAAAGTATTTAATCCCCCCTCCCAAACATTTCTTTGTAAAATCAGTGTGTGTTTTATGTATGAGCTGATGAGGAAGGAAGCCCTGAAGCATGGGCCAACATGCCCAAACGTGCTCGGTACATGCTTTTCTTTCCTCTGTCCAGTGGGTCGAGGAGTTTTCTAATAGACCCTGTTAGACCCTTTATTTGGTGGGGAGACTGTCATAGTTTATTTGAAATGTTTTGGACGCATGGTCAAAAAACTGACACTTGGAGGTGTTTCTCTTCTCAGATCTCTTCAGGTTTGTTAGTGTTTTCCATGAGGGAGGCAGTGTGATCCTGTTCACTGGTCAGGGTGGGGAGTAGGGAGGGTCAGGGCATTTCCAGGTGTCCTGGAGACTCTGGAATCATCCGTGTACCTTCAGCGATGTACATAGATGGGTGCTCTTTGCTTGTGAAGTTCATCACGGAGAGACATTTAAATTTCATTTTCTTTACTGCTTTTTAGATCAGTAAGGTATGAAATCAGAATCCAGACTTAGGTGAATAAAGCTCTGACAAATCTTTTGGCCTGATTTCTGCTGGTGTCAGTAAGCTAGCACTTGTTGGAATGTATATTCTGTAATTACTGAGCCATTGGGCAGTTAAAGTTAATTTTCTCTAGCAAATAATCTTCTAATTGTGCCACCAGCAAATGAACTTTGCAGTGAAACCTAATGATGTGTTAGCCATCGTGGAGCTCTTCTCATAATAATGGCTGCAAAAGGGTACATCGAAAAGACAAACACCATCAAGTCTGTATAGAATCCGATCATTATTCAAACCCTACATTTTCTGGGATGAATTAATTTGAGATGAGGAACATAGGTTTTTCTTCTATAAAACAAAATATTATAGGCTAGTAATTGCTCCTTAAAAAAAATGTCCAGTAAAACATAGAATTCACGATTTCTTTTGTGGAGAAAACTATATTCACAAAAGAACGTAAATCAAGACATGGTGTGTGTGCCCATGATTGGGGGGAACCCCAGAGAATTTGAATTATACCAGGAATTTTTCCTGGTTGCCTTATTATCAAATCAAATGTAATGTTTGATTACAATATGAAAGAGCTTTAAATCACACTATCATAGTTAGCCTGCACCCAACATTTACTTCTGTCTCCTTGCCACCCGTTTGTATCCTGAGGATAGTGGGTATCAGGAAAAGGAGGCAGCTGAGCCAGATATCAGGAGTGTGGTCTCAGGGACAGAAGGCCTGGGTTGCATTGAATCCTGGCTCTTCCTATCTCAGTAGCATTTAGCCAATTACATGACCTTGCTGAAGATCCATGTCCTCATCAAAATGGGGTGAGTTCATAGCCAATGTGGTGCTGTGAAATTTAATGCACGCAGTACTTTAAAATGCCTGACTTAATTCAAATGGGCTTTCTTCCTTTCCTTTGTTCTCTGGAAGCAGCACCGAGTGACTTTGCACGTTAATGTCCAGTTTCTGCTCAAATGCCGGCTCCCCTCTTTCCACCCCCAAGGAAACCCACATCCTACAAAGCCCTTCTCCAAACACTGGCCTAAAGACTCCAGTTAACTGCATCTCTGAGGAATTAGTTTTTCTTTCTCTGTTGTATTTGTCAGTTTTTTGGAGGGAAACATTGAAATGATAAACAGCATTTTGTTTTTTGGTTGAATCTTTTTATGCCTTAGTTTTTCTTTTTTCCCCCCATGCTTGCTTGCTTGCTTTTTCTTTCTTAATTAATTAATTAACATATAATGTATTATTTACCCCAGGGATACAGGTCTGTGAATAATGAGTCGTACAATTCACAGCACTCCCCATAGCACATATCCTCTCCAATGTCCATCCCGCAGCCACCCTATTCCTACCCCCCCACCTCCAGCAAACCTCAGTTTGTTTTGTGAGATTAAGAGTCTCTTATGGTTTGTCTCCCTCCTGATCCCATTTTATCCTTCCATACCCCACATGGACCCCGCCAGCCTCTCAAATTCCTCATATCAGAGAGATTATATGATCATTGTTTTTCTCTGATTGACTTGTTTCACTCAGCAAAATACCCTCTAGTTCCTCCACATTGTTGCAAATGGCAAGATTTCGTTTCTTTTGATGGCTGCATAGTATTCCATTGTATATAAATATATACCACTCGTCTTTTTTTTTTTTAGTTTTTAAAAAAAATTTTTATTTTTTAAATTTCTTTTCAGTGTTCCAAGATTCATTGTTTATGCACCACACACAGTACTCCATGCAATCAGTGCCCTCCATAATACCCACCACCAGGCTCACCCAACCCCCCACTCCATCTCCTCCAAATCCCTCAGTTTGTTTCTCAGAGTCCACAGTCTCTCATGGTTTATCTCCCCTTTCAATTTCCCACAACTCACTTCTCCTCTCCCATCTTCCCATGTCCTCCGTGTTATTCCTTATGCTCTGCAAATAAGTGAAACCATATGATAATTGACTCTCTCTGCTTGACTTATTTCACTCAGCATAATCTCCTTTATAGATTTTGGATCCTGTCCATGTTGCTACAAAAGTTGGGTGTTCATCCTTTCTGATGGAGGCATCATACTCCATAGTGTATATGGACCACATCTTCCTTATCCATTTGTCTGTCGAAGGGCATCTTGGTTCTTTCCACAGTTTGGCGACTGTGGCCATTGCTGCTATGAACATTGGGGTACAGATGGCCCTTCTTTTCACTACACCTCTATCTTTGCAGTAAATACCCAGTAGTACAATTGCAGGGTCAGAGGGCAGCTCTATTTTTAATTTCTTGAGGAATCTCTGCACTGTTTTCCAAAGTGGCTGCACCAACTTGCATTCCCACCAACAGTGTAAGAGGGTTCCCCTTTCTCTACATCTTCTCCAACACTTGTTCTTTACTGTCTTGTTAATTTTGTCCATTCTAGCTGGTGTAAGGTGGTATCTCGATGTGGTTTTGATTTGATTCTCCTGATGGCTAATGATGATGAACATTTGTTCATGTGTGTTAACCATTTTATACCACATCTTCTTTATCCATTCATCTGTTGATGGACATCTAAGCTCTTTACATAGTTTGGTTATTGTGGACATTGCTGCTGTAAACATTTGGGTGCACATGCCCCTTTGTATCACTACATTTGAATCTTTAGGGTAAATACCCAGTAGTGCAATTGCTGACTTATAGGGTAGCTCTATTTTCAACTTTTTGTGGAACCTCCATATTCTTTTCCAGAGTGGCGGCACCAGCTTACATTCCCACCAACAGTGTAGGAGGATTCCCCCTTTTCCACATCCTTGCCAACATCTTTTGTTTCCTGACTTGTTAATTTTAGCCATTCTGACTGGTGTGAGGTGGTATCTCATTGTGGTTTTGATTTGTATTTCCCTGATGCTGAGTGATGCGGAACACTTTTTCATGTGTCTGTTGGCCATTTGGAAGTCTTCTTTGCAGAAATGTCTTTTCGTGTCTTCTGCCTGTTTCTTAATTGGATTATTTGTTCTTTGGGTGTTGAGTCTGGTAAGTTCTTTATAGATTTTGGATACTAGCCCTTTATCTGATATGTCATTTGCAAATATCTTCTCCCATTCTGTCAGTTGTCTTTTCGTTTTGTTGACTGTTTCCTCTGCTGTGCAAAAGCTTTCTATCTTGATGAAGTCTCAATATTCATTATTGACCTTGCTTCCCTTGCCTTTGGCGATGTTTCTAGGAAGAAGTTGCTGTGGGTGAAGTCAAAGAGGTTGCTGCTTGTCTACTCCTCAAGGATTTTGATGGATTTCTGTCTCACATTGAGCTCTTTCATCCATTTTGAGTCTATTTTTTAAAAAAAGTTTTTATTAATTTTTAAAATTTCTTTTCAGTGTTCCAAAATTCATTGTTTATGCACCACATGCAGTACTCCATGTAATACCCAACGTGCCCTCCATAATACCCACCACCAGGCTCACCCAACCTCCCACCCCCACCCCTCCAAAACCTTCAGATTGTTTTTCAGAGTCCATAGGCTCTCATGGTTCATCTCCCCTTTCAATTTCCCCCAACTCACCTTTCCTCTCCATCTCCCCATGTCCTCCATGTTATTCCGTATGCTCCACAAATAAGTGAAACCATATGATAATTGACTCTCTCTGCTTGACTTATTTCACTCAGCATAATCTCCTCCAGTCCCATCCATGTTGATACAAAAGTTGGGTATCATCCTTTCTGATGGAGGCATCATTCTTCATAGTATATATGGACCACATCTTCCTTATCCATTTGTCCATCGAAGGGCATCTTGGTTCTTTCCACAGTTTGGTGACTATGGCCATTGCTGCTATGAACATTCGGGTACAGATGGCCCTTCTTTTCACTACATCTGTATCTTTGGGGTAAATACCCAGTAGTGCAATTGCAGGGTCATAAGAAAGCTCTATTTTTAATTTCTTAAGGAATCTCTGCACTGTTTTCCAAAGTGGCTGCACCAACTTGCATTCCCACCAACAGTGTAAGAGTATTTCCCTTTTTCTAAATCCTCTCTAACACATGTTGTTTACTGTCTTGCTAATTTTGTCCATTCTAGCTGGTGTAAGGTGGTATCTCAATGTGGTTTTGATTTGAATCTCCCTGATGGCTAGTGATGATGAACATTTTTCATGTGTCTATTAGCCATTTGGATGTCTTCATTGGAGAAGTGTCTTGTTCATGTCTTCTGCCCATTTTTTGATGTGATTATCTGTTTTGTGTGTGTTGAGTTTGAGGAGTTCTTTATAGATCCTGGATTTCAGCCCTTTGTCTGTATTGTCATTTGGAAATATCTTCTCCCATTCCATGGGTTGCCTCTTTGTTTTGTTGACTGCCTTTTTGTTTTGTTGACTGTTTCCTTTGCTGTGCAGAAGCTTTTGATCTTGATGGAGTCCCAAAAATTCATTTCCACTTTTGTTTCCTTTGCTTTTGGAGATATATCTTGAAAGAAGTTGCTGTGGCCGATGCCAAAGAGGTTACTACCTATGTTTTCTCCTTTAGGATTCTGATGGATTCCTGCCTCACGTTGAGGTCTTTTATCCATTTCGAGTTCATCTTTGAGTATGGTGTAAAAGAATGGTCAAGTTTCATTCTTCTACACATAGCTGTCAACAAATTAATCCAACTCCACACAAAAGAAGGGAAATAATCACAATTAGAGCAGAGATCAATGAGCTAGAAACTAGAGATACAGTAGAGCACATCAATGAACCTAGAAGCTAGTTTTTTGAAAGAATCAATAAGATTGATAAACCATTGGCCAAACTAATCCAAAAGAAAAGAGAGAACACCCAAATTAATAAAATTATGAATGAAAAGGGAGAGATTGCAACTAACACCAAAAAAATAGAAACAATCATCAGGAATTATCAACAGTTATATGCCACCAGTTTTATTTTTGTTTTTCAACATTTCCTTAGTGATTCGGGGTCTCTTCTGGTTCCATACAAATTTTTGGATTATTTGCTCCAGCTCTTTGAAGATAACCGGTGGAATTTTGATCGGAATGGCATTAAAAGTATAGATTGCTCTAGGCAGTATAGACATTTTAACAATGTTTATTCTTCTGATCCAAGAGCATGGAATGGTCTTCCATCTTTTTGTGTCTTCTTCAATTTCTTTTTTTTTTTTTAAGATTTTTATTTATTCATTTGACAGAGAGAGATCACAAGTAGACGGAGAGGAAGGCAGAGAGAGAGAGAGAGAGAGAGAGAGAAGCAGGCTTCCCGCTGAGCAGAGAGCCCGATGTGGGACTCGATCCCAGGACCCTGAGATCATGACCTGAGCCGAAGGCAGCCGCTTAACCCACTGAGCCACCCAGGCGCCCCTCTTCTTCAATTTCTTTCATGAATGTTCTGTAGTTCCTCGAGTACAGATCCTTTACCTCTTTGGTAGGTTTATTCCCAGGTATCTTATGGTTATCTATAGTAAATGGAATCAATTCTCTAATTTCCCTTTCTGTATTTTCATTGTTAGTGTATAAGAAAGCAACTGATTTCTGTACATTGACCTTGTATCCTGCCACATTACTGAATTGCTGTATGAGTTCTGGTAGTTTGGAGGTGGAGTCTTTTGGGTTTTCCATATAAAGAATCATGTCATCTGTGAAGAGAGAGAGTTTGACTTCTTCATTGCACGTTACCTGATTTCAAGCTTTACTACAAAGGTGTGATCACCAAGACAGCATGGTACTGGCATAAAAACAGACACACAGACCAGTGGAACAGAGTAGAGAGCCCAGATATGGACACTCAACTCTATGGTCAGTTAATCTTTGACAAAACAGGAAAAAATATACAGTGGAAAAAAGACAGTCTCTTCAATAAATGGTGCTGGGAAAACTGGGCAGCTATATGTAGAAGAATGAAACTCAACCATTCTCTTACACCGTACACAAAGATAAACTCAAAATGGGTAAAAGACCTCAACATGAGACAGGAATCCATCAGAATTCTAGAGGAGAACATAGGCAGTAATCTCTTCGACATCAGCCACAGCAACTTCTTTCAAGATATATCTCCAAAGGCAAAGGAAACAAAAGCCAAAATAAACTTTTGGGACTTCATCAAAATCAAAATCTTCTGCACAGCAAAGGAAACGGTCAAGAAAACAAAGAGGCAACCCACGGAATGGGAGAAGATATTTGCAAATGACAGTACAGACAAAAGATTGATATCCAGGATCTATAAAGAACTCCTCAAACTCAACACACACAAACAGATAATCATATCAAAAAATGGGCAGAAGATATGAACAGACACTTCTCCAATGAAGACATACAAATGGCTATCAGACACATGAAAAAATGTTCATCATCACTAGCCATCAGGGAGATTCAAATTAAAACCACATTAAGATATCACCTTACACCAGTTAGATCTGTCCATTTCAGTGAGGGGAGTGTTAAAATCCCCTACTATTATTGTATTCTTGTCGATGTGTTTCTTTGATTTTGTTATTAATTGGTTTATATAGTTGGCTGCTCCCACGTTAGGGGCATAGATATTTAAAATTGTTAGAGCTTCTTGTTGGACAGTTCCTTTGAGTATGATATAGTGTCCTTCCTCATCTCTTATTATAATCTTTGGCTTAAAATCTAATTGATCTGATATAAGGATTGCCACTCCTGCTTTCTTCTGATGTCCATTAGCATGGTAAATTCTTTTCCACCCCCTCACTTTAAACCTGGAGGTGTCTTCGGGTGTAAGATGAGTTTCTTGTAGGCAACATATAGATGGTTTTTGTTTTTTTATCCATTCTGATACCCTGTGTCTTTTGATTGGGGCATTTAGCCCATTAACATTCAGGGTAAGTATTGAGAGATATGAATTTAGTGCCATTGTATTGCCTGTAAGGTGACTGTTATTGTATATTGTCTCTGTTTCTTTCTGATCTACTACTTTGAGGGTCTCTCGTTGCTTAGAGGACCCCTTTCAATATTTCCTGTAGAGCTGGTTTGGTGTTTGCAAATTCTTTCAGTTTTTGTTTGTCCTGGAAGCTTTTAATCTCTCCTTCTATTTTCAATGATAGCCTAGCTGGATATAGTATTCTTGGCTGCATGTTTTTCTCATTTAGTGCTCTGAATATATCATGCCAGCTCTTTCTGGCCTGCCAGGTCTCTGTGGATAAGTCTGCTGCCAATCTAATATTTTTACCATTGTACGTTACAGACTTCTTTTCCCGGGCTGCTTTCAGGATCTTTTCTTTGTCACTAAGACTTGTCAATTTTACTATTAGGTGACGGGGTGTAGACCTATTCTTATTGATTTTGAGGGGGGTTCTCTGAACCTCCTGGATTTTGATGCTTGTTCCCTTTGCCATATTGGGGAAATTCTCTCCAATAATTCTCTCCAATATACCTTCTGCTCCCCTCTCTGTTTCCTCTTCTTCTGGAATCCCAATTATTCTAATGTTGTTTCGTCTTATGGTGTCACTTATCTCTCGAATTCTCCCCTCGTGGTCCAGTAGCTGTTTGTCCCTCTTTTGCTCAGCTTCTTTATTCTCTGTCATTTGGTCTTCTATATCGCTAATTCTTTCTTCTGCCTCATTTATCCTAGCAGTGAGAGCCTCCATTTTTGATTGCACCTCATTAATAGCTTTTTTGATTTCAACTTGGTTAGATTTTAGTTCTTTTATTTCTCCAGAAAGGGCTTTTATATCTCCCGAGAGGGTTGCTTTAATATCTTCCATGCCTTTTTCAAGCCCGGCTAGAACCTTGAGAATCATCATTCTGAACTCTATATCTGACATATTACCAATGTCTGTATTGATTAGGTCCCTAGCCTTTGGTATTGCCTCTTGTTCTTTTTTTTGTTGTGAATTTTTCCGCCTTGTCATTTTGTCCAGATAAGAGTTTATGAAGGAGCAAGTAAAATACTCAAAGGGTGGAAACAACCCCAGGAAAATATGCTTTAGCCAAATCAGAAGAGATCCTGAATTGTGAGGGGGGAGAAAGGGGATAAAAAGGGGTTCAGAAAGAAAGAAAGAAAAAAAAAACTATTAAAAAAAAGAAAGCCGATAAAGAAAAAATATAAAAAGAGGAAAAAATATATATATATTAGATAAACTATTTAAAAAACGTTAAAAAAAAGAAAATGGTAAAAGTTAAAAAAAATTTAGCAGAAGAAGAGAAAAAGAAAAAAAAATTGAAAAAGAAAAAAAAATTAAATTAACTGCAAGGCTAAAAAATCATGGGGAGAAAGCCATGAGTTCCGTGCTTTGCTTTCTTCTCCTCTGGAATTCCGCCGTTCTCCTTGGTAGGTGAACTTGGTCCTGGCTGGGTTTCCCGTAGATCTTCTGGGGGAGGGGCCCGTTGTAGTGATTCTCAAGCGTCTTTGCCCCAGGCGGAGTTGCACCGCCCTTACCCGGGGCCGCGCTGAGTCATCCGCTCGGGTTCGCTTTCGGGAGCTTTTGTTCCCTGAGCGCTTTCCGTTGAGTCCGGAGGACGGGAATAAAGATGGCGGCCTCCCGGTGTCCGGCCCGGAGGAGCCGAGAGCCCGGGGCCCCACTCCTCAGTGCGCCCTCAGAGAACGGCGCCAAATGACTCTCGTCACCCTGGCCTCCGGCCGCGCTCCGAGCTGACGGAGCCTGCGACCGGTTCAAGGCGACCCCGAGCTGAGAGTCACTCCTCGGCTCTGTCTCTGCAGCCGGCTTCCCCGTTCTAATACCGGTAAGCTCTGCGACACTGAGACACCCCCGATCCTTCTGCGACCCTGCGGGACCTGAGGCCGCGCTTACCCCGCCTGGGCTTCACCCCAGTTAAGCCTCTGGAGCGATGTCCCTCAGCGGAACAGACTTTTAAAAGTCCTGATTTTGCTCCGTTGCTCCGCCGCTCGCCGGGAGCCGGCCCCTCCCCCCGCGGTCTATCTTCCCGTCGCTTTGGATTCACTTCTCCGCCAGTCCTACCTTGCAGAAAGTGGTTGATTTTCTGTTTCTGGAATTGCTGTTCTTCTTCTCTTCAATCTCCCGTTGGATTTGTAGGTGTTTGCAATCTTTAGATAAGCTATTTAGCTGATCTCCCGCTACCCGAAGTAGTCTCAGCCTGCTACTTCTCCGCCATCTTGACTCCTCCCCCCACCTTACACCAGTTAGAATGGCCAAAATTAGCAAGACAGGAAACAACGTGTGTTGGAGGGGATGTGGAGAAAGGGGAACCCTCTTACACTGTTGGTGGAATGCAAGTTGGTGCAGCCTCTTTGGAGAACAGTGTGGAGATTCCTCAAGAAATTAAAAATAGAACTTACCTATGACCCTGCAATTGCACTACTGGGTATTTACCCCAAAGATACAGATATAGTGAAAAGAAGGGCCATCTGTACCCCAATGTTTATAGCAGCAATGGCCACAGTCGCCAAACTGTGGAAAGAACCTAGATGCCCTTCAATGGACGAATGTATAAAGAAGATGTGGTCCATATACACTATGGAGTATGATGCCTCCATAAGAAAGGATGAATCCCCAACTTTTGTAGCAACATGGACGGGACTGGAAGAGATGATGCTGAGTGAAATAAGTCAAGCAGAGAGAGTCAATTATCATATGGTTTCACTTATTCGTGGAGCATAACAAATAGCATGGAGGACATGGGGAGTTAGGAGAAGGGAGTTGGGGGAAATTGGAAGGGGAGGTGAACAATGAGAGACTATGGACTCTGAAAAACAATCTGAAGGGTTTGAAGAGGTGGGGGGGTGGGAGGTTGGGGGAACCAGGTGGTGGGTATTAGAGAGGGCACGGACTGCATGGAGCACTGGGTGTGGTACAAAAACAATGAATACTGTTATGCTGAAAATAAATAAAAAATAATAATAATTAAAAAAAAACCAGTTATATGCCAATAAGGTAAGCAACCTAAATGAAATGGATACATTCCTGGAAAACTATAAACTTCCAAAACTGAATCAGGAAGAAATTGACAACCTGAATAGGCCAATATCTAGTAATGAGATTGAAGCAGTGATCAAAAACTCCCCAATAAACAAGAGCCCAGGACCTGATGGATTCCCTGGGGAATTCTACCAAACTTTCAAAGAAGAAATAATACCTATTCTCCTGAAGCTGCTTCAAAAAATTGAAGCAGAAGGAAAACTTCCAGACTCTTATTATGAAGCCAGCTTTACCCTGATCACTAAACCAGGCAAAGACTCCACCAAAAAGGAGACTTTTGGACCAATATCCCTGATAAATATGGATGCTAAGATTCTCAACAAGATCCTAGCTAATAGGATCCAACAGTACATTACAAAGATTATCCACCATGACCAGGTGGGATTCATCCCTGGGTTGCAAGGGTGGTTCAACAGTCACAAATCAATCAATGTGATAGAACAAATCAATAAGAGAAGAGAGAAGAACCACATGGTCTTCTCAATTGATGCAGAAAAAGCATTTGACAAAATCCAGTATCCGTTCCTGATTAAAATGCTTCAAAGTATAGGGATAGAGGAAATATTCCTCAACTTCATAAAAACTATTAATGAAAAACCCACAGTGAATATCATCCTCAATGGGAAAAAGCTGACAGCCTTCCCTTTGAGATCAGGAACATGACAAGGACATCCACTCTCACCACTCTTGTTCAACATAGTATTAGAAGTCCTAGCAACAGCAATCAGACAACAAAGAGAAATAAAAGGTATCCAAATTGGCAATGAAGAAGTCAAACTCTCTCTCTTCACAGATGACATGATACTTTATATGGAAAACCCAAAAGACTCCACCTCCAAACTACTAGAACTCATACAGCAATTCAGTAATGTGGCAGGATACAAAGTCAATGTACAGAAATCAGTTGCTTTCTTATACACTAACAATGAAAATACAGAAAGGAAAATTAGAGAATCGATTCCATTTGCTATAGCACCAAGAACCATAAGATACCTGGGAATAAACCTAACCAAAGAGGTAAAGGATCTGTATTCGAGGAACTACAGAACACTCATGAAAGAAATTGAAGAAGACACAAAAAGATGGAAGACCATTCCATGCTCTTGGATCAGAAGAATAAACATTGTTAAAATGTCTATACTGCCTAGAGCAATCTATACTTTTAATGCCATTCCAATCAAAATTCCACCAGCATTTTTCAAAGAGCTGGAGCAAACAATCCCAAAATTTGTATGGAATCAGAAGAGACCCTGAATTGCTAAGGAAATGTTGTAAATCAAAACAAAACAAAACAATACTGGGGGCATCACAGTGCTTGATTTCAAGATTTACTACAAAGCTGTGATCACCAAGACAACATGGTACTGGCATAAAAACAGACACATAGACCAGTGGAACAGAGTAGAGACCCCAGATATGGACCCTCAACTCTATGATCAAATAATCTTCGACAAAGCAGGAAAAAATATCCAGTGGAAAAAAGAAAGTCTCTTCAATAAATGGTGCATTTTGAGTCTATTTTTATGTGTGGTGTAAGGAAATGGTCCAGTTTCATTCTTCTGGTTGTGGCTGTCCAAATTTCCCAAAACCATTCATTCCCAAGACCATACTGTCCTGATAATTACAGCTTTGTCATAGAGCTTGAAGTCCGGAATTGTGATCCCACCAAATTTGGTTTTCTGTTTAAACATTCCTCCTGCTATTTGGGGTCTTTTCTGGTTCCATACAGATTTTAGGTTTATTTGTTCCATTTATTTCAAAAAAGTTGATGGTATTTCGATACAGATTGCATAAAATGTGTAGATTGCTTTAGGTAGCATAGACATTTTCACAATATTTGTTCTTCCAATACATGAGCATGGAATATTTTCCATTTCTTTTTGTCTTCCTGTATTTCTTTCATGAGTACTTCATAGTTTCTGAGTACAGATTCTTTGCCTTTTTGGTCAGGTTTATTCCTAGGTATTTTTTGGTTTTGGGTGCAACTGTAAATGGGATGGACTGCTTAATTTCTCTTTCTTCTGTCTTGCTGTTGTTGTATAGAAACGCAACTGATTTCTGTGCATTGATTTTATATCCTGACATTTTACAGAACTCCTGTATGAGTTCTAGCAGTTTTGGAGTGGAGTCTTTTGGGTTTTCCACTTAAACTATCGTATCATCTGCAAAGAGTGAGAGTTTAACTTCTTCTTTGCCAGTTCGGATGCCTTTTATTTCTTTTTGTTGTCTGATTGCTCAGGCTAGGACTTCTAGTACTATGTTGAATAGCAGTGATGATAGGGACAGTCCTGCTGTGTTCCTGACCTTAGGGGAAAAGCTCTCAGTTTTTCCCCATCGAGAATGATATTTACTGTGGGTTTTTCATAGATGGCTTTGAGGATATTGAGGCATTTACTCTCTATCCCTGTACTGTGAAGAATTTTTGATCAAGAAAGGATATTGTATTTTTTCAAATGCTTTTTCAACATCTGTTGAGAGTATCCTATTATTGTTCTTTGTTTTATTATTGTATTGTATCACATTGATTGATTTGCGGATATTGAACCAAACTTGCAGCCCTGGAGTAAATCCCACTTGGTCATGGTGAATAGCCCTTTTAATGTACTGTCGGATCCTACTGGCTAGAATTTTGGTGAGAATTTTTGCATCCATGTTCATCAGGGATATTGGTCTGTAATTCTCCTTTTTGATGGGGCCTTTGTCTGGTTTTGGGATCAAGGTAATGCTGGCCATATAAAATGAGTTTGGAAGTTTTCCTTCCATTTCTATTTTTTGGAACAGTTTCAGGAGAATAGGTATTAATTCTTCTTTAAATGTTTGCTAGAATTCCCCTGGGAAGTTGTCTGGCCCTGGGCTCTTGTTTTTTGGGAGACTTTTGATAACTGCTTCAATCTCCTTACTGGTGATGTGTCTGTTCAGGTTTTCTCTTTCTTCCTGGTTCAGTTTTGGTAGTTTATACATCTCTAGGAATGCATCCATTTCCTCCAGATTGTCAAATTGGCTGATGTATAGTCGCTCATAATGTGTTCTTATAATGGCTTGCATTTCTCTGGTGTTGGTTGTGATCTCTCCCCTTTCATTCATGATTTTATTAATTTGGGTCCTTTCTCTCTTCTTTTTGAGAAGTCTGGCCAGGGGTTTATCAATCTTATTAATTCTTTCAAAAGAACCAGCTCCTAGTTTTGTTGATCTGTTGTACTGTCCTTTTGGTTTGTATTTCATTGATTTCTGCTCTGATGTTTATTATTTCTCATCTCCTGCTGGGTTTAGGCTTTCTTTGCTGTTCTTTCTCCAGCTCCTTTAGGTGTAGGGTTGGCTGTATATTTGAGACCTTTCTTGTTTCTTGAGAAAGACTTGTATTTGTATATATTTTCCTCTCAGGACCAGCTTTGCTGTGTCCCAAAGATTTCGAGCAGTTGTGTTTTCATTTTCATTTGTTTCCATGATTTTTTTTTTTAAATTATTTATTCATTTGACAGAGATCACAAGTAGGCAGAAAGGCAGGCAGAGAGAGAGAGAGAGAGGAAGGGAAGCAGGCTGCCTGCTGAGCAGACAGCCTGATGCAGGGCTCAATCCCAGGACCCTGGGAGCATGACCTGAGCCGAAGGCAGAGGCTTTCACCTACTGAGCCACCTAGGTGCCCCTGTTCCATGATTTTTAAAAATTCTTTTTAATTTCCTGGTTGACCCATTCATTCTTTAGTAGGATGCTCTTTAGCCTCCAGGTAATTTGAGTTCTTTCCAACTTTCCTCTTGTGATTGAGTTCTAGTTTCAGAGCATTGTGGTCTGAAAAGATGCAGGGATAGATCCCAGTCTTTTGGTATCAGTTAAGACCTGATTTGTGACCCAGGATGTAATCCATTCTGGAGAATGTTCCATGTACACTAGAGAAGAATGTGTATTCTGTTGTTTTGGGATGGAATGTTCTGAAGATATCTGTGATGTCCATCTGGTCCAGTGTGTCATTTAAGGCCTTTATTTCCTTGTTGACCTTTTGCTTAGATGATCTGTCCATTTCAGTGAGGGGGGTGTTAAAGTCCCCTACTGTTATTGTATTACTGTTGATGTGTTTCTTTGATTTTGTTATTAGTTGGTTTATATAATTGTCTGCTCCCATGTTAGGGGCATGGATATTTAAAATTTTAGGTTCTTGTTGGACACACCCTTTAAGTATGATGTGGTGTCCTTCCTCATCTCTTCTCATAGTCTTTGGCTTAAAATCTAATTAGTCTGATATAAGCATTGCCAGCCCAGCTTTCTTTTGATGTCCATAACACGGTAAATTATTTTCCACCCCCTCACTTTAAATCTGGAGGTGTCTTTGGGTCTATCCATTCTGACACCCTTTGTCTTTTGATTGGGGCATTTAGCCCATTTACATTTAGGGTAACTATTGAAAGATATGAATTTGGTGCCATTGTATTGCCTGTAAGGTGACTATTGCTGTATATTGTCTCATTTCCTTTCTGTTTTGTTACTTTTAGGCTCTCTCTTTGCTTAGAGGAACCCTTTCAATATTTCCTGTAGGGATGGTTTGGTGTTTGCAAATTCTTTTAGTTTTTGTTTGTCCTGGAAGCTCTTTATCTCTCCTTCTATTTTCAATGACAGCCTAGCTGGGTATAGTATTCTTGGTTACATGTTTTTTTAATTTAGTGCTCTGAATGTATTATGCCCGTCCTTTCTGGCCTGCCAGGTCTCTGTTGACAGGTCTGCTGCCAGTCTAATATTTCTACCGTTGTATGTTACAGACTTCCTGTCCCAAGCTGCCTTCAGGATTTTGTCTTTGTCACTAGGACTTGTAAGTTTTACTACTAGATTACGGGATGTGGACCTATTGTTATTGATTTTGAGTGGGGTTCTTTGTGTCTCCTGGATATTGATGTTTGTTCCCTTTGCCATATTAGGGAAATTCTCTACTATAATTTGTTTCAATATACCTTCTTACCCCTCTCTCTTCTTCTTCTGGGATCCCAATTATTCTAATATTGTCTCATATATGGTATTACTTATCTCTGAATACTCCCCTTGTGGTCTAGTAGTAGTTTGTCTCTCTTTTGCTCAGCTTCTTTGTTCTCAGTCATTTGGCCTTCTGTATCACTAATTCTCTCTTCTGCCTCATTTATCCTAGCAGTAAGAGCCTCCATTTCTTATTGTACCTCATTAATAGCTTTTTTAAAATTTCAGTTTTGTTAGATTTTAGTTCTTTTATTTCTCCAGAAAGGGATTTTATTTTTCCAGAAAGGGATTCTCTAATATCCTCCATGCTTTTTTCAAGCCTAGCTAGCACCTTGATTATCATCATTCTGAACTGTAGTTCTGACATATTACTATTGTCCGTATTGATTAGATCCCTAGCCATTGGTACTACCTTTTGTTCTTTTTTTTGAGGTGAGTTTTTCTGCCTTGTCATTTTATGCAGATAAGAATAGATGAATGAAAGAACAAAATACTAAAAGGGTGGCAAAGACCCCAGAAAAATATATGCTAACCAAATCATAAGAGACCAGGTACTGGGGGAAGAAGAAAAGAGGAAAAGAAATATATATTATAATGTTGAATAGAATAGAGCTACACACTTGATTTTGGGTGTATTCAGGTCTCTTGGAAGGAAATACCTCCCAAAATTTTAAAGAAAGAAAAACATATATATACAAAAATAAGGATAAACATGATGAAGGGATGGAATATGACTGTAAAGATGAAAATTAAAAAAGATTCTAAAAAAGGAATTGATAAGATTAGAAGTTGGTTGAAAAAGAAAAAAAGGAGGAAAGATTGTATCTGGCTGGAGAGTAGAACAAAGCATGCACTAGATTTAGGGTATATTTTGATCTATAGAAGAAATTGTATCCCAAAATTTTAAAGAAAAAAACCCCCTATATTATACAAAAAACAAGATTAAATACAATGAAAGGATGAAGTATGACTATAGTAATGAAAATTTAAAAAAGATTTTTAAAATGGTATTGATAAGATAAAATAGTTAAGAAACATTAAAATAAGAAACAGTAAAAATTAAAAAAATAGAATATGAGAAAAATAAAATTAAAAATATTCAACTTTGAAAGACTGAAGGATCATGGGAAAAAAGCCATGAATTCTATGTGTTGCTTTCCCCTAGCTCTGGAGTTCTGCTATTCTCATTGATTGGTGAACTTGGTCTTGGCTGTATGTTCTTGCTCATTTTCTGGAGGAGGGGCCTGTGGCAGTGATTCTCAATTGTCTTTGCACAGGGGTACAATTGCAGCACCTGTGCCAGGGGCCAGGCTAAATAATCTGCTTGGTTTCACTCTTGGGAGCTTTTGTTCCCTGAATGTTTTCCCTATAGATTTGGAGGATGGGAATGAAAATGATGGCCTCCAAATTTCTGGCCCATAGGAGCTAAGAGCTGAAGTGCCACTCCTCAGTGCACTTTCAGAGAATAGGAGTTGATCCCTCCTATCTTCCTGGTCTCTGACCATACTCTGTGCTCACCTGGCCTGTGATTGAGTGTTTCTATCTCTGGTGCATGGCCCTGTTTAGAGTCTCCAAACCCAGCAGGTTCCTGCAAGGTGGTCCTGCACTTCTCCTTCTGCAGGAGGAAGGTGAGTCTTCCCGGATCTGCCACTTGTGGTGCCCCTGCTTGAAGAGCAGTGGCCCGACTATGCCTCAGACAATGGTTTAAGGTAACCCTGAGCTGAGATCCCCCGCCCCCACCCCGCTCCATCTTTGCAGCCAGCTTCCACACTCTGATACCTGGAAGCACTCCACACTCAGACACATCTGGTCTTTTCATGACCCTGCAGGTGCTGAGACCATAATGTCCCCACGAGGGCTCCCCAACCTTACTCCCTGACCCTTGCTTAGCCTCTGGAGCAAGGTCCCTCAGTGGAGCAGACTTCTAAAAGTTTCAATTTTGTGCTCCACTGCTCTTCTTGACAGGAGCTGGCCCCTCTTCCCACGGTCTCTCTTCCCATCACTTGGATTCACTTCTCTGCATGTCCTACCTTCCAGAAAGTGGCCAATTTCCTGTTCCTAGAATTCCTGCTCTTCTTCTCTTTGATCTCCTGTTGAGTTTGTAGGTGTTCAGAATGGTTTGTTAACTATCTGGCTGAACTCCTGGGACCTGATGATATTTTAGTTTCCTACTCCTCTGCCATCTTGCTTTCTCCACATCTGCCTTAGTTTTTCTGCATTTATTTTTACTTTAAAAAAAATGGTTTATTTTAGAGACAGAGTGTATGAGTGGGAGGGGCAGAGTGAGAGAATCCCAAGCGGATTCTGTGCTGAGCATGGAGCCCTATGTGGGGCTTGATCCCATGACCCTAAAATCATGACCCAAGCCAGAACCAATTGTTGGATGCCCAAACAATGGTGCCACCCAGGTCCCCCATGCATTGATTTTTACTCTTTGTTTCCACTTAATTATGGAATAATTTGTCTCATTTGGAGATTAGTGTTCATCAAACATGGAATTTGGGGGGTTAAAACTGGAAGAAGAGCTCATACAAGGGCACAAGCAGAGGTGTTGAGCTAGAGTTCTGAGTGTGCCATGTTTAGTTTGGGTCACACAGTTTTCAAAGATGTGAATTATCTGGGACATTTTATAACAAAAGGGAGTTTATGTAATAGTATGAAATTTTAGTTTTATTGAAAAAAAAATATAGAAGGTTGATTGTTCAGAAGGACTAAGTTTTTAGTTGCTTGAATTTCCACCTGAGAAAAGGGTCCTGGAGCAATGAGCACTGCTCACCCTGGCGGGAAGTAAGTTCATGCTTGCCACAGTCCCTACCGTTCCCTAAGACGGCCCTGGGCAAGCATCGTCATTATTTGCCTGGCTTCTGTAAGCAGCTGTCTTGTGACTCTTGACTCAACTGAATACTTTGTAATTCCTTTTCCTTCCAGCTGCCAACTCTTTGTCAATCCTTCTCCGAATATTGCTAAAACTGTCAACAATGGCAACAATCTCAGATATATGATTTTTTAAATCAGGAAGAAACCTTAAAGGATATAAAATTAAGGTGTTTATTATCACAAGAAAGTACCTGTTCTATTTTTGAGGCATATGGAGGGCTCTCCGAATGTCCCCAACTGTCAAAAGTTGTACTGGTGGGGCTCACATATGTGATATTCTGGTGACATTTCCCAGTGTTCAGTTTTGGCAGAATGGGGATGGTGATGTAATTCTGTGTGATAGGAGGGGATGGTGCAGATGATGAGGAGCTAGATAGGGAGAGACTCTGCTCGGACTCTGGCCAGTTTTCGGGACTCTGGGTGAGCTCACTTCTGGGCTCTTTGGTGAGCTGGTAAATAAGGAGGTTGGAGTAGATGATCGATACTGTCCCTTTGGATTAATAAGGTTGTAGGAGGGAAAGAGCGCCACTCAGGCAGTTTCCCATGGGCGTTGCCAATGGCAGCCAGTTTGGCATTGTCTTGAGATGACTTTGCCGTTGACCTTGCCATTGAGTGTCCATGTCCCATGTGCTGCTCTTTACTTTAGTTGAAGTTGTTGTGGATTCGCTTATGGGAATGCCAAAAAGGAGTCCTCTCTGAAAAGACTCTGACCTTCCATCTCAATATTTACCTTCTAATTAGGTTTTTCTTTCTTCTTTTGCAGTTATATTCATATAGATCCCAGAAAACCTGCAAAGGTGAGAAGGTCGAAGGAAGTAAGTGTTCACTGCTAATTACTAAAGTTGGGATAAATTGGGTGATCTGGGAAAACTTTGAATGTCAGCACTGAATGATATCGCTTTTACTAAATCAGCGGTTTGTAGGCAATGCCTATAGGAGCATGTTTCTCTTGAAGCCCGAATCCACTGTGCAAGCTTGTCATACTTGTCAAAGCACTTAAGTAACATGATGGAAGTCAGTAAAAATACTCTAAGACCATGCCTAGGAAGATCGTCATCTTCGAGACACACTGTGCAATTATTTGTTGAAATATTTCACTTGTCTTTTGTTTTTGAGGATTTGAACAGATGGGTGTCAAGAAAAGCTATTTTAAGTTATATAACATTGAAGCTAATTATAATGCTAAATTTAAAGATTTGCCCCAAGTTCTTAACATTTTTGTGCTTGACAGACATTTGAAAGGTCTAGAGGGTGGAGCCTTCCATCACTATGTTCACATCACCTGACTCTTAGCAAAAAAAAAAGAAAAAAAAAAGAAAAAATCCATTTAATAAGTATAAAAGAAATCCACCTTTTAAAATAAGCAACAGAAACTGCTAGGTTTTAAATAACATATCCTGTAGATATTTAGGTGGTAACATGATTTTTACTTTAAAAAAAAAAAACAACAGACATGTTGTTTTGTTGGGTATTTCAAAGGTGAGATGTTTGAGAGTATTTACTCCTTTAAGTGGTAGTTTTGGTATTCTTTCATTTTCTCTGCCATGAGCTGGCATGTAATTATTCTTAACACCTGGTCACCTGCTTCCCTCTTTCCAGATGGGCAGGGAGTGGGGATGAGCAACAATTCTGAAAAGTTGCGCTCACGTTTCAGTCTATGTGCGTGCTTTTTTTGGGTGACTTAAAAGATAAGATATGATTATCATTAGTCATTAGATTTTTAAGACAAGCAGGAAAGTTGCAGGTTATATTGTCAAACCCCCTCGTTTTCTAGTCAAGGAGGTTTTGACCAGAGAGGTTGAGTGACGTGCCAGATGTGAAGTCAGGATGCTAGAGTGGGGACTGGCATGCACTCACAGTCATGGGAGTATAGTCATCCCTGAGAGTTTTGTAATTTTTCTTTTTATTTTTTTTCAGGTTTTAAAAACATTTTTATTTACTTTTTAAATTTCTTTTCAATGTTCCAGAATTCCTTGTCTATGCACCACACCCAGTGCTCCATGCAGTACGTGCCCTCCATAATATCCACCACCAGGCTCACCCAACTTCCTACCCCCTTCCCTCCAAAACCCTCAGTTAGTTCCTCAGAGTCCACAGTCTCTCATGGTTCGTCTCCCCTCCAATTTCCCCCACCTCCCTTCTCTTCTCCATCTCCCCATGTTCTCCATGTTATTCCTTATGTTCCACAAATAAGCGAAACCATATGATAATTGACTCTCTCTGCTTGACTTATTTCACTCAGCATAATCTCTTCCAGTCCCGTCCATGTTGCTACAAAAGTTGGGTATTCATCCTTTCTGATGGAGGCATCATACTCCATAGTGTATATGGACCACATCTTCCTTATCCATTCATCCATTGAAGGGCATCTTGGCTGTTTCCACTGTTTGGTGACTGTGGCCATTGCTGCTATGAACATTGGGGTACAGATGGCCCTTCTTTTCACTACATCTGTATCTTTGGGGTAAATACCCAGTAGTGCAATTGCAGGGTCATAGGGAAGCTATATTTTTAATTTCTTAAGGAATCTCCACACTGTTCTCCAAAGTGGCTGCACCAACTTGCATTCCCACCAACAGTGTAAGAGGGTTCCCCTTTCTCTACATCCTCTCCAACACATGTTGTTTACTGTTTTGTTAATTTTGGCCATTCTAACTGGTGTAAGGTATTTCATTGTGGTTTTGATTTGAATCTCCCTGAAGGCTAATGATGAAGAACATTTTTTCATATGTCTGTTAGCCATTTGTATGTCTTCATTGGGTAAGTGTCTGTTCATGTCTTCTGCCCATTTTTTGACTTAAAACAGACACAGACACATAGACCAGTGGAACAGAGTAGAGAGCCCAGATATGGACCCTTAACTTTATGGTCAACTAATCTTTGACAAAGCAGGAAAAAATATACTGTGGAAAAAAGACAGTCTCTTCAATAAATGGTGCTGGGAAAATTGGACAGCTATGTGTAGAAGAATGAAATTCAACCATTCTCTCACACCATACATGAAGATAAACTTGAAATGGATAAAAGACCTCAACGTGAGACAGGAATCCATCAGAATCCTAAAGGAGAATATAGGCAGTAACCTCTTCTACATCGGCCACAGAAATTTCTTTCAAGATATGTCTCCAAAGGCAAAGGAAACAAAAGTGAAAGTGAACTTTTGGGACTTCACCAAGATCAAAATCTTCTGCACAGCAAAGGAAACAGTCAACAAAACCAAGAGGCAACCCACGGAATGGGAGAAGATATTCGCAAATGACAGTTCAGACAAGGGGCTGATATCCAAGATCTATAAAGAACTTCTCAAACTCAACACACACAAAACAGATAATCACGTCAAAAAATAGGCAGAAGACATGAACAGACACTTCTCCAATGAAGACACACAAATGGTTTTGTAATTTTTCTTAGAGTTTATGTTTTTTCATCTACAAAATCTGATTGTAAAGAGAGTCCTTATTGAGAAGAATGTCAGAAAGCTGTGCAGAAAAGCTCAGTGAAGAAAATGGGCATCACCCATAGTCTTACCTCCCGGGGTCAGTGCTTTTTGACTTTGTCACATCTGTTTCCAGGGGCTGTTCTGTGCTCTAGCCCCAAGCATGTATACATGGAAACACACACGTGTACAACACATGTGTACAGATGTGTTTATGTGTTTGCAGAAATGGGGTCCATCGTACACACTCTTTCCCAATCTCCTTTTTATTTACTGTATGTTGTGACTGCTTTCTCATACAGTGACTGATCTTCTGCAGCATGTTTTTAATGGCTGCGAGATATTCTGTCACGTGAACCTGTCATAATTATCTGGCCCACCCTCTCAGCAGATCTTAGGTAATTCTGCTTTTTCAGTATTTTGACAGTGATGTAAAGGATTCCTTATATAGACATATTTGCTCAGAGTCGTGACTGTAAGTACAGAGGTGGAATTAGAGGCACAGTTGGAACTTCTTTAATATTTACCACCAGGAAGTTTCTGAGAAGTTGCATTGCTTCTGGGGGTGTACTAGAATGCCCATAAGTACCCTTGGCATTGAGCAGCATAGAGGGTGTGGCTGAGTGTGCTTGGTGCCCCCTGCCTTGGGCCCTCTCCTTTTGTGGAAGAAGTCCCCGAAAATGGATTGTTACTGTTGTTTGATGTGTAAGTGCCTGTCTGGGTGGGAATATAGTGTGTTTGGGGACATGTATCTGTGCTATTGCCAACCTTGAATGAGCACAGCCAAGAGTCTTGACTGAAAGGGAAGATTTGATCCAGGAAATCTGCTCTCATGAGTGGACTGTAAGCGCAGCCTGAAATCAAGATCTGTGTCCTGCTGTCCCATATGAGGACAGAGCACCAGAGTCACAGAGCAGAGACTCGTGGGTCACGCTGGTGGGCACCTCTCTCTCTTGCTATCTGCACTGCTTACCTCACTACCTGTCTTACCCTTCCTTCATCATCTCTGATTACTTACTACTACTTTACTGCACCATGTCCTTCCTGCTTTGTGGCTTTTGGGGCACATCCCCATAATTCTGGGTATAATAAAACAATGAGCTATAAGATCAGTCTTTTATGGACTATTTTAGCTTTTTATCTTACTCTGGGGATGGAAATATTTTAGTAAGGCGTCCAATGGAAAAATGCGTCTCCTGATTTAGAAGCAGTGCAGCAGGCAGGCCCTGTGGTGGTTCCCGGAATAACCTGCTCCAGCCCCCTCCTCTCAAAGTTGCCAAAACCACGTTGGACACCTGCTGAGGTGAAGTCCCTGCAGCAGCTCCAATCACATTAGACACAGCCCAGCCCTGGAAGAGCAGGGAGGAGCAGAAGGTTGAAGGCGGGCAAGATAAAACACCATGCCCTCTGCCCGCTGGGCTGGGTCAGGTCTATACTGGGGCAGAGGCTCTGCTCGCGATGTAGGATTCAGATCTAAATTAGAATTGGTGGGGCTTTTTCTGTGACTGCTGGGATGATCTTGGGGTTTTTCGCTTTTTGTTTGTTAATATTATGGATTACATTGATTTTTAATTATTGTCCTTTTTATAAATTTTTGGATTTTATTTGCTAAAATTGTGTCTGAATTTTTGCATCTGTGTTCATGGAGGGATGCTGTTATGCAGATTTTTATTCTTTTAACTTATTTCTCTAGTTTTGGTATCATTTCTTCCTTAAGTGTCTGGTAGAAGTTGCCAGGGGAACCCCCTGGACCTGGAGTTGTCTTTGTGGGAAGGTCTTTAACTACACATCCAGCTACCTTCCCAGCTATAGGGCTCCTCAGGTTGTCTGTTTCTTCTTGAGTGAACTTTGCTAGTTTGTGTCTTTTAATTTGTCCATTTCATTTCAGTTGTTGAATCTATCACAAGAAATAATTTATTTTTAATTTTTTAAAAAAGATTTATCTAGTCAAGCAAAGAAATTCAATTATCATGTGGTTCCACTTACTTATGGAACATAAGGAATAGCTGGAAGGATGTTAGGAGAAGGAAGGGAAAAGTGAAGGGGAATTGGAAGGGGAGATGAACCACGAGAGACTGTGGACTCCGGGAAACAAACAGGGTTACAGAGGGGAGGGGGCTGGGGAGATGGGTGAGACTCGTGGTGGGTATTAAGGAGGGCATGTACTGCATGGAGCACTGGGTGTTATATGCAAACAATGAATCGTGAAACACTACATCAAAAACTAATGATGTACTGCATGATGTTTAACAGACTAAAAAAAAGATTTATTTACCTATTTTAGAGAAAGTAAGCTCATGGGAGCTGGGGGAGAGGCAGAGAGAGGGAGAAGGGAAACATACTCCCCGCTAAGCAGGGAGCCCGACGCGGGGCTCGATCCCAGGACAGTGAGATCATGACCTGAGCCGAAACCTAGAATCAGACACTTAACAGAATGAGCCACCCAGGCTCCCCAGGAAGTCGTTTATAAAGTTCTCTGATCCGTTAACATCTGTGGAACCCAGCAATGTGACCTCCCTCATGCCTGCTGTTCCTGGGCATCTGCGTCTTTTCTCTGTTTTCCTGATGAGACTGTATAGCTTTGTCACTTTCATCAATCTTCGCAAAGAAACGACTTTTGGTTTTATTGGTTTTCTTAATTTCTTTGCTCTGTTTTTGATTTCATTGGTTCTGCTTTGAACTTTCTTCTGTGTTGTTGGGTAGGGAGTCCCACTCCTACGTGGGGTGACTCTTCTCTGCACCTTCGCTTTCGTCCCTTTCTCCTTAGGACATCCTTCTCCCTGCACTCCCCCAGGGCCCTTCCCTCCCAGGGCGCAGGCCTTCACGGATGATTTCTGCTGTTTAGTCAGAGGAGTGGGCTAACTTCGGTTCTCTGCCATGTGATACATTTGCATTTTTGTCGGAGACACTGTGGACGCACCATCTTGGCCCAACGATGGAGATTTCCACTGTGGTACGGGGCGGATGGGGGTGGCTGGTGTGGGCGCATGCTGGAGTCCACCAGGCAGCCTTGGCCCACTTGCTTCTCCCTCTCTGCCAGCTTCGCTGGGTGGACCTGCCTTTCCTAGCCTCCTCATCGAAGCTGATGTGGGAAACTCTTCCCCTCCATTGGTCACCATGTGTCAGTATCTTCATTAGTTCTTTTAACTGCATAGTTTAAACGTGCGCACAGAGTGAATCGCCTCTGACCCCAGGGATACTGGAGAAGTGTAAGTGTGCTGGCCTGTGCTCACCCGTTTTTGTCCTTCTTTTCTCTGCTTCTGTTTGTATTTCCCTGTCCTCCATCCCCACAGTCTCACTCTTCTTTCTTTCTTCCTTTTTCGGTGCTTTATCTGTGTGCCATTGTTCGAGCTCTGCGGGGGACGCAGGCTGTGGACACCAGGCCAGGACGAGTGGTTAGTCTCATGTGTTGCTGTTTTATTTTTACAAAAGGAGTCATTGATTTGCTACATTTCTGCAGGCAATGGCACCGGGTGGGAGGTTGTGAAGGGGGGTAATTCACCACCTGCCTGCCTTTCCCGTCCTCACATCACTGCTCCAGAAGGGCTAACCTCTGCAGATTCCTGGGCATTTTTGGAAAGAGTTAAGCTGTGTGCGTTTTTGTTTGTTTGTTTTGTTTTGTTCTGTTTTTGGACTCAGAGGATTACAGAATGAGAACCGAAGTGACTTTGGAGGTGGTCTAGCATGACCTTTCCCTTACTGAGCAGAATGAGAAACGGGGAGCCCACCGCACTTTCCATAGGGTTTCTGTGGTGGGTGGCGATTGTGTGTCTCTTTACAAACACATCTCTTCAGGCTCAGGCTCGGTTCCCACCGTCAGGTCGTGCAGGGCCTCTCTGTTGATTTAGCTTGCACGGCCCCGGGCCTGTGTTCCAGACCCTGATGAACGCTGTTCGCTCATGATGAGATTCCCGCCTTGATGTGGCTACATGACGCGGTCTTTTCTTGGTGCTAGACTCCTTGGTGCTACCCTTTTTGGTTTGATGTTTTTCATGGAAAAGGCTGTGAGGATGTTCACTGAGGGTAGTTGGAGGAGCTCGCTGAAGTGCAGAGAGCAGGGACGTAGGAGGCCATGAGGATGACGCCAGCAGCAGCAGTAGCAGCAGCAGCTCTCAGCCGAGCTCGGACCCTCCCTTGGTGCTTTGCTGGGCCCCGCAGTGCATCATCTCATCTCGTGCTGGGCACGCTGAGAGCTGACCTTCTCAGACAGGGGCAACTTTCATCTGCATTTTGGTCCACATCCGCCGCCTTCACCCACATTTCATGCACGAGGACACAGGTGCAGAAGCTGTTCCAGGTCCTGTAAATGGAAGGGGACGGGGCCAGAGCCAGAATCGCAGAGGCCCCCCTCAGGCTCCATGCTCTACGCGGCATAGGTTCAAACCCCCAGTGCGCCACATCTACAACCACGTGTTTTCTGATGGTGTATGGAGGCCAGGACGCTTGGCAGCGGGGTTCGTGGTGAAGACACTAGCAGCTCTGATTGTTCACTGCGCGGGTATTTCGCCTGGTTGTTTGCAGGGTTAGGTTTGAGTGCAGCGCCTGCCACCACGGGGCATGCAGTCAACCACAGCTTCTGCCCGGGGACATACCCCTGCCATGACCTTGAGTGTTCTTCTGCCGTTGGTGTAGATTTGGTTTAATTTGCTCGGACTGTTGGTTCGTGAGCCCTGCAGGCTCTCAGCGCAGATGAGCGGACACACGATCCCTGAAACTGTCCTCACCATCAGACAGTCACAGAAACCACCTCTGCTTTCTTAGGGGCTCATGTGCAGTACTGGGAGAAAAAACCCAGAATCATGTATTTCATTGCTGGGGTTATTGAATTGGGCAGGTGATATCCAGGTTAATGAATCTTTAACACACAAAAAAGCAATTAGCTCATTGTTTCCATAATTTTATGCAATGAAGCAGAAAGCTGTTTCTTAGGGTAGTTGTACTTTAATAGAATTTTGCAGACGATAATTCCTGTTGCTTTGTTTTTAAACTAGGTCAGCCAATTCATGGTAGTTTTTGGTACTCTTGGCTGTGATTTTTTGCCATCAGCATGCAGGTGTATAGAACCTTCTCTATAGGGTGACGGGCTGTCGGCCGCATTTCCGCCACACTCACTGACCTCACTTCTCCTGGGATTCCTCCTGGAGTGTCGGCTGCTTCTCACTTGCCACGACAACATTTATTTCTTCATACTCACAACCTTCTTCTCGAACTCCTGCTCTGGGCCACTCATTGTTCAGGCTCTGGGGATCCTTAGTCGAATGTGACCATCAAGATCTCTGCTTCTCTGGAGGCTTACATTCCAGGGCGGAGGAGTCAACGATAAGTGAACAAGTAAACACAGACATATTAGACGGTATTAAATGCTAGATGGAAATAAATCAAAGGCGTGATTGATCAGGGAGCGCCTCTCGAGGGGCTGCTTCTAAGTGGAGTCCGAAATGCAGGAAAGAGCAAGGTGTGCGAAGACACGGGGACATTCCAGGCTCAAGGTCTTGTGCGGGGACAAGCTCGATGTCCGAGGGCTGCGGGAACGCATGCAGGGCTGTGGTGTGGGGAGGAAGGGAGGAGTGGGGATTTTAGTGCAGGTGTGGCTCTCTCCACCACGGGGGCTCTGAGTCAGGGGGTGACCATTCTGACTGATGTTCACCAGGGCGGTCCCTGTGGGGAAGGGACCGTGGGGCTGGGAGGATGAGCCGCTGGGAGATGGGGCCGCCTGACCAGCATGGTGGATGTGCATGGGTCCGGGATACGGCTCGGGGTTGGAAGGGAGAGACGCGCTGATGGTTTAGTTGCAGGGGTGGGGGAGGAAAAGACTCAGGGTCTCCCCGATTGTGTGATTGGGCACCTGGAGTTGGAGCCCAGGCAGGCAGCACGCTCCAGGCCGAGAGGACGTTCAGGGGCTGGCGCCGACGGAGGCCCAAGCCCGCAGCAAACGCTTCCCGTGCTGTTGAGTCCAGCCCCACTGTGAGCTGCACCTTCTGAATTGTCAGAAGGGAGAAGGGGTCACATGTAGTCCGAGATGGGGACAGGAGGGTCAGCTGCATAGGTGTGTGGATGCAGCGGCTGCAGGTGTGGGCGGGGCTCCAGGTGAGGGCTCCGTGGGGCGGGATCGGGAGTTCACAGTGCAGCTGCGGGGGGGGGGGGGTGTGGGGGTGTGGGGAGGGGTGAGAGGGTGTGGGGGGGTGAGGGGGGTGGGGAGCAGCCTGCTGGAATGGCAGCGTGCGGTGTGGGGGGCACCCGAGCGCTCTGATGAGGGCCTGCTGGGCAGGGTGGTGATGGCGAGCACTGAGGGGCTGTGGCGTCCGTGGTGCGTGGGGGAGGGGCCGGTGGGCCGGCTGAGCTGCTGGAGCCGGAGCAAAGGTGCGGCGCTGCCGGTGGTGGTCCCGGGTGGAGGCTGGCAGAGTGCGCAGTGGCGGAATGAGGCAGGCGGGTAGGCTGGGCTCGGGGAGAGGGAATGTGGAGGCCTCGGGGAGAGGGAATGTGGAGGCCTCGTGGCTCGGGTGGGGCACTCGGGCCCTGGAGGTCTGGAGGGTGAATCGGCCCCACGCTCTCCAGCCTGCTGGGCGGGGGGACAGAGAAGGGACCAACACCGCTGGGGAGCAAGTTTTAGGAGGTCATGATGGAGAATCCTTGAGGCAGCTCTGGGACTGTGTGGGGTCATGGTCTTGACGACCTGCCCTCCGCAGTGTGTCCACAGCACAATCCCCTCCTCTTGCTTTTCTGTGCTCGTGCAAATGATAAGACTCCAGGGAAGAGAGATTTTGGTTGCCTGCGGCAAGGCTCCAGATCCTTTTCCTCCGTGTGTTAGGCCACAGGGGATGTGAGGTAGAAGCTGAAGGAGCCCCAGGGGCAGCTAAGCTCCTCAGGTGGGATGCACAGGAAAGGACAGGGAACGGGGGACGTGTTCTCACCTGCTTGTAGGGCATTCTAGCTGAACCCCATGGCCTGACTGAGAAGCCACCCACCATTCTTGGGCCCCATGGTTTGGCCGAGCCGCGTGCCTGGGGAGTGCATCACGGATGCTGGCTTGTCAGGTGCGCCACTGGGCACGTCTGGAGATGCCGCGGGTCTCTCCGGACCTTCCAGGACGGCTCTAGCCCGCTGTACACCTGCTCACCTGGCCCTTACCCCGACGGGAAGGCACAGCCCGCCAATCCCAACCCCAGTCGCCTGGAGCTGCTGGGCGCGAGTCCTGTCCCCCTGCCAGCGAGGAATCCGGCCCTTCTTGGGGCCACCCCGTGAGGCTGTTAGCCAGGCCCGACCCCACATTTGCTTGTTTTGGGCAGGTCTCTGCGGTCCACTGCTAGTTAACAGGTGTTTGTCACTTTGAACTGAATTCTGACACTTTTTCTCTTTTCAGATCAAACCGGTGGTACACTGTGACATGAATGTGCCTTCCCGGTGGCGGAATCTTCACCGCACCTCCCGGCACGTTAAGTGAGTAAGGTCTTGTGAGAGGTCACAGCTGCTGGGCTCCTTAGAGACAGCGTTCAGCTGGACAGACTCACCTTCACCAGCCCTCCTCCCTCCTCCCTCCTCCCCACCCTCCTCTCCCTCTGGCTTCCCCCTCTTCCCTCCTCCCTCTTCTTCACCCCTGTCCCCTCCCTCCCCTCCTTTCTTCTCTTGAACCTGATTTGGAAAACAATCCAGTTGCCGTGCTGTTCAACAGTTTACATGGGGGTGGAAAGGCAAGGGGCTTCCCACACACAATTTAATCTTAGGCTCTTATTTTTAAAGCTGGCAGTTGCAGCTGGTGGGTGTTGAAGGGAAGCTTACGGGTAAGACCAAAGGCAAAGACCTGTGGGGCTATAGCATGTCATGCTCCCGTGCTGTGGCAGGAGGGGGATGTCTGGAGTCTCCATTCCCCCTGGAGCTACAGCTGATGCTAGGGTTCAAGGTGCCTGGGACTGTGTGTCCCGGGTGATCAAGACAGCTCTCTGGGCCCGTCTGCCTTAGATTTGGGGCTGTAGAAAGCACACACTCGACTCAAAAGCATCATTGGCTCAAATCCCGCTTTCATCTTCCTGTCTTTGTGACTGGCACATGCCCCATGTCTCTGAATTGGCTCCCTTGCTTGTAAAACAGGATGGATGATATCATGCGCCGTGTGTGTGGGCTCCCTGGGGACACGACCAGCAGCCCCGCCCAGTGCCGGTCCCGCAGCAGGAGCTCTCCGAGGCCTTCTTGTACTGGGATGTTATCATATTTATGATGAAAACCTGTGATGTGGAGATGAAGCTAGTGTCCTCCCTTTTACCATGTTCTGTTCCCAGGGCACAGAATCCCAGGGAGTTTCTGCAGAAGTGTGGGCTCTCTGTGTCTGAATAGCACCAGCTGGGGCGTCTGGTCCTGGCCGTGGTCAGCACCTGCCATGTCCCTGACCCGGTGTCCTTCACACGCGTGCTGACCAGCGAAGGGCCGGGGGCCGTCAGGGGGAAAGCCCCGGCTAGACTCCTCAGAGCCCAGACTGGGAGGCAGAAGGATGCAGGAAACATGACCTGTTGATTAGCCAAATGTGCCCCTTTCATGTCTCTTCAGAACCTGGACCATCATTGCCATAGCATATCTCTCCTTCAGTACCTGGGTCTTTCCATCGTGCCTTCTCTAGGCCTGAAAGCTGTTTTGAAAAGATGAGAGGCACAGTATTTCCAAAGTTTGTGAAAGATGCCTCTTTCTGAAGAGTGTATAGAAATCTTGGGGAGCAGTATTGACTTATGGATCTTGCCTGACAAAGAGGCATATCCCTAAAGCTACTTTTTTTTTTTTTTTGGCATGAACCAAAATATCAGTGATTCTCACTTCTTTTGATGGATTTTTTTTTCTCTATTACAGACCATTTACACTTGCAGCATGTGCTCCACGCATTAGATCGGTGTGCTAGAAATTCCACTAGATGGACCCAAATATCCATTCAAACGCAGTGTCTTCTCTACAGAGACCTGATCATGTTTGCTTGGAGAACCTGCAACTATAAAAAGCAAGCAAACAAAATAGTTGTGGTGGGTTCCAGAGTCTTTGATGTTTAAGGGAGAAAGGAGTTTCTCCCTTCTCACAGGCAGGGGAGCTGGGGTGGTAGTGGGGTGGCTGCTTGAGTGTGCCCAGATTCAGAGAGAGAGCCTGGGGCTCCCCTGGCTGTTTGGGTCTCCCCAGAACTGAGCAGGTCCAGACCACAGGTCCTGCTTCTGCCACTAAGCAAAGCTGCGTCACATGGTACCTGTTGGGTCACCGTCATCACCATCATCAACACCTGAGGAAGGTCCATTCATAGATCCATGTGCTATTTCTTATTTTTTAAAAATTTAAAATATTTCTTATTTAGTAATTTAAAATATGTTCTACTTAAACTATTTATTAAACCTTAATGAGCATCATAGCAGGTGCATAGAGTATAGTTTTATGTGTTTAACATCTCTTATTTGAGTTATATTTCTAAAACTACTTTTTGGGACCAGAGTAACATATGCCCACGGTAAAGAAATAAACAGCTTTAAAAGGTATGTGTTACAAGTAAGTGTTCCTCCCACCTTCTGTCCCTAGATCCGTAGTGACTTACCTGAAGACAACGGCTGCTAACTGCTTCTGGAGGATCCTTACAGGACAGGTTCACAGACCCAAGCATTTGGATCCTACAGACACTGTTGGGTGCCCCCTTTTTTCCACCACACAGTGTGTCTTGGAGATGGTTCCTTATGAGCACATGTGGATAAGCTGTGCTTTACATAACTGGCTGCACTGTTTTCCAAAATTCAGATGTGCCCTCATCTAACCATGCTGGGCTTTGGCCGTGTGTGCAGGGGCTCCTGCCCGCCCCTAACCTCTCCATCAGGGACTTCCCCAGGAAACTGTTCTTGGGTACTCAGGTAGGGTCGGTTGGTCATCCAGCCACCTGGAGTGTCGGGTGGCAGATGGACCGATGCTTGAATTCCTGCGGAGCAGGAAGCTCTGGTTCATTCTTCAGCTCAACCAGCAACTTTGGGAACTGTGTTAAGTCTGGCACGTCCTCTGAACTTGTAGCTTCCTAATTTATAGATTAAACATTTCTTTCCTTTCTTGGTCTTTAAAAATTAAAATATTCAAATGGGTAGTTTTTCCCCATTTTTACATTCTTATTATAAATACATGTGGGAACCTGGAACCCTGTAAAGAATAAAATCAAAATCCCTCGTCCTACTTCTCAGATCCTCCTCATAGCCTGAAGGACACTCACTTTTCATGGTCTCTTCATACCTTCTGGTGTGTGTGTGTGTGTTTACAGCATTAACTGTATTTGACCATAACCCCCTGTAAATACAAATTCTGGATCAACAATTCTAAGCTGCTGCGTAACTTATTACTGTCTGGCTGTGCCAGTTTACTTGACCATTTCTCAGTACCTGGACCTATAGGTTCTTTTCATATTTTGTTTCTGTAAATAATCCTATGAGAAATGTCTTTATATAGGAATCTGCTTCATTTCCATGGGTTGGATTTCACAAGAGGGAACATGGTTATTGATCCCATTTGTCTCTTTAGTCTGTGTGACCAACTCGCTCTGAGGGAGAGCACAACACTTTTAGCGACAGCCCCACTGGGTGTGTGTGTCTTAGTCTGCTGGATTCTGCTGCTGCCATAATTTTTTTCTTGGGGAGAGGACACGATTCTGTTCGTAAGAGTGCCTATTTCCCCACACTCAGTATAAGAATGCATGTTAAGTATCTTTAAAAATTTAGACAGAAACACTGCATGACTTTGTTTAAACATTCATCTCTTTTATTACTAGTAGTAATCTATGTTTGGAAAGACTTTTGGGATAAGACATTTAGGAAAACCAAGAGATGAAAACATTGTGGCAAATATTTGCTGCAGGAAGGCTATCACATAAATGCATTGTAGTATAACTTGCTCAGAACATTTCCCAGGGTTTATTTTGGGGTGGTATTGTCCATAGAGAAGAAGGTGGTCTCTGCATGGGTTGGAAGCCCCTTGCCACAGAGCATTAGGAAAGAAAACCGATTCTTCGTATTTTGCACAAATGTATTAAAGTTTATATTTGCTCTGAAAGAAAAAGAGATGTATTCATCCAATTTTAAATTATTTGTATTATAGGAAAACAACCACAATAAAACAACAGTAACCATGAATAATGTAAAAAATGGAAAGCCAGAATTGTAAAATTGAGCTCCTTAATGTTAAATGCAATTTATTACTTTAAGACTTACAGAAACAAGACTCATCATTTACATTATTCTAATTTGAGTTACAAGAGTGTGAAACTGTTGCCAAGTGACTTGGACCAGGTGGCGAGGCCTCATTAACAGGAGAACTGTGCACTGAGTACTCTCCCTGCAGCCGGCCCCTTGCCCCGACGCAGAAAACAAAATAAACCCACTGGGATCATGGGGAAGCTGCCTGAAGACTACATGAGTGAAATCAATTGTTGTCTTTTATCTGTTTAGCTGTTATCTTTTCAGAGGATTGCACATTATTTCCTGTGGGACACTACCTTGGCTCCATGGGAAGGGAAAGGAACTGCATTTTTAAAGGCAAAATTCTCCCTTTGTTTGCCAAAAGGGCACCATTTTCTTCCATTTTACTCACCACAGTGGAGGTCTGTTATTTAAAAGGAGTCGTGTCCTGTTCACCTGGACATTTGATCGTCTGTGAAAAGATGTTTCCCTACAGAGTTGCTGTGTCACCAAGCTTTCAGCATTGAGCTTCTTGGTGACAGTCCTCGGCAGGTCATGGTCCTTGGCAGGTCAGGCTGGGCGTCTGAGGGCTGCCTGGAGATCGCATGTTGCTTGCGGTTCTCTAATTATGGGTCTCTCTTTGGATTTCCAGTGTTTCCCCCTCAAGGGTAAGGCACTAATGAATGCTTTTTTTTTTTTTTATTCTTACAGTGTTTTCACAAATGGAAGACTATTTATCCCACCTGTAAAAATTATCATACCCAAATTCAGTCTGATGGAATGGAATAGTGTGCTGGCCATGATTGGGGAAAAAGTCTTCCCTCTAGGAGGCGTGCGAAAGTAAGGCTCTGTCCCCTGGGGGAGACCTGGTCACAGTGTGGGAGTGTCCTCCCTGGACCAGCAAGGACTCCCATGTTACGTCATTAACTCTGATTTTAATTCTTTGAAAAACAGACAATATCTACTGTCTTTTTAAAAAAAATTTTTATTTATTTTTTAAATTTCTTTTCAGTGTTCCAGAATTCATTGTTTATGCACCACACAATCCGTGCCCTCCACAGCACCCACCACCAGGCTCACCCAACCCCCCACCCCCCTCCCCTCCAAAGCCGTGTTAGTTCCTCAGAGTCCACAGTCTCTCATGGTTCACCTCCCCTTCCAATTTCCCTCAACTCCCTTCTCCTCTCCATCTCCCCTTGTCCTCCATGCTATTTGTTATGCTCCACAAATAAGTGAAACCATATGATAATTGACTCTCTCTGCTTGACTTACTTCACTCAGCATCATCTCTTCCAGTCCCGTCCATGTTGCTACAAAAGTTGGGTGTTCATCCTTTCTGATGGAGGCATCATACTCCATAGTGTATATGGACCACATCTTCCTTATCCATTCGTCCGTTGAAGGGCATCTTGGCTCTTTCCACAGTTTGGTGACCGTGGCCATTGCTGCTATGAACATTGCGGTACAGACGGCCCTTCCTGTCACTACATCTTCATCTTTGGGGTAAATACCCAGTAGTGCAATTGCAGGGTCATAGGGAAGCTCTATTTTTAATTTCTTGAGGAATCTCCACACTGTTCTCCAAAGAGGCTGCACCAACTTGCATTCCCACTGACAGTGTAAGAGGGTTCCCCTTTCTCCACATCCTCTCCAACACTCCTCAGACTCCACACACACAAAACAGATAACTGATATTTACTATCTTTTTACCATACTTATTTTTATTTATTTATTTATTTATTTTTAAAAAAGATTTTATTTCTTTATTAGAGCTAGAGAGAGAGAGCACAGGCAGGGAGAGGGACAGAGGGGCAGAGGGAGAAACAGACTTCCTGCTGAGCAGGGAGCTCAGTGTGGGAATCCATCCCGGGACCCTGGGATTATGACCTGAGCTGAACGCAAATGCTCGACCAACTGAGCCACTTAGGCATCCCACCATACTTATTTTTAACTAATTTATTTCATTTTTCATTCAACATAGTTTATTGAACATTTGACATGTGCTAGGTATGGTGAAATGGGTGAATGAGGACATGGGATGGGGAGGGGTGGGGTGGATAGTGGTGGGGTAGACAGTGGTGGGGTGGACAGAGGGGGAAGAGAGGTGAGGTGGCCATGGGGATAGGGAGAGGTGAGATGGACAGTGGTGGGGTGGACAGAGGGGGGACAGAGGTGAGGTGGCCATGGCTGGTTGTGGGAGTGAATCCAGGGACAGGCTGGTGGACTTAGACCAAGGGGTTGGTGTGGATCAATGGACCAGAAGGAGGGACAGTGGGAGTAGCCAGCCTAGCAGGCTGCAGAGGGAAAGGTTAAGGCTTCAATGTTGGGAACACCACTGGGGAGAAGGATGCCCAAAGTCCTACATGGGAGTGGGCTGACAAAGTGTAGGGAAGACACAAACCTTCTGAGTCAAAAAGTCAGAGACGTGGCATGATGCTGAGTGTTGGAAGTATCATCTTTATGCACAGTGATGGTCCCCATGATGGTAGGCATTGGGGTGGAAGGGCAAAATCATTCACTCCTGTTTCACTTGTCAGTTGTCTCTCTTACGGGGTCAATTAAAATGTAAACAATTGATTTACGATCGGCAGTTGTGACACCAGTGATGAAGACCAAGCCTCCTTGTGAGCAGGACATCACTCTTGGGCGTTGAGAGTCGCGGGGTCGTCGTTAACCTAGTGAGGGCAGGGAGTCCCGAGGGGACCCCATACATGCCAGGGAAGTTCGATGTTACCTAAAAACCAGTACTGCGGGCACCCAGATGTTCCAGAAGGCAGCTTGATAAATGTCAGCGTGTCACTCTGAAGGAAAGAGCCAGTCCCGCGGAGCCAGCGGACTTGTGTGCACTCTTGGAAGGAGCCGGAAGTGGAGGTAGAATTGATCACACGTCACATGTGGAAGGCCAGAGGCGAAGCAAGCCAGGAAACAGGATGTTCGGAGGGAAAACAGGACATTTGATTAATACGATTTTGGTTTTTCTCTCCACCGCTCCCCAGTTCTTTATGGTTGAATTAGAAAAGGTGCAGAGCTTGGGAATGAAAGAAATGCTTGGAAGGACTAATGGTAAGTTTATTTGGTCTCATCACTACTGAGAACACTTAGCTTCTGAGAACAGACGTTCAGAGAAACACCCGGGCGGTGAGTCTCATCCTTGCGAGGCTCCCGCTGCTGGAGGGAAGACCTGCAGCCCCTTTGGCGCGTCCGGGACGTCTGACTTGAGCTGCTCCAGGGTCCGTTCCCCTCTGCTCTGCCGTGCGGAGAGCTCGGTTTCCTGTGTCCACTGCCCTCCGCCTGACCTGTCGGCTCGCGCAGCCCCTTCCTTGCTCCTGCTGACGGCGCCAAGGATCTCCTGGGCCCCCGAAAGGAACCCGGACTCCATCTCCCCCGCGTCTGTCTCCCGCCAGGCCTCGCAGACGCCGGTCTGCCTCCTTCCCCTCCCCGAGAAGACCAGAAGCCTCCGTGCGTTTCCTCGGCTCCCACCTCAAGGAGGCCCGTCACGTTGCTGTGATCCACGATCTGAATTTCGGGTTATCCTGAGGAGGGTTTCTTTGCTCTACTTTTTAAATTATTTATTTATTTATTTATTTATTTATTTATTTTTTTAAGATTTTATTTATTTATTTGAGAGAGAGAGAACGAGAGAGAGAGAGCCTGAGAGGAGAGAGGTTAGCGGGAGAAGCAGACTCCCTGCTGAGCAGGGAGCCCGATGTGGGACTCGATCCTGGGACTCCAGGATCATGACCTGAGCCGGAGGCAGTTGCTTTACCAACTGAGCCACCCAGGCGCCCCTGCTCTACTTTTTTTAAATGACAGCCCGGACTGTGCCAACGCGCGTGGTTGCCCGCGGCACGTGACCCCGAGTCGTGTGTCCTCCAGGTGCTTTCCTGCCATTCGGCTCCTTCCTGGAGAAACGCTCTCGGTGTGCCTCGGGGCAGGGGAGCCTGGTGACGGCGACGGCCTTCCCGGGCCTTCCGGTTTCCGCGAGGGCGGCCGCCAGGAGTTCTTTCCGTCCAGGTTGGAAACATCACGTCCCCGTCTCGGCCCTTCAGTGCTGCTGTGGGAGGCTCTGGTGCGGGTGCGGCTGTGGCCGCGTTTTCCCCGGCTCGCCTGGGGAGGACCCTCCTGGGTGCTCGCGAGCGTCCCGAACGTGTCCCTGTGCCCGCCCGTGAGATGTCCCGTGCCCCCTCTCTTGTGACGCTCACTGACTCCGTTTGATCCTGTGAAATTCATCTTCCTCGTTCCTACACATTTCTCTCCCTTTCACTTTTGTTATGTTTTGAGATCCTTTCGGGCGGCGGCGAACCCACACCCTCATTTCGGGGCTTTTCTCCCGAACACTTTTTTGGTGTTTCTCGTGCCGCCTGCCTCCGGGAGCCGCCCTCGGTCTTGTCCTCCCGGCAGTGGCTGGAGCCACAGCACGGCCTCCGCGGGGCGCCCTGACCCAGTTGTCTCTGCGACTCAGTATTCACATCCGTATTTCTGTTTCTTCTCCACACTTTCTTGTTTTCTGTGTGTAACTTCTCCTCTTATCGCACTTACGGTGTTTTCATGTTTATATTAAATTCTTGGCCCACCTGCTCCGACACTTCTGCTTCTCGGGGGACACACCGACCTCACCCGGCTGCCCTGAGCAGGAGACGCTGTCCTCCAGCCCACATGGCCCTGCTGCCCCTCAGTCCCATCGGCCTCCGTCCACCTCTCACCTGCTGCTGGCATCTGTGCCTCCTGACTGCGTCCTGGGGACGCCTGCACCGGCCGTCTGGGTCCCCCAGTGCAGGGAGGCACCAACGGTCTCAGCAGGGGGGGCCCTGGCAGGAGAGGAACAGTGTTGCCAGCACTTGTGCTCCTTGTCAGGGCCCCTGCTGCCCACGCGGCTGTCGGTGGCTTCTCGTGGTTGTCTCTGTCTGGAAGGTCTTCCCGTCCCTTCAGGGCTGGTCTAAGGTGGCCATCCTCACGCGGCTCCCGGAGCCGCTGCTGCAGGGCCACTGGCATTTTTAGAGATGAGGGTCCAGCTTTGTCCTAGATCAGGGGCCGGGAGGCCGTGAGGGTGGGGCCGCCGTGCGCGTCTTAGCAGCCTTCCCGTGTTCTGATGCTGAGGCTGGAGAAGGACTGATGGGCGGAGGACGGTTCTGTGGCTTCAACCTCTTCAGAGGGAACTTGTCCTCTGCCCTCTCTGGATCGCCCAGACCCCCGATCGCCTCATACACCCTCTCTGTCCGGCCCGAGCCTCCTGTCTCAGGCTGGGCCCCTTCCTCCATCAGCTGCGTAGGCGTGATGCCCCCACACCGGTCAGTGGCCTGTTGCTGGCACCCAGCTCCTGCCCGCTCTTCCATGGCAATTTCCAATCGCTGCGGCAACCCCAGGGATCCCTTCTTCTCCCTAGAACATTCAATGTCCCAGAATTCACTCTGCAAGCTCTGTGTGTGCCTTTCACCTTCAGCGACAGTCGACCCCTGTGTTCTGGCCTTTGGCCCCTCCTGCTACCCTGGATGGCTTTGCCCATCATCCCACGAGGACACTCCCACCCTCTGCACCCCTCTTGTGCCCCCACCTCTGTGAGGCCTACTGTTCAGTCTGGTTTCCTCCTCTTGGAAGTCTGGATCTTTGCCCTTCGCTGGTCCCATTTGTGTTTATAGGTTTGTGTACAAACCCTGATGACCTCTTTACTCGCATTTATGTTCGAGATGGCACCACCTTGTCCAGTGCATGAAGATACTCAGCATTGAGTGAATCGAATCATGTCTTACGTGAATGAATGAGTGGATGGATACTTGCCAATCCACTCTCCAGCCCAGAGTAAAAGTAGAAAAATATGAGTCGTTTGGGGCTTATAAAAAGGCATATTATTTGCTAATAAATACTGGTTTGTTTTCCAACCATTGTTATAACAATATAAGCCAATTTGTATTAATTTTTGCTGTTGTTAAAATTAATTGAACACCAACCAAGAGCTTAAAATGTTCTCAAGGGCCTCTAAGTACTTGTACATAATTGAAAATATACTTTAATTAAAAATCTAAAAATGGGAAGCAAGCTTAGCCTTGGAGGGGCAGCTCCCACGGGATTTAATTAGCCCATTTGGATTTCACTTGTCTACGTGTTCAGCTCTGGCCGGTAGCCCCCGTTCCGGTCGCATCGCCTGCGGAAGGGCCCCCAGCCCGCGGCCGCTGCTCTGAATATCCCACCATCTCTTCTTGCTCTGTTCACAGGTTATTTACCATGAACGGGCATCTCTTGGAGAACTCAAAGGACCTACAGGACAACCACTTCTACGTGGCCGCAGGACTGGAAACCTTCAAATATTTCCCTTACTGGAAGTCCTCCACAGTGCCCAGCGAGGTCCAACAGTGAGCATGCTTCCTACCTTGCCCTCCTGAATTGGGACAGTTTGCCTTTTTCCCCGGGATTGCCCCCAAGTGCAGCCGCTCAGCTCTTGGCTGCTTTTCCGGAGTGAAGCTACATACTCTGGTTTTGTACAGGACACAGTTTTGGATTTTCACAGGGAGGTGTGAGACTCCCTGTTGTGTGGTGATGTGACCAGGACAGGGAGCCCTTGTGTTGCGTGTACAGCTTCTTCTCAAGGTGACACTGGGAGACTCAGCCAGAAAGAGTCTCAGTGTGCAGATCACACGGGCCCCGGGACATGGTTGTGATGGCCCGGCCTCCATCCACGACCTGGCTCTGTTTTCTTGCTTCGCCCGGGTTCCCCTGCTCTGGAATCCGGAGTAGGTGTGGGGCGGCAGGCTTTCCTGGTGGGAACAGTGGTGATTATGACAGTGGATCCTGGCCTGGGCTAAAGGTACACCATGGTGTGTGTGTTTATGGACTTTCGGGAACATCTATGAGGAAGACATAGGCATTGGTGGGGTCTCCCATTCCGTCACCGGAAAAAACCAGAGTGTTGGCTGTCATTTCTCGGGCTTTGCTCACTCCCTGGCTTGGCGTCTGAATTTGGCCAGAAAAGCTCTTGTGACGAGTGCACAATGTTCTTCTACCCGAGGGACGCCCTGGGGCTTTGCTCTGAAGGACACTGCAGCCTCACGCACGGACCTGCTTGCCCAGAGCCTGCAAGTTTGCTCAGTGGACAGGCGTGGACTCTGTCCATCTGCTGGTCTCACAGCTCAAGAACCTTGAAGTCCCCTGACAGGGTGGCCTGACATACGTTCCCAGGGCACAGTTGCATTGGACGCTTCCTCAGGGAGACTTTGTGGTTTATTAGTCTGGGGCCCTCTGTGGTGGAGCTCCTGACGCTCTCCCGTGTGTCCATCCTGGATGTCCCGGCTCCATGGTGGGTCAGGAAGGAGGTGACCTGCGAGGCCAGAGCTCAGAGGCGTATACTGATCCAAATCCTCAATTTTTTGCCCAGATTCAAGCCTGGGTATTAGGGCTGTGTCTGAGTTCGTTGCCTCTGGGTCCTGGGGGATGACACGGTGGGGCATGGGATGACAGGGGGACAGCCTCAGGTGTGCCTGCCAGTGGATGGTGAGCCCCAGGGGACTGTGCCCTGCCAGCCACGCCCTTTGTCACCAGCGCTGGACCTCGAGGCTCTGTCCCTACCTGATTTGGTACCTGGGTGTCCCATGCCTTGCTGCCCTGTACGTGAAAACCTCCTTCCAGGAGGCTGGGGTCGCGGTGTGTGACTCCGGTGCCTGGCCTCTGTTCCCACCCCGAGGGAGCTCCTGATGTCCAGGTCTGGCTGGGAGGAACAGTTTCCAGCTTTGAACGGGACTTTGCAGCCTGGACTGCTCAGCCCCTGGCTGTGTTTGCACAACATGTGGGGCCACAGTGGTCTGAGGACACCTGTCAGGGACCCTCCCATGGCTGCTGCTCCATCACGTTGCACATGGTCACCATCTCGAGCAGAGGACCAGAGGTGTCGGCGTTGGTCTTGTGCTGGAGCTGGCGGGCGGTTCACCCCTGCACACCCATGAGTTCCCTGGCCTAGAGCCCAGGAACCCGAGACATGTTGTGTCTGTTCGCCCTTTCCTGCTGTTAGGGTTTCTACGTTGGGGCAGAGAATGGCTCATTTTGTCCTGTCCGTAGGCGATGACCGCACAGCACATGGTTAGGTTGGGATCCTGTCTACGTGCTGGGCAGGCAGGGCTGTTTCTCGATTTTATCCACTTGCTAATTTGTTCCTGGTTGTCCTAACTGCACTGTGGGTAGAAATACCTCAGGGGCTGCTGGACGGAGGTGCTGGTCCTCTCTGTGCCCGTGTCCACTGCTCTCCACATGAGCCCCCACACCATCCATGTGTTTTGTTTTTCTCTGTCCCCTGTTCATGTATGGACCCTGAACTGGGTCTTAATTATCTTTCTCCATCGAAAGAGGAAGAGATTCCCCAGAGTTGCTAAGACACTGAAGTCCGTTCCCCACCCATGGTGTAGACCCCAGAGGTGCCCTCCTGCTGGAGAGCGGGGTGCCCGAGTGTTCCTTCCTGTGCGTAGCACTGGCAGGGTTCAGCCCCATACAGAGGAATTAGTGGGATGTGCTCCCCAGGCTGCGTCAGAGGGAAGGGTGGCAGTTAGACGGGGGGTGGGGGTCTGCCACGTGTTGGAAGGAGGCTGGGCTGGGTTTTAGATGGGGCTGGGGTCTCTGCTCCTCCCCTGGTCAGTGGTGCCACATTCACTGAACCCTCATGTCTCTGAGCCGTGCTTCCTCTCCGGCAGGGAGAACATGACATGTGTGTGTCACAGGTCCCTGTGAGAGCTGCATGAAAAACCCGTGTTTGTGGGAGTGACCGTCAACGGCCAAAACCTTGGTTCAAACATGTTAGGATTTCCCCCCAGGACTGTATAAAAGCTTTAAGGCAGAAAGTGCCTGTAGACATGACACCCTCGGGTCAGAATGCCACCCACCCTGCTGGAAATGGAAACCCGTCGGATTTCCCAAGGTCTCCAGGAAGGAAACTGAGCAAACCTCAGTGGGGGCCCCTTCTGCTCAGAGGGTAGGAGATGCTGTTGATGTGAGCCCGTGACATGGGGGGACTGACATGCCTTCCATGGGGCCTTGCCCTCCCAAATGCCATGGCTGTGGCCTGCATTTTTAAGAAGATGTATTTTGGCTGACTTTTATGAAGTTCTAGCTGACTTACCTTTTGTCTTTCAGAAAGTATGCAGACATTGAGAAATGCTCACGAGGAAAGAAAAAAGTGAGTCCTTTTCGGGGCACCCGGGTGGCTCTGTTGGTTGAGTGTCTGACTCTTGATTTTGGCTGAGGTCATGATCTCAGGGTCGTGGGATCGAGCCCCATGTCGGGCTCTGTGCTGAGTGTGGCGTCTGCTTGGGATCCTTTCTCCCTCTCCCTCTGCCCCGACTGCTCACGCTCTCTCTAAGAAAAGTAAGTCCTTTTCACACAGTAAAGGTGAGAACTGGATTTCGGGACACTTGGCAAATCTGCCCCCAGGCCAGCCCCGGCAGTGGGGACTGGTGCTTCTGAATGCAGTGCTGGCGTCAGGCTTCCCGCTGTGTGTGCGGCGACGAGACGTGGGAGCTCAGAGTGTGGCGCTGGGAGGCACACGGAGGCGTTTGTGATAGGACGCAGTGAGCGTGAGGTGGAAACCGTGTGGCATAGGGACAGACTGGAGGGAGAGGGGCCAGGCCTGGTGTGCACCCTGGGCCTGGGGGTGGTGGGGAGGGGGCACGTCAGGCACAGAGGCGAGAAGCGCTCACTGTGTGTGTGCGTGTCTACACGCAGTGTGACACACACAGCTCGGGACGAGAGGAGCGGCCAGCGAGAGTCAGGACAGGAGCCTGGAAGGGCAGGGAGAGGCCAGAGGTTGGCGGCCATATGGGTCCTTATCACCCGCCGATATGATGACCCCGTGCCCCGACCGTCTTGTAAGATGCTATTTCAGTGGCCGCAATGACATTATCGTTCACTCAGCAAAGCTGTTGGGTGTCTCCCGTGTGTCTGCCCGTCCCCAGCTCCCAGCCCATTTGCTTGGCTTCTCCCGCCCGAGTCCGACCCGCTGGGAGGCCCCCCATGTGCTGAGCTGTTCCTTTCCTGCATCTCACGGCCAGACCTTGAAGTGGCTTTTCTCCTGGCACCGTTCCAATGTCATAACCGCCGTCTTAGCCGCTGTCTTAGAAGTATTTTGGCTTCCTCACCCCTCTGAACCATGCCGGAATTTGCTGGCAAGAGTCCAGCCTTGGCTGAGCCCAGCCCTTGCCCGTCTACGCTGGTGCTGGAGGAGCTTGGTGTCGCCGAGGTAACGACGCAGCCGACCTGACTCCTCACCCCGAGCTCACGACTGCAGGCCTCATCCTACCGCCTTTGCTGGAAAAGCCCGACTGCTAAAAGATGCCTTTCTGAGTATGTTTGGCTCAATTTTGTGAGGGACTTTTGCACGTTTGTTCATAGATGATATTCGCCTCCAATGCTGCTTTTTCGTGGGGTCCTTGCCTGGCTTTGGTGTCAAGGGTTTTCTGAATTGACTCTGTTGTTATTTTGGAAGCTTCCTGAAGTGAATGATCGTCTTATTTATTTTCTTTTCTTAATTAATTAATTAATTAATTTAAAAATTTCTTTTCAGTGTTCCAGAATTCATTGTTTATGCATCACACCCAGTGCTCCATGCAATCCGTGCCCTCCACAATACCCACCACCAGGCTCACCCAACCCCCACCCCCTTCCCCTCAAAAACCCAGTTCCTCAGAGTCTGCAGTCTGTCATGGTCCGTCTCCCCCTCCGATTTCCCCCAACTCCTTTCTCCTCTCCATCTCCCCATGTCCACTGTGCTATTCTTTATGCTCCACAAGTAAGTGAAACCAGATGATAACTGACTCTCTCTGCTTGACTCATTTCACTCAGCCTAACCTCCTCCATTCCCATCCATGTTGATGCAAAAGTTGGGTATTCATCCTTTCTTCATCTTATTTTTTCTCAATTTTCTTTCTCTACAGATAGCCTTTGGCATTAAGTGTTTGTTGATTGAATGAGTGGACGAGAATCCTTGAGAATGAAGAACCGATAGACATGATTCTGCCCTAAGGATGCGTTTCCTCACGTGCGGATGTGTTTCATGACAGAACGCTTGTGTGAATGAGTCTCGTGTGTAGCGTGATGGTTTGCAGGAGCAGGGGCCGTCGACATGTGGACATAGGCAAGCAGAGCACAGGTCCTAATGTGGTCCAGAGAAGGGGCAGACGTTCCAGGTGGAGAGGGGCCTTCGTGGATGTGCACAGGTTTCCAGCGTCACAGTTTTCTCAGCTGCCTCCACTGGCGTCTTCACGTGCGGTGTGGACACTGACTGTGAATGTTGAAACAGCCTGAGCCGCACAAGCTTGGAATCCCATACTTGAGTGATTTGGGGAGCCTCTGGGCACAGAGAACGGAGCCACAAGTTTGGGGGTCGTCATGGCTGGCTTTCGTTACGTCCTCGTTTCATTATGCTGTTGTGACTCTGGGTCCTGATAGGTGGGGATAGGGCTCTCTTTCCCTTTTACTAAATATTTGTTCTGTTTGGTCTAACATGTGACACGTGTTTGTTCTGATACCCTCCATAGTGCTTTCTCCTCTCTTTTGGAACATTAACAGGTTTTTTTTTTTTTTTTAAAGCCTTTTTTTTTTTTTAAAAGACTTTATTTATTTATTTGACAGAGAGAGATCACAAGCAGACGGAGAGGCAGGCAGAGAGAGAGAGAGAGAGGGAAGCAGGCTTCTTGCTGAGCAGAGAGCCCGATGCGGGACTCGATCCCAGAACCCTGAGATCATGACCTGAGCCGAAGGCAGCGGCTTAACCCACTGAGCCACCCAGGCGCCCAAGGAACATTAACAGGTTTTAAGGATGCTACGTAACGGGAAGAATCTTAAACAGGATCATCACAAACATTCATACCCTACAATGCAAATAAAATGTGTTATTTTAGAAAAAAATAAATCTTATCGTTGAAAATATTCTGTGATGTATGACAAGGCATGGCATGTAATGGCAGAGCAAACACATTTTATTCCAGAAAAAAAAAGGGAATTTCTAAAAGAACAGAACAGGCATTGATTTTGACAAAGGTTGATGTAAAATCTGTGCTTTTCTTGTACAAACGCCTCTCAAGGTGTGTCACCTCATTCGTTGTTCCCCGTGTGGAGGTCTGTGTGTATGTTGAACAGAGAACTCGGTACTTACAAACTTTCGCCCTGGGTGAGGAACAGGTGATTTCTAAGGAAGGAGATGAGCACATGTGCCAGGCTTCTCTGGCTGCATGAGGCTGGGTTTTCTTTTATTTTGTAATTTTACTTTTTGAGGCTGGGTTTTAGAATTACTCTCAGCAACCAAGTAATGGCAAGTACGGTTGCTTCCTTATGGGCCGGGCTCCCGTCGTCTCTTACTCAACTTCTCTGATTTGTCTTCCGTGGGAAGTGGGGCGCCTCCTGCGTACGGGGCCTCTGCGCACGGCTGGTGGTGTCGCGTGTGGCTTCGCGGTCGTCGCCTGTCTCTTCGGCCGAGGCGAGTGCGAGGTTGTCTCTACACACGTCGGGCGTCGTTGCTGCAGACGTCCTCACGGTGACGTGGATATGACTCAGAACCGAAGTGGAAAGTTACTGTATTCCCAGAAAGGTACAAAGGTAGAGCGGCGGCTGGATATTCGTGGAACACACTCTTCTTTAATTCCTTATATTTTTGCAAAGGAACAACCTACTCTTCTCTGGGACTTGAGGAGGGAAGTTGGCTGTTCGCAGCTGAAGATTCAGGCTGGAGAATCTGTGACAGTGTAACGACCCAGGCCTAGGGGTCAGCACAGCGATGCTTTATTACTTCTCCCGGTCCTGTGTGTTGGCTGGGTGGGTCTTGGGCCGGTGGCGCCTGCCTTCCTTTCGGGTGGCCTTCAGCTGTAGGGGCCGCTGGGCTGCTGCTGGCTTTCGGAGCACGTCTGCGGCAGTGCTGCGCACAGTCCCCCTGCAGTGGGAGGCACGCGCCCACAGTGTGCAAACCTCCCCTGTGTCCAGAGAGGGGTCTGGCGGCCAGGAAGTACTCTGCCACGTTCTTCCACCTCATCTTGTTACTGAGGGACGTGCAGAAGCCTTGCTTCCCATGCTCCAGGCAAGAGAGCACCAGCCTCAAAATGTGCAGAGCCACTTGGGAGAACATTCCAGAACAGTAGTGGTGCACTCTGTCCACACGGCACGGCGAAGCCCAGATGTACTCAGCTGTGAGGCAGCGATGGCTCAGGACAGCCCGACGCGGGGTGTGGGATCTTGAGACAAGCCGAGCAGTTTGTTTCTGTGGCTTGTCCTCTTGCTGTACGTCCGGATGTACTATGTGATAAAAACCGACGTCTAAAAGTTCCAAAAGGGCTGTTCCAGTGGAAAACAGAACTTCCAGGTAACAGGGTGTGTGGCAGAGCTTAGCTGGTAGTTTGTTTCTTAGCGGCACGAAAAATAACGACGTGTCTTATGACTCATGGCATTTGATTCCGTGAAATGAGGAGAAACACAATGGCAGGTGCTGGGGTGTCCCGGTGACTGGACGCGGGAGCACAGGAGAGGCCGCCGGGCTCCGGGTGTCCATTAACCTGCCCGTGACTGTTGAGTCCTAGGAAAATCCTGAATGAACCTGTCCTGATTTCGTTAGGTCAGATTCCGTATTATAGCAACTCATTTACCATGATTTTGTATCTATTACTCTTCAAGAAGTGGGGCTAACTTAATGTTTAAAATGAATATTTTAATGTCAAGCCTCCATAACATGTTGGTAAATAATTAATAGGCATTGTGTTTATATCATAGCCACAGCCAGAATGTTAATATTACCTACTTCTCTCTTGGGCGTAGAGTGCAAACGGTGGTAGTGAACTGAAATGAACAAGAGATGAAACAGTTAAAGGCTCCTGTGTGTGTGTGTGTGTGTGTGTACGCGCGTGCACACATGTATGAAACAGTCCCCATACTGTGGGACACGCACACTCTAATGACTGTAAAGCACAGTGTGGAGAAAGTGCATTGGCGCTGACATTCGCAGGCTATTAATGTCAAGACTGTTGCAGTATCACATCACATCCAAGGCTGCATTTGTATCTCCTTCCAGTGGCTCGAAGAGGCGACAGTCAGGTTCAAATGTTAGCAAATGTTCCACTTTAATAATGCGTGGAATAGGACCTGGTTCTCTGATGGCAGACCCTGACCCACTTGGAAGCAGGATGTTCACTTGGGAAGCTGGAGCGAGGCCTTCAGTGCGCAGCACTGGCTGTCCCCCTGGGCATGGCTTGACTCAGAACCTAACTGGGTAGTTCCTGTCCCTCCACTAGACAAGCTCTCCACTTCACCCACAGCACCTTGTGAGGCTGCCTCTCCTGCGCCTGAGCACGACTGTCTGTTACAGCCGCATTGAGTTTAGTTGGATCGATTGACATGGGCTCCAGAGGAAGGTGAGAGTCCCGACAGCACTCCGGAGAAATGAACATGGCGCGCCTGGGGTATGTCCCCTGAGAACGTTTTTAATGGGGGGAGGATTAATGAAATGGGAAAGGAGCACCTGCCCCTTTGTAAGGCACCGCGTTGATTTGAGACTCAGGACTCAGGGCAGGGAGGAGTGGGGACAGGGTGACCCGCAGATGTTTCTTTGCGTGGGGAAGCCACAGATTCTCTGTTTTCCGCCCAATCTGTTGTTTCTGAGAACTGCTGTGAATCTGTGTTGCCTTGACCATGAGAGACACGCAGAGTGTCTGCTGCACGGCGGCTGTGTGTGTAAAGCTGAAGGCGGCCTCTTCCCATCCTTGGGGAGCACAGACCAGCAGGGAGCCCGTGGGCAGTGCTGCAGGTGCGTGGCCGTGGGCTGCGTGGGGCGAGGGGGTGGGAGTGTGGACGAGGGCTCCTCTGTATAGGACACAGTGACCCTGGAGCAGGACCAGCACTGGAGGAGGTGGCAGCTCTGGAGAAGCATCTGGGGTGTCCCTGGCAGGTCGGGACAGCAGGGGCATAGAGGTTGCCTCACGGGCACGGGCAGGCAGGCTGGGCTGGCGCTGCGGACCCTGCAATCCAGCCCCCAGCTTTTTTAAGATTCCATTTATTCATTTGAGAAGAGAGCAAGCACAAGCAGGGGGAGCCTCAGAGGGAGAGGGAGAAGCAAGCCCCCTGCGAAGCAGGGAGCCCAACGTGGGGCTCAATCCTGGGACCCCGGGGTCACGACCTGAGTGAAAACCGAGGGACAGAGACGTTCAAGTGCCCCAACCCTTCCCCCTTCTTTGTCCTATTCTTCTTCTTTTCCTACTTTCCCCCACATCTTCTTATTCAGTTCAAGAGATCAGCAAAGATTTCCTGAGCAACTGCTGGGATTACTTCCTTGGGCACGTGTCTGTGTTGTGAGGCCCCTTCTTGCTTGGAGCCAGGAAGGCAGAGGCAGGGCCTGTGTTCTGGTGACGACGTGCAGGTGTTCCAGGAACGTGGCCCCAGGACTCTGAGCTCGGCGTGTGCTGAGGTTTGAAAACAGGGAGCAAGGGCGTTGCTAGTGGGGATGACCTGGACGGTGGGGGAAGCATGAGCAGGGAAGAGGCTGGCACAGGGATGGGAAGGGAGGCGGGCTTAGATGTGAGTGTCCCAGTGCTGAGCTGAGGCCCTTGAACACCACCCGAGGTTGTGACAGCTCCCGTGGGCATCTGAGAGGCGCAGGGGGAGGAGATTTGTGTCAGCACCGTTCCCTTACTTCCCGGGCAAGTACTTACCGTGTGCTTTCTGTGGCCTCCCGGCTCCGGGCTCTGGGAAGTCATCATTAGACAAACATCTCTGGCCCCAAGGAGCTTCCAGCCTTCTAGTGGTGAGATGTGAGTGACAACCATCCTGACTAGTCACGCACACTTGAGGTTGCTTCAGTGCTGGGCAACAGGATGAAGGGGAGGGAGGCAACGGGGTGTGCGGGTGAGCATGGCTGGGTGAGGGTCCGACTTGGTGAGAAGCTAACCTAGCACGGCTCCAGGTTTTGGGGCTTGTCGTAGAAGTACGGAGCTTCTAGGAACTCACGTTCCTGTCAGGTGCTGTGGTAACGGACGAGATTAAACAGTGAAATCAGTTTGTTGAACTTCAGCCCGCTCTTCATCTGCCATCACGCCGGCCCTGAGTCCTTTGTGTCCCGGGCCACCTTCCAGGTCGGTGTGGACCCGCTCAGCTCTGTCGTGTTGCCGCGCCTGGGGTCTGGGGGCCGGGGGGCCGGGGGCTGGGCTGCGACGGTCTTGGCTTTCGCTATGCACTTTGCTCCGCCCCATGGTCACACTGTGTCCTCGTGAGGAGGGTGGGACCTTTCCTGTGTCACTTTATATATTACTTCCGAGGTAGCAGTGGACACAGGATGTCTTGTAGAGGCCAAGGATGAAATGGTTGCGAGAATCGGTGTCAGCGATGCGTGGAGTCGAGCAGGTTTTCTGAATCCCATCCCCCAGCTGCTCCAAACACAAGCAGCACTTACTGTGTTCTGTTTCTACGACCCGTTCTGCCAAGATCTTGTTCCTATACTTGTGGGCGTGATTGCAGCTTTTAGGGAAGCCCCTTAAAGTAGGTAGAAAGACCTCGCTTGGTTTTTGTATTTGGTCGTGGGATGACCTTATGCACTTTAACTTCTGCAAGGACAGAGCAGCCGGTCGTTTGTGCCATAAATAATGTTGATGGTACAGGGAGGCGTCGTAGAGAGCCCGGGAGAAATCCCGACTTATATAGTCCCGCCTGCGTTCAGTAAAGACAGAGAACAGGGAAGCTGGAAAGGTGGTGTGCAGGGCGGAGCGGGATGTGCTCAGAATGAGCTCCTTGTCCACTGTGACCCCTTGTGCTCGGTCATTACTGTCTGTGGATTTCTTTCAGACCATCTGAGTTTCCCTGTGTCTCAATCCAAAACCAACCTGTCTCGGAAAACATGTTGAATAGCCTTTTATCAGAGACGCGCCCCTTGCTCAGGGGCTCCAGGGCAACAGTTTTGTCGGTGTTGAAAACAGTGATTTTACGAGGCTTCTAGGTGTGTCTAAAACCACACGGACCTCCTCAGACTCACCTGCCCCGCTTCCAAAGCCTCCCTCATTTTGTCGGGGCTTATGGGGGCTTGGGAGTCCCTCCAGGGGACGACTGGCCTTCCCTTCCTGGGAGGGGCTGTCCTCGCCGCGGGAGGCTGTGTTTTGCCACGTTGCTGAAGAGAAGGGTAAGGGACGGGCCGTCCGGACCTGGGTGCTAGGAGGGAACGTTCTCTGAGGTGCCCGAACGAGGCTCGCCTGGTCGTTCTCAAACCAAAGGGTAAGACTCAGGGGCACTGCTGTTCCTCACACTTTTTATTCTTAATTTGTACCTTAGGAGGACGCCAAAGGAAAAGAACCTCATAAGTACGACAACATTCCCTGTAAGGGAGAGGATTCTGTTTTTTATGCCAAAGAGGGAAAGAAGAAAATGCTCGTGGATCATTTAATGCAAGGCGGCACAGGTAATGTGAGTCCATCTGGCTGTGGGCGGGAAACAATGCTGCCATCCTAAGAATGTGCTTTTCCCCGGGCCGCTCCTCTGCAGACACGGGGCTTGTAACTGACTGTAGCACTGGACGTGTGACTGGTTCACAAATGAGACATTCAGCTCCAGGGGCCGTGGTAGTGGGAGGAGAGAAACAGATTCCCAGTGCTGAAGGCGATGGGCTTCCCCATCCAGGAAGCCCTCCCAGATCAATGCAGGGATTCTGTGTCTCCGTGAGCATCTGGGCGGGCACGCTTTCCCCTAAGGACCGGCGATGCAGTAAACAACTTGCAAACTACTCAGACTTGGGAGGGAAACGTGAGACTCGAATCCACCGGAATTGTGTGGGTTTACTTTTTAAGTGTGAGGGAATTTGAAAGAGTAAACTTTGGAGCTGACTTTAAAATGAAATAATTAGAAAAAATACTTTTTCTGCTCTTGCTTCTATTCTACGGAGTCCTGGCTCGGGGCCAGCTGCCCCACGTCCCATCGGTGTGTGTCCCAGGGGCATCGCCGGGGGCTGGTGACACAGAGGCTAGGACCAGGGGAAGGAGGGCAGCGAGTCCGGCTTCCTCCTCTTCGTGCGTCTTCTCTCTGCTTCCCGGGAACCCTCTGCCACTTTCCTGGTGACGTCCTGACCGTCTCCCTGCGCTTCCCTCCTGCTCCCCGTCCCCGTTGGGCCTTCCCATCCCAGATGACGGTGCTGTGCGGCTGTGCACCAGGCCCTGGTGTGGACGCTGGGCACTCACAGCGCTCCTGGCTGGTGGGCACGGCTGACACAGTGTGCGATTAGAGCTGACCATGGCCAGCATGGGCCGAAGACCAGAGCCTACTGACCCTGTAGTCCCCGTAATAGAGACTTTAATCAGTGCATGAGAAGTTCCCTTCTTGACAAAGCCTGTACTGCGTGGCTGGCCTGCCCGGCAGGCACCTGACCTTCTCTCTGGGAAGCAGCGTGCTGTGCTGGGGCCCAGGTTCCGGGCACGGCCCTCCCGAGCGTGGTCCTGAGTGCGGTCCTGAGCGTGGGGCCCTCCGCACGCTGCTTCTCTACAAACGGGCACAGTAGGATCTTCAGAGACTTGTGCGCATGCTAATACCAAGCAGGTAGAGGAGGATCTGGCACCCTGCGGGCCCGCGGACGCTGCCCCTGGCCATCCTCTTACCATTATCCCTTCCGCTGAGGACCGTGTGACGGTCCTTCTGGGGCTGAGTGCTGGGAGGGGCGGGGAAGGACAAGAAGGAGAATGAGCTGCCGTCACTGAGGCCATCACGACCGTGGTGACATCCTCTGGGGGCTGAGGGAAGTGGCCGGTCCTTTTGCGGTCACTGAAGTCTTGGCAAGGTGAGGACAAGGTTTTCGAGCACCTGCGGATTCTGTGAGCCTGTGGCACGTGCGGCGGTGGGGCCGGTGAGGGGCTTCTCCTCTGTGGGCTCAGCCAATTGCTTCCCGACATGGGGTTTTAATACCTCGTCGGTTAAAACTCATTTAGTTCATTACTTCAAAGGAAGTTCTTGAAGTAACTGAGGTGCATGTCCTCAGACTAGGACTTTGGTGTCGGGCGGGGGGTTGCTTTGTGGTGATTTTGGAGTCGGCTGGACACACGTTTGCCAAGCGTCTGGCGAGTCTTGTCTCTGGGACTGAGTCCCGTGGGGGCAGGACGCAGGGATGACCGTCCGTGCAGACACGGAGGCAGAAGCAAGGCCGTGGGGATCCCGTGGTGGGATTCAGGGCTCCAGGGCCAGCTGCCCGTGCACCACATCAGAAACTCAGTGGTGCCGAGCTGCGACCTTGGTTTGGGCCAGAGAATGTGCTGGGACGTCGGATTAAACACCTGTTTGTGCTGTTTTCCTCCAGAAGGTGACGTGTACAAAGCCCAGACTCCTCACACGGAAACCCAAGGGGCACCAGAAGTCAGAGAGGACGATGACGTGCACGTGGAGGCGCCTGCAGACCAGGTGGGTAGCAGGGGTCACACGACCCTGCCTACGACCGTCTGAGCTGCATCAGCCCACCTGCCCGCCGTCTCCTCCCCCGCACTCCACGCTCGCCAGGCCTCTAGCATGTTCCGTGCCCCTTCTGGTCAGTTACTGCTCATCTTCCGGGTCCCGCATCACACCTTTTCCTGCCTGCCCCTCCCCCCGGTGGGTTCTTCTGCTTTGGGGACTGTTCTGAGCACTTGTCATGGTCTATGGCTGCATACTTAGCTTTTTTTTTTTTTTTTAAAGATTTTATTTATTTGACAGAGAAAGAGGGATCACAAGTAGGCAGAGAGAGAGAGGGGAAAGCAGGCTCCCTGATGAGCAGAGCCCGATGCAGGGCTCCATCCCGGGACCCCGAGATCATGACCTGAGGCAAAGGCAGAGGCTTAACCCACTGAGCCACCCAGGCGCCCATGCATAGTTAGCTTTGTTGTGACTTGATTGCGGTACCTTTTCTAACACAGAGGGGTCTGCCTGCTGTGCTCACTGTAGTCACCCTTGTCCCTGGCACAGGCCCTGGCAGGGAGAAGGTCCTGAGTGACCACGGGCGCATGACAGGTTGATGGAATGAGTGGTGCATGGGGCGATGAGCTGGGGAGGCACAGGTCTCCCACCGCCTGCTTTCTGACCTCCGACCCCTATCTCCTTGTCTACACGGTGGGCATGTGCCACCAGGCAGGTTCGTGTGGGGCTAAAGGAGGCAGTGCATGTGTGAGCTCCTGGTCCAAGGACTGGGCCTCTCTGCTTCCTTCCCTCGGGCTTACAGAGGCTTAGAGTCTGGGGAAGGCCTGGGGGGAGTGGAGGGAAGCAGATGAGGTGTGAGGGGGTCAGCCTCAGCCGGGACAGAGCAGAAGCACAGGGGCCTCATGCCCTCACCTGCCCGAGGAGCAGGTCACGTTTCCATGGGCCTGTGGTCTCAACTCCTGCTCCCGCAAAGGGCAGGTGGGCAGGTGAGCTCTGAACTGCATGGCTTTGTCCCCCAGAATCTTCCTGAAAACACTACAAGTTTCTCCCTCCCTCTCTCCCTCCCTCCCATCCTCCCTCCCTCCCTCCCTCTCTCCCTTTCTTCCTAAGATTTTACTTAGGGTGTGCATGAGAGCTGGAGCAGGGGGAGGGGCAGAGGCAGAGGGAGAAGCGGACTCCCTGCTGAGCAGGAGCACCCCCCCTCCCGAGGGTGGGACTCCATCCCAGGACCTGAGCTGAAGGCAGATCCTCAACGACTGAGACACCCAGGCGCCCCTAGGAGACATTTCTAATTGTTTTTGAGAAAAGAATATAGGCTCTGTAAAAGGTCGGTGTCTGCGTGCGAATCCCGTTCTCATTCTCTGACTCAGACTTGGCCCCAGTCCCGACTCTGTGGTTCCAGGGCCAAACCCGGGGGACAGCGAGCTTCCGGCTCCTCCTTTGAAAATCAGTCACTCTTACTGCTCTCCCTTTATTGGTAACTTCTGCTGTTTTTCTTTTCCGTGATATAGGACCGGGTGTGATAGACCATATCAAGGCACTGGCCGCTTCCCCTGGCATTTTGAGCACTTTCCCATTGCGTCCCGTTGTATTTTCTAGATTGTAGTGATATTATTTATTCTTTTTCTCAATCATGAAAAAAGACAGAGTTAGTTTTCTCTTAAAACTCATATATAACGCTGTATTTTTATTGAACATGTAAGGCTTTTTGTAATAAATAAGACATTTTAAGTAGTTACTTTTATACTAAAATTTAGCACCCCCCACCCCATCCAATGCGGATTATCGTTCTGGGTTGTGGACTTTGAGCAGCTGGTGCAAGTTTTCAGCACAAGGAAAATTCTAGTGTCACAAATACTGTTTTCGTAATTGTGAGCAATAAACATACTCATGAGTTTCTGTTGCTAGTGTCTGATTTCCATTGCTTTCGAAGCTGTGTGGTGAAGGGGGTTCCAAGAAGGACTGTACTAGCCCAAAGGTGAGGCTCTGCAGAGGGGAGTCAGGAAGGCGGGAGAGGTGGTCGGAGAGAGGAGAGGCCGGGGCGGGTGCGGGGTGTCAGAAAGCAGCTGCCGTGCTGCTCTCTGTCTGACCGTCCTTCTGTGCGCCTGCGACTGCTGATGTCTCAGTGCACTGAGCCGCATCGTAGCTGTCAGGGGACCAAGTTCTGTGGCTTCGAAGGACAAGGAGACAACGGGACTCCCAGCTGCATCTGTGGGCATTAAGACTAGAGCAGTGGGGGTTAGGTCAGCACCCTCCCTGTGATGTCATGTGTGTGTGTGTGTGTGTGTGTGTGTGTGTGTGTGTAGTGTGCGAGCAGACACAGACCTGCTGCACCTGTGGGAGCTGGAGATGAGGGGCTGGAGTTGCTGAGTGAGGGGTGGGGGGCACAGCTCACCTGGGCGGTCTTCTCGCCACCCGCTGTGCCATTTCCTGACACCCAGCAGGGGCTCAGCACAAGCTTCTTCAGTCCCATTGAATAAATGCAAGAAAATTCCAGGGATTGGATAAATGGATGTAAGGCACAGCAGGTTGAGGTGAAGTCTGGTTCTTGGAGATGGACCAAGTCCCCAGACTGAGCTCTGCCTCTTTGAAAACAAGGTCCCTGTGGTCACTTAGGTTTGGAAAGCGGGGCCTTTCCTGTCGGTCCTTCGGGGAACCACAGTGTGTGTTAGCGTATTCAGTGTTTCAGAGAAGTTCCCAAATTAAAATAATGTTTAAGCTTTTAGGTCAACTCGCATTTCCTTTCCCAGGAATGATTTTCCTTCTAGGATCCCCACGAAACACACTGTAGGCTTGCCGGTGTGCAGTGTCCAAGGACTGCCTTCCTCCCGGCATGGGAAGAAGGTGGTATTGTGGGGCAGGAGAGCACGATGTGGTTTGGTGGGTTCCCCGGGCGGGTCCTCACCCAGTGGATGGATGCTCCACTGCGGGCAGCCCTGGTCTGGGTGGGGGTCCGTGTCACAGTGGCCCACAGGCCCGGAGAACCGTGTGTTTGTCTTAGTTCTGTGTGGCTGTGCTGGGTGAGCTCTGGTGCGTGCTGGGGTTACTGGTTTCCTTGCGAGAGGAGGGGGTGATGCTTGCTTATACCGATGCCCTTAGGACTCCCCAGTCCATTCATGGAGGAGGGCCTGGCCTTAGGATAAGACTATTTGATTATGGTGTTGGCTTTTGTAATAATCCGCACTTCTTCACTCACGTTTCGAGAAACTGGCTATAACCTTGTGGGCGAGCCCGACCATGTCACAATGTTATTTCTTATGCTTGTGTCATCGCCTTGTCTTCATTTTAGTATCGCTGTAAAGATACAATGTTACAAAATGTAACATCCCAAGTAATCAGTTTATGAATTTAGAGTCAAGCCTGGACCGGTGAGGGGAACCTCCAGAATCGGGCATCCTCCAAACCCCAGGGGATAGTTTTAGGGCTAGTGCCCCTGAGCAGTCGATGGTACCCATGGTCAGCAGAAGGCGGGAGCATCGGCGAGGGGCAAACTCACACTGGCGGCTGCTCTTTTTACCACAGCAACATGCCTGCACGTCGCTGAGCTCCCATCGCTTTTGATGAACAGAGCGGGGCTGTCCTCTGCTCCTGCCAGGCGAATGGAATGTCCGCTTTTTGAGGTGAAGAGCAAGACTCCCACTGTGTCGCCTTCAATCTTTCCTGTGCTCCAAGCCTAGAAACTTCCCTGTTCTTGAAAGTCAGTTGGAAAATCTCTTGCTGCTGTGAAGAGAGCGGAGGTTGCGGGAGTCGGAACGTGGGGCAGGGAGTGTCAGAAACTCAGTGGCCAGGGGCTGTGGCTGCTTTGAGCATTGCTCTCCCTGACCGACCAAGATGACTGTTAATTTTGCGTTTTGACCTGTGCTCTGATTCCTAAAATGCTCCCATTTTTTGTGGACTGTCTTCCCGTCGTTTTCTTTGTGATTCACTCCCAAAGATTGATACCTACTTCCAGCGACACATGCCAGTGTTTCTAACCTCCACCTTCTGTCTCTCGGTTTTCTCCCAGTGGAGGCAGACATATGTAATCCGTGTCTGTACGTTCTCTTCCTCCTGCCGTGGTGGATGGCACCTTCTTACATCCAGGGTTGCTGGTCCTGGAAGCTCATCCTTGAGCTTTTCTCAACTTGGCATCGAGACCACAGAATTTCGTTGATGTCCATCTTTGGCTCCTGAGAGAAATGACATCGAGGTGCCAAGTCAGACATGCTCTTCTCACTTAACTCTGACCTTGCTTACATGTGTCATCTCTGCTAAAGCTTCAACGTCACTGAACCCTCAACCAAGCGGCTCCTGACCAAGATGGAAGGACAGCATGTGGGAAACAGAACGGGAGGGGCAGGGAGGGACGCGCTGGATGTTATGAAGGATTATGCTGGGGGCCGTCTATCTGGACCTGGGTTATAGTTCTCTTTACTCACATTTCCTTTTTTTCTATGCTACATTGTCTCCTTTTGAGTTTTTGTTTCTAAGATATTACAATTTGTCTTCAATGTTTTTTGTTTTCCTTTGGCTTAACAGCACATGCTATGTCCCCTGCCAACATTTCTGTCACAGGTCTCCAGTGAGGGTTTAAATTTTCCATCAGCTTCGATTTTCTGGGAGAGACGGGTTTTACACCAGCTTCCTTTCGGAGTCCTGAGTTATGGACCCCCGTGTTCAGGAAATGCTTCTTCACAGTCTGCACAAACCCGGCACCCAGATATTGAAACAGTGATGTTGAAGTTCTACTTGATTTAGAGTACACATTTTTCACAAAAGCCATGTCTCATGCCAGCTTTAAGTTACGTTTATTTTTGTAAACTCTCTAAAAGGACAGAAAAGTGCCTAGAATGTGGGCTCTGTTTAGTTCAGGACTCTGACCTTCGATTTTTTTTTCCAGGGGGAGGGTGCGGGGACCAGTTCTGTCCTCCTAGAGTACCGTCAGCCTGTCTCTCCCCGACTGGGGCTAGGCAGGTCCCGTCCAAGCTCAGGAAGTGTGGACCGACTGAAATGACGAGGACTGGGTCCGGTTCTCAGCTCTACTGAATCGCAGTCATTTTCAGAGCCCCCAGGAGCGGTGCGCGGGGAAGGCGCCTGCACTTAGATCTCCCGTGGCTGCCAGAGCACTGCCCCTGAACTTGAATTCATTTCACTCTAGAGAAAGAGCTAAGAATGAGACAGTAACGGAAGTAAAATCAAAACAATCTGGACTGATTAGGAGAAGGTCAGTCCAAATTTGTGTCCTCTCTGCATTGTTTCATTAGAAAGGACGTAAGGGAGCTTTGAAGTTTGGCACTTTTGGGAGCACGGAGCCACTGGGACTCAGCTAACAACGGTCCCGCGGTGCTCACTTTAATGAACCCAGTAGAAAGCGTAATCCGTCCTGTATCTGTTAGGATGCTTCTAGCTGGACCGAAGAGAAACCTACAGAGAAGCGGCTTACACATAAGGCACGCGTGTCAGGCCATGTGACACGAGTCTGGAGGCCTCCCATGTAATGGGAACTTGCAGGGTCGGCCGGCTCAGCAGCTCAGTGGAGCCACCGGGACCCGGTTCCTGGCACCGCCCTGCCCACCTCCCCCTGCACACTGGCTTCTGGCCTCAGGCTTCTTTCCTCATGGTCTCAAGATGTTTGGCTCTGCTCTGGGTGGCACGTCGAGACACATGAAAGCTGACGAGAAGAAGAGAGAGACTTGCTTTCCCCATGCCTTTCTCAAGAAGTGAGAGTCCTTCCCAGGGGCTCTCCCGAAATCGACCTCACGTGTCTGCTTCGTCCGTGTCAGGAGCTGGGAGAGGCAATGGGGCTTTGCTAGCACAGACCTGCCGGCATCTGCATCTGGTGTCTGGAAAGGGGCACAGGCCCTTCTGAATTGTGTGCCTGGCACCCGAGATAGGCTTGTTGTCTTAGCAAGGAACGAGGCGAGGACTGGGTAGGAGGTAGGCAGCTCTAGGGTCTGCGCACGAATCTCCCGTCTTCATGATGGGACTGCCCGTCCTCCAACCTTCGCCTGACTCTGGACGCTGTCCCCTCAGAGCCCCTCCAGAGTCTGGAGCCATCAGTTACTCGTTCCCCCTCTTCTGGGTAGGCTGACCCTCTCCCTTCACTCGCGTCCTCCTGGCTGGATGGTGCACAGGCCGGAACCAGCGGTTATAACCAGAACCATCCCTCCCTTGGCAAGTCCATCTTTCCCAATCCTTGGAGGGAGGGTCTCTCCTCTCCCCACTCTTGTCCATCCCGTCCCTCTCCTCGGCCCCTCCTGGCTTCTGTCTACAATGATGTGGAACAGCTGTCGACCTCATGCCCCCAACCCCCCCCCACTTCTCCGTTCTCACTGCACCTGGCCTTTCCCCTGCAGCCGCTGTGTTCGGCTGCTCCTTTTTCCTTCAAGACCCACCGGCTCCGCATTTTCCTTCCTTTCATCTCTCTGGCCACTCAACTCTATTCTTTTTTTCTGAAGAGTTTATTTAATTTTTTAAAAAATATTTTCATTTATTTATTTGAGAGAGAGTGAGAGCTAGAGAGAGAGAGAGAGTGAGCAAGAGCACACTCCCCGCTGAGCAGGGAGCCCAATGCAGGGCTCAACCCCAGGACCCTGAGATCAGAACCTGAGCCGAAGGCATACACTTCACCCACTGAGCCACCCAGGTGCCTGTAGAGAGTTTATTTTTTAAGTCATCTCTCCACCTAACATGGGGCTCAAACTCACAGCCTGGAGACCAAGAATCACGTGCTGTCCCAAGTGAGCCAGCTGGGAGCCTGTTCTCATTCTTCTCGGCAGACCTCCGGTCCTCCGCTTGGCACGGAATGCTGGAGGTCTACCCGGGTCAGGTCAGGCTAGTGATTGCTCTACATCTTCTCCCCAGACAGAACTCTCCATCACTATGGCGGCAGTCTCTCTGCAGGTCTCTTTTTTGGGGTCCAGACGTACACACAGACACACACAGGTAGACACACACATGCAACTATACACACTGCATCCAGACACACACACATCCAGAGAGACACACCCCAGGAGCTGACACCCCCTGCTAGATGTTCTGAGACACTAAGTCAGCACAGCAGGAATGCGCGACTGTCCTTCCATACCGTCCACACGCTGCGCTCTCCCTGTCTCAGTGGCTGTGTGACACGCGTCCATCCAGTCAGACAAAAAACAAACTCAGAGATGTTCCCGGGACTGACTGCATCAGCCCTTCTGCACCCAGACCACCTCAAAACCTGCAAGTTTTACCTCCTCTGAATGTGTCTGGAAGCGCCCATCCTCTCTGTCTCAGCACCATCCCTCCAGCCGTGGCTACCACATCCCTGGCTAGATTACCGTGACCGCTCGCAGGCTGACAACCCCCCCATGCCCCTCAGTCTCAGCGCGTCCTCCCGCAGGAAGACCACCACATGCCCGCCCTTTTGTCTGCAATATTCTTTCTTTAACCTCTTATATATTAAGGATTTCATCCCTCATATTTCAAGTTGTGGGCAGAGCAGAGGAAACGTTCCATGGTCTCCTGTGTTGTTAAGGCCCATGGCAGCCCATTTAGCTCCCTGAGTCCCTCTTACAAAGCATATCACAGTTGAGGTTTTATACTTAATTGTGTGACTTAATTAACGTTTGTCTCCCCGTGTGGCTGAGCTTCTCGGGGGCCACGCTGGTTTGCCTTCTCTGTCACCATCCTGGGTCAGGACTGCGGGGCCCCTCATTCTGTGTATGTTGCTGAATAAATGAACGAAGCAAGCGTTGGCATCGGCGACCCTGTGAGAGAATGTGCTTGTCATGTTTGTTTCTTCCTGCCATTGGGGCAGTCCCTACGTCACGGTTACTTTTCTGTGTGGTCCGCAGGACGGCAGTGCTCATGCAGGCTCTGAGTTTTCGGAACGTTTGGACAGCCGAGGTCCGGGCTAGGGGGACCATGTGGACCACACGTCTACCTAGCCCCAGACTCAGTCTTGCACCTTCCAGGGTCAGCTGGCAGGAGCTGTGGGTCCTTAGGTCTCCTGATGGGCACCCGCCATGGCCGTTTGCTGGGAGACTCCTCCTCCGCCCACTTGAACTCCGGTGCGGCTTCTCAGCCTTCACTGATGACGCGTGGGCGGCTGTCATGGGCCGCACGTCTGGGCAGAGGCGTTGACAGCCACACTGTCCCTCTGACTCTGAAGCCATGGAAACGCAAGGAGTTGACGTCTATCGGTCTGGCGTCCTGGGTGACGGATGAGCAGGGGACCCCCTCGCCAGCCCGCAGTGGACACGGGGCGCGTCTACCCTGACGGGCACAGAAATACGGTGATGTCGCTCTGAAGGACCCTTTCTTTCTTAGCCACAGGACCACGTGGCTTCCCCCTCGTGGAGAGTACCCAGGGCAGCAGTGAGACACAGCTCACTGCGTTTTGCTGACAAGTCACAAAACCTGGGACGTGATGCCCCTGGACGTGAGGCGGCCCGCCGTGTGAGGAGCGGGACCGCCCGGGCTGTGGCGGGCCGGGCTTGAACGCTGGGGAGGAGGGCTCTGACTGGGGCCCCAGCGGCACGCGGAGGACCACAGGCATCTGCTACCCACTGACAAGCGGCATCTGGAGGGATAATCCGCTCCCGTTTCCACGGAAGGGGCTGCTGGTGTTTTTCCTGAACGATGTCCCCGACAATTTCAGTCAATAGGTTAGCATTTCACAAGTGGGGCAAAGGTAAAAATGCAGGTCAGGGAAGGTGGAAAGGCCAAAGCCAGCCGCACTTCAGCTCCGTCCACAGAAGCAGTCCACAGAGCTCTGCTCTCCACCCCCTTTGCTCCTTTCCCGGGGTTTGACACCGCTCAACTGCCACTAAAGCCGCCGTGTGTTTTCTCTCCAGACACCCGCGGAGATAGTTAAGGAAGATGAAGAGATTCCTCATAGCTGCCCTGATTTTGAAAGCCACAAGGTGAGCTCAGTCCGCTTTTATTTTGTATCTGGTGCTGTGGGTGGAAGGCGCCTCCTTATCCTTTTAGCATGTTGGGCGGAGCTCTCGTTTGATGAAGAAGGAATCAGAGAGCCCAGTGCTTCCCAGAACACGGATCAGCATGGAGGTAGAAACCTAGCGTGCTTCCCAGACAGGCTGTCCCTTAGATCTGGTCTCTCGGGTGCCAGAAATCATGTGAGTAGTTTTAATGGCTCCTCTGCTGGTCCTAATGACCTCTTACTATGCTTCCAGTCACAGACTGAAAAACTGTTTTCCCAGCAACTTTCAAGGTGTATTTTTAGCGGGAGCGTCGGGAGGGGAATAGCGGCAGGTGTGTAGGTGTGTAGACGTCTGCCAACACCACAGACGTTCTGCTTTGGGGCCGCTGGTGTTGTGTAATAGCTGGTGTTGTCGGGGAAGCGGGCGCGGGGCGTGCTCCACGGATGGCAGCACGAGCCAGCCCCGCGGACCCGGGCTGCGTGGTGTCTGCGTCTGCTCCGTCCTCCCCCAGATGCTGAGCTGTGCCTTCCAAGCAGGAAGCACCTTCCTGGGGTGCATAACCTCTGACCTGAGGTGACAAGTCTATCTGAAGTATGTGTACTGGGAAAACATAATTTTTTTATTTGCAGAATATTTGGCAATTCAAGCTAATTAACATATCCACCACAGATAGTTATAATTTCCTTTTTTGGGGGGGGGACAGATGCGCACGAGCAGGGGGACGGGCAGAGGGAGAGGGAGAACCAGGCTCCCCGCTGACCAGGACCCTGAGATCATGACCTGAGCTGAAATCAGGAATCAGACGCTCACCAGACGGAACCGTCCAGGCACCCCTCTTGTTTTAAGCTGTTTGGCCCCAGGCAGGAGGCTGTGTGATAAGTGTGGGGTATCAAGTGTGAGTCTCTTCTAATGCTGAAGCCTCCCGAACTATAAGGAAACTTGGGGATGCAGCAGCCTTGTGAGCCATTCCTTTTCCACTCGTAGACGTGCTGCCCATTTAGAAACAGGGGGAAGCGAGCCCGGAGTGTGGGTGGAAGGGGTTGGGGCTGCGCCGAGCTGTTGTCTGCTTCTTGTCCATCTTGGGAAGGGTGCTTGGGGGGAAGGAAGTTTGTTCGGGTTTCTCACCACCGGTGCGGGTTATGACGTAAGCCAGACGGTCGCAGGGAATGCACTTCAAACAATTCTCTTTCCCTTCCTCCTGTTCTTTTGATTTGGAAGTGGTTTTCCGTGAATGCACACGTGACTGGGAGGACCTGGAGATGAGGAGGAAAGAGGATATTTTGTTGCCATGGTGTCGGAGTGAGAGCGTGTTCTGAGCGTCCATCCTGGAGCACGGGGACAGTGACACAAGGGCTCCTGCCTGCGCGGGGGGGGGGGGGGGGGGGGCGGAGAGGGACACTCGTGGGCTCAGGCATGCAGTAACCTATGGCCGTATTTCTGCAGGAAGAGGGCACAGGCGTCGTGATGACAGTGACTTTGTGTGGCAGCCAGAGTCCCTGGTGTGGTCTGGCCACTGAAGTTTGTCATGGTGCCTTATTGACTCGCTGTGTGAATCTGCTGGGGCCTCTGGGAGTTTCCGTGTGTATTAGTGACTTGGCATCGAATGTTAGAGTGAATCAAAGTGTCTTTCTTAATGCATTATCGGAATAATCACAAGCCCAACCCTCTGGTCTTGCCACCTCAGCTTCTGGGGAAAGATGGTGACACGGAGCAGCGGAGGCCCCATTCTCTTGTCCAGGCATTGATGCCGTGCGGTGGGCCGGGAGTGCTGGGGAGAGCAGCCTCCCTGTTTGCTGAGCGTTTGCTCTGCTGGGCGCTGCGCTCGTCCCTGCTGCTGGGGCCTGCCTCGCCGCACACGCACACTTCAGCAGGCGTCAGCACCCAGCTTTGTAGACCCAGAAGCAAGGAGATGGGTGAGAACGTGCGTCACCTGCCCCCACCCTGTAGTTAGGAAGTAGGGGAGCTTGGATTTGAATTCGGTTGTGAATGATCGAGGCTGTGTTTCCTCCTGTGTAGTGAACCATATGCTAGTTGTGCCTAATTTCTCAGCAGATTTGTTTCCCGTGCCGGGCTCCATGGTCTGTTCCCAGCGATGGCAGGTGTCGCGGCAGGTGTCGCACTACTCACGGCCAGAAGAGCCTCCCTGCTCTGACGTCCCCACAGCGCCATCTTTGCTTCCCCCGTGATCCTAACAGGACTTCCCTGTGTCTTTTCCTTATTGGCATGAAACGCCTCATGGAGTTGAAGGGTTTTGGCCCTGAAATCTAGCCCATGTTTTTGAGGGATCGGAAGGAGAGCAAGCGTGTTATGTGCACTGTAACAGCTCATAGTAATAGCAAAGAAACGACATCTAGTGAACGTTTCCTGGCCGAGAGGCCAGTTGTCCCTCCTGCGCCTGCTGTGGGTTCCTTGGGTGGGGGTGAGCGTGAGGCTTGGTGTCACGTGTCCTTCACTGTGTCCAGGACCGTGCCTTGACGCAGTAGGGGGTCTCATGACCATTTGCGGATTTGCTCTGAGCTCCTGTGGCTACAGTGCTTAAACTTAAATCTGTCATCCTGGGGTAAAATGAAAGTGACCTTGCAAAGTTGTAAGACAGCGTATCATTGTGCACATTATTTTTAAAATATAGATTTCTGTTGTTTGATCATAAGAGTTTCTGTTATCTAAATTTTTTTGTAGTAAAATATGTGTATGTAAAAAACATAGCACTTGCCATTTTGACCATTTTTAAGAGTACCATTCAGTGGTATGAAGGCCCTCTGCAGTGGCGTGCGGCTGTCAGCACCGTCTGTGTGCAAACACCATATCGTCCTGAGCAGAATCTCGGGGTGTATTGAGCACGGGGTCCTCATTGCTACCTCCCCCAGCCCCTCTCTGCGTCCATGAGGAAGGTCTGGGGCGGGAGGAACTCTGTCTGTGTCGGCGTCAGGTCAGACGCGGCTCTCTTCCGGCCCAGAGAGTGTGGACAAGGGTTTGTTTGCTCATGACGCACGTTTCTGGCCCAGACGGGGATGACATCAGGAGCGGAAGTAGAACTAGAGCCAGGCTTTCATCGGACACCTCTTCATCCTCAGAACGCCTTACATGCGTCATTTCTGCAGATGATCCCTGACACGTCGGTAATACTGCCACCTTAAAGAGCGACACCAACATTAACGCATCTGAAGGGCCCAGACAAGTGAACTAATCAAGACGGAGTGTGTACTTTCTAGCCAGGTGCTCACGGCACACTGTTGTCGTTGAACTGGAGGCTTGAGAACCGTCCGAGGGGAAGAGCCCACCAACACACACATTAGTCACACGAAGCAGAAACAAGGGAGGCATCTTTGGCAGCTGATGCGCAGTCGATGCTCTGGGGTCGTGGGTGCAGGGAAGAGGGAAGCGGGACCTGCGCGCGGGTCTGAAGGCAGGGGCGGGGCCCTCAGGTGAACATCCCTGCGGCAGCCGAGAATATGGTGTGTCCTGTTCTGCAGCAGGTACTTACTGAGAAGGGCGTGAGAAGGACTCGGGAGAGGAGAGGTGTAGCCTGATGAACCGGGTGGGGAAAGGGGGGAGCGAGGCAGGTCGGAGCCGGAGAGGAAGCCCTGCAGGGTCTGCACGACAACCAGGAAAGTGAGGGGAGGACAGGTGTGTTTCACACGGTCCTTCTTGCAGATAGTTGATTACTGTATTTTTTTAATAATAGGAAAAAGAAGATGAAAGTCCTTGTGAAGATAGTGACAGGAAGGTTTGTATCAACAAATTCTGTAATTCTTGTGTTTTGTGTTCTGAAGACAGACCCAACTGGAGAATCAGTGGATTCCAAAATCTTGCCAGGCGCTTTTTCAGGAATATGACCTCGACTTTGCCGTCATGCACCGGTAGCTCTGCTCCCACAGAGAGGAAGCAAACTCAGAGGAAAGGAAACACGGTTAAGACATTTCAGATAGGTGGGCAGATCCACCTGAAGGGCAGATAGGAAGAAAGCAGGAGGGCCAAGCCTCCCCTCGAGTCGTGTGTTAGGGAGCACCCTCCAGAAGCCAGCCACAAGCAGGCACCTGCAGATGCTCACTTGGGCTTCCGGGAAGCCCTAAAACTTGCACCTTTGGGCCCTGACCCTTGGGCTGAGGATGGATGTGTCAACGCGTGGGGCCACAGGAGGAACACAGGTTCCCCAGAGCCATGACACTCGTAGCCCCCCAGGAAGGTATGGCTCTGTCTGGATGGTTGGCCCCACGTGGCAGGCAGGGACACGTTCATCTCCACGGTCCTGTCCTCCTGGCAGTATCTCTGTCCCTTGCAGAATCAAAGTCTCACTATTGGGGCACCTGGGGAGGGGTGGCTCAGTACATTAAACTTCTGACTCTTGATCTCAGCTCAGGTCTTGATCTCAGGTTGTGAGTTCAAACCCCATGCTGGGCTCCATGCTGGGAGCAGAGCCTACTTAAAAAAAAAAAAAAAAGGTCTCACTGTTATTTGTTGGATGATTAAGTGACCGTGATGATTTTTTCAGAGTATGCAAGACTTTATTTACTTATTCCTTAGTTCATGTAGACTCCTCGTTACTCCATGGAAAACTTGGGCCAGAAATGCTAGTATTTGGGAAGGTTACTTAATCAAAACCAGCATGGAAAACCAGCTGGGATTTGACATGAGATCAACCTGCAGTCAATGCTCCATCCACCACTTCCCCCACGTGACCCTCAGGACAATGCTGTAGAGAATCAGAGTTCAGTTCTTCCTGTGAAGTCTGATGGTTTATTTATCGCAAAATCAACTTTCAGGATAGAGATAAAATCTACGAAATGTGCTCAATGTTATGATTTTTATTTATGCTCTCCGAGATAACTGAATTGTAAAAGAATCCTCACAGCACCTGAGGTGGGGTGCACACATGAGCTACAGAACCATCTACAAATACACATGTCACGTGCAGATGTGTGCTAGGCCACGTGGAAGCAGACTCGCCTGTCTCTGGCAGATGTGCACGCAGTCAGGCAGAAACGGATGCACCTGTCTCTGGCAGATGTGCACACAGCCATGTAGAAGCAGACGCACCTGTCTCTGGCAGATGTGCATGCAGTCAGGCAGAAACGGATGCACCTGCGGCATGCAGATGGGCACGTGGCCACATGTAAGCACTGTATTCCTGTCCTATTTCTCCTGTAAACTTGCGAAGTGCCCCTCAGTAAGTTTACTTCTCTGCACTTCATTAACCCAGTCAACACTTTTTTACTTATTTATAGGTTTATGTACCTCAAAAAAACTGATCGAGAAAATGGGTTTGCAAGTTCTTGAAAAGTGCAACATATCTGTGTTTAAAACAGCATTTGCAGTATTTTAAAAAAAGGTTTTATTTATTTATTTGACAGAAAGAGATCACAAGTAGGCAGAGAGGCAGGCAGAGAGAGAGGAGGAAGCAGGCTCCCCGCTGAGCAGAGAGCCCGATGTGGGGCTCAATCCCAGGACCCCGGGATCATCACCTGAGCCGAAGGCAGAGGCTTAACCCACTGAGCCATCCAGGCGCCCCTGTTTGCAGTATTTTAATGAAAGTGTTTTTCAGTTGGAAATCAGACACTTGGCCGTTCCCACTTGTATTTCTCTCATTAAAATCAGTGTCATCAATTTTCTTATCTTTAATTCCATCCCCTGGAATGCTCAGCAACCATCTCGTCTGCACTTTGCTGGGAAAGCAACCATGGGTGTTCGGGGAGATGTCCCCCTGAGCTCAGACAACATTCTCTCAGACTTTAGTGTCAAGTAACTCTTTGAAAAATATATCGTTTGTTTGGCGTATGTGTTCCTTGCTCTCAGTCTGACCGTGCTGGTAAAGAGGATGGAGTGAAGAGGGCAAACTCCGGACACAAGTAAGCTGTGTCTGGGGTGCAGTTTCCTGCCCTGAGCCTCAGGTTCCTTATGTGCAAAATTGGGATGACTTCCAACCTGTGAAGTCCATGTAAAGATTAGAAATAGCCATGAAGTGTCTTCTCCCGTGGGTAAGGAGTAAGTTATAGGGGTAGTTATTCTCCCCTCTAACTGTGATTCCTACTGAGGTTAAAGCCTTTAGAAGGAGGCATTCTGTTTTATTTATATTTTGACTTTTCTTTCTTCTTTTAAAAAATATTTTTTTTGAGAGAGAGAGATTGAGAAAGAGAGAGAGAGAAGGAAGAAAAGAGGAAGAACAAGAATCTCAAGCAGACTTTACAACTAGTGTGAAGCCCGACCCAGGGCTGATCCCACAACTCTGAGATTATGACCTGAGCTGATATCAAGAGCCAGACATTTAACTGATTGAGCCACTGGCTGCCCCTATATTTTCATTTTTCTTACCACCAGGGATACACAGTGCCTTACTCATTGTTGGCATTAATTATTTTGAAAAATTGAATTTTCTTCTATGATGTCCCATGTTTAAAAATCAAGGCTACTTTATCAAATTATAAAAATCATGTTTGTTATAGAATTATTAATACAGATAAAAACAGTAAAAACATTGAATTCTTCTACTTAGAATCTATTTCCACTTTTGTGTGTATTCTTAAGGGCTATTTTCCATTAACTTTTTTACATCGTGTCTTAAAGGGATCATGACTTTGCTGATAATAAAAAAAATTATTTTAATTAATACTACAAATCAATATTTGGGGTATTTTCAGTATTTTAGGGTTTTTCTTTGTCAAAATGTTGATTTTACTTATTAGAAATAGATTTGGGGGGCGCCTGGGTGGCTCAGTGGTTAAAGCCTCTGCCTTCGGCTCAGGTCGTGATCCCGGGGTCCTGGGATCGAGCCTCACATCGGGCTCTCTGCTCAGCAGGGAGCCTGCCTCCTCCTCCTCTCTCTCTGCCTGCCTCTCTGCCTACTTGTGATCTGTCTGTCAAATAAATAAAAATCTTAAAAAAAAAAAAAAAGAAATAGATTTGGGGACGCCTGAGTGGCTCAGTTGGTTGAGCCGCTGCCTTTGGCTCAGGTCATGATCCCAGCGTCCTAGGATCGAGTCCCACATTGGGCTCCTTGTTCTGTGGGGAGCCTGCTTCTCCCTCTGCCTCTGCCTGCCACTCTGTCTGCCTGTGCTCGCTCTCTCTCTCTCTGACAAATAAATAAATAAAATCTTAAAAAAAAAAAAGAAATAGATTTGAACATTTTTGATAAGAGATGTCACTCACATTAAGAAAACCCCAAACAACCAACAAGACAACATATGAATTGTGCTTATGTGGGCTTCCCCTAGAGCTATGTTACAGGTTGCCTTTTGAGTATTGTCTGTTTTGAACCTTGGATCTCATGCCAGGATCAAAAAAGACAATTTCATTTCTCTTTTACTGGAATAAATGTTCCATTTGATTTCTCATTTGGTATCTTTTATTATTGGGGTGAAAACTTGAGAGGCTTAAGAAAACAGAAGGAATAATTTACCTGGCGATACATTTAAAAATGCAGAATAAAACAAACCATGAAACCTGATGTTGAATTATTCCATCCTGCATTAGACTGATAGTAAGTCTCTGAAAGTCACCAAAGAACATTGGGAATGCTGTAGGGGGCATTTCGGTGGCTTTGTTTAGGGTATTTGTTTCGGTAGAGCATTTTAGGGTATCACACGGACATACGGGTCCCCTATATTTAGAGGCATTGAGACAGGTTGCTATAGTGACAAGTTCTAGGTGCAGAATGTGTAAGATGATGAAATGATGACTGTAACATTTTTTTCCTCAAGAACTTCAAATATCAAGCATAAAGTGATTAAAAATAAGTGTGTAATAACAAGTAAGATTTTGAGCATATGTACTCATCGGTATATAAAATGGTCTCTCATCTTTTTGAGGGGCACTCTGTGTGTTTCATGACCATGTGATGTGTGATGAGATTGAGCCAGGGTCCCTCCAAATGGGTGGTCATGGCCACCGTGACCAACACCTCAGAACTGTTGAGGTTTCTGTGTTCAGTGCCGTCAGTGAGACAGGAAAATAGCAGATTGTGTCTGCCTTTGAGGCATTTATATTGTAGCTCATTGGAAAACAAGAAAAAATTTTATCACCTAACATAGGACTAGAACTTATGCCTGTTAGTTACTAAACTTATTCCTTGAGATACATGTAAACTTTTATGTGTATACATGTCACCTGCTCTAATAACATCTTGATGTCTATAAAAGGAAACATTTTGAATGTTAGGTGAACTTTGGGAATCTGCTCTACAGACTCCGACGTGGTGAAGCATCGAGAACCATTCTGTATGCAGGTTATTCGCTCTCGCTAGGATTAGAACACGTGACTAAGTGGCCCGGCTCCTGTCTTCTGCACAATGAGGTGCTGATGTGTTTTGACAAGTTCAGTGTTTGATCTTCCTCCCCAGGGAAGTGATGGTGATAGTGTGGGCAGTGAGAAGAAGTGGGGCCCAGGTGTGGGGAAGCAGCTGCAAATGGTCAGCAGATGGTCAGAGGACGCCTGTCTGTACAGGTGTGAGCTCTTCTGTGGGGAGCCGGTGCTGTGTCCCCCTGCAGCGGAGGGCTGGCCCCGGCTTCTTCTGAACGAGTGCTGTACTGTGTGGCACTGATTCTCACACTTAACCTCTGAGCTTACGTTTCTGGCCTGGTTTCCAGTCTCTCCCCAATGCTAAACTTCATCTGGTTCAGCAGGCAGCTCTTCCGAGACATGTCTGAACCTCTGTCTGGCCATAGTGTTCTCTACTTTTAGCGACTGTGCTGGCTATTGTAGTACGTCATTCCCTCAACTGTCCCCAGTTATTTTGTGTGTGCTTTCAGGTTTTCAGTAACTCCCTGTGCCACGCCTTCTGTTCACTTTTCCCTAATGAAGAGTCAGCCCCTTGGGTGGGGGTGTACATCCTGCTCAGAGCCTCCCTTCCTTACCCACCAAGGAGCACTGCTTGTTCAAAAAATTCCTCACCAAACAGTCCTGGGAATTTTAGGATGAGAATTTGGCAGGAGAGAGAGGTTTGGCCTTCTTCTAGCTTCCAGTCTTCGGTGTTTATGTTGTTGAAAAGTTGGAAATTTCAAATCACAATATGAATTTGGGTGAAGTCATAAGAAAATTAAAAAACAAAATAGAATGAAACAGTGGGTAATTTTGGTCCCATAATTATAGAACAGGAGTTAGGTATCATTGATACATGTGAGCTTATTTTCTTAAAAAGGAGAGTCATGTTCTATTTTGTTTTCTGGTTTTCTTGTCATTTTGACTCTACCCCAAATGCTACTGTGCTTAGACATTCATGGAGAATCAAGTCTCACAGGACAGGAGGTTTGGAAAGAAATGGGCAACTTCCCTTTGCAAGCTCCCCCACTCTTTGTGGTCACTGAGGCTGGAAACAGTGGTCCTCATGCCCGACAAGGTCAGATAAGAAAAGTGAGTACTTGATACATCACTAGCTATAAAACGAGTGACAAAACAGTGAGACCTTTTAAAAAATAATCAAAGTAATAGTTTATATCACCTGACATAAATCACAGTTAAATGATTTAACATATTTAATACATGCTAAGCTCAGAGCATGAGGCATCTTCCTTCGTGTTTAGCTACCGCTGGACACACTGTGTAAGCATCTTGTTTCGGTAAATGGGTGTGCGAACCTGGAACCATGATTCGCTCCCGTATGCTCGATCAGTCCGTCAGGAGAGGGTTTTCATTTAATTAACATTGTCAGAGATGCCAATGAAACCAGGGAGTTTTTGATCTAGCATTGTCTCTGACTCAGGGTTTTTTGTGACAGAATGAAAACGTCATTGATTCTTTCATTGATTTTTGAAATTCATTGCCTGCCCAGTATCTTTACCATTTTTTTCTTCTTTATTATCTTGATACCATTCTGTCACTACTGCTAAGTATTTTATTGCTTCCTTGAGAGATGAGGTTCATATCGATCAACACTGAAGTCACAAAAGCTAAGTGTAAGTCATCAATAATGCTAAGTGGGGTATGGTGAATTAACTATTAAGTAATGAAATTTTTAGAGAATTACATGGTTCTAGAGAAATAAGGCTTGGCTTCCTCTATGCATAGGAGATGCATTTGGATTTAAACAAAAAGAAATTTGCACTTTAAAACAGTGGAGATGATTTATCTTCAACTATATATATATTTTCACTAATAAAACATAGTGTATGGAATATGTGTTTTATAATAGGATGAACCATGAAGGGGGCTCCATTGAAACACTTCTGTTGAATTCATGCAATTTTAGAAATCCTGGGTAGGGACCTGGAGGGCGAGGTGTAAGGCTTCGTTCCATCTGGAGAAGCAGCACGTGAGCGAGAATCAGTGTCGTAGGAGGAATAAGCCTGGGCTATAGCTAACAACGCCGAATCGTTTACTCGAGAGCAGATCTTACCTGTTCTTACTATATGTGCAAAGCCAGTGTCTGTGTGAGATGGACGTGCTCATAACCTTGTCTGCAGTTCCCGCTGCACAGGGACACTCCTTAAACACCACGATGTCTTGCCACCTGAATACGTGGTTCTTACTTGTCCATCGTACCTCAGGGCAGCTAGGAAGAGACCAGCAGGTGCAGGCCACTTTTTTCTATTGCCTTCTGTCTGGGAAGCATCCACACTTTGCTCCCGCTCCCTGCAGGGCCTGCCTGTCCCTGACCCTCTCCCAGCCATGTGAGCAGCAGGCAGACTTCCTTTCAGCAGCTGCCTCCGGGGCAGGACTGCCCCTGGCTCCCTCCGGCTCCCAGCTGGTCCCGGTGTGTCTCGGGTGTGTCTGCTACCCTTGTCTACCCTTGTCACTGTGCAGGGAGGAAGGGAGGACGGAGATGCCCGGCTTGTCCTCAGCCCGCGCTGGGCTGCTCACGTAGTCATCTGTTTGCTCATTCAGCAGCTGTCTACATTGCTCTCTGTTACAGAAAATCGATTACTAGCAGACGGACAAAACTCTTCTTTGGACCCACCTGCTAGGACTTAGACAAGAACAGAACTAGGATTTTGTTGCGAGCAAACTCTTAATTAAAGGCATCAGCAGAGGAACCTCCTGTGGGCTGAGAGCAAAGAGTCGTATAGAACTTACAATGCATGAGCAGCAGAAACAGGACCCAAGAGAGGGTCTTTCCGCATTCCGTGAGGTGGTCTCCTCCACGGTGAGCCTAGCTCCAGAATGGGGGCCGCAAGACCCGTTTCTGTTCTCCGTGGGTGGTCCTCTTCTCACACTGCTGCTGGCCTCAGGCGGGCAGGGCTTTTGTTTTTGTTTGTTTTGTTTTTGTTTTTTAGATTTATTTACTTATTTTAGAGAGAGAGAGTCGGGTGGGTAAGGGCAGGGGGAGGGAGAGAGAAACAGACTCCCCACTGAGTGTGGAACCTGATGTGGGGCTCAGTCCCACAAGACATGCGGTCAGCCAAAACGGAGTCAGACGCTCACCCGACGGCGCCACCCAGACATTAAAAGATCACTGCATAGCACACGAACATCGCAGTCACAAAAGGAAAGCATTTTATTCAGGTTTACTTGCTTTTCCATGTGAGTTATAGAGATGCTGTCTATAACTTTTAAAATGTATGAATTATTCTTAATTATGAAAATATATGTGGTCAATTTAGAATGTTTTGTATGTTGCCAAGCAGTCTGGAGTTTAGGTTTGTGTAGCACAGGGCCATAAATATAATTTTTGGACACAGAAAGTAGCGTTTTAAATTCTCATTTCTGGGAAAGTTTAATGAGAGACCTTTACTGGCTGTCTACACCACACTCCGGGAAGTCACTTTCAGGTGAATTTATTACTTAGTTACCCCAACTAATAGCCATATTTTGGAGGAAAAATATCTTCTCCCATGAGTAGGTTAGAGAAAAGAAAATCAAAAAGAGGAAGAGGAAGGGAGCGGGAAGGTTCATGTGCCCTTTGAACGGACAATGAGATTGTTCAGCCGCCTTTACTCTTGATTCCTCGTTCTCTTCTGTGAACCTGGACGCTTTTCCCCTGAGAAAGCAGAGAAGAGAAGTAGTCGGTACCTGTAACCTGTAGCCGTCCGTGAAGCCACGTGGTATCGAGCCAAGTTAAAGCATGTTTTTCCTTCGTCTTCGGGGTTTGTCTACATTGGGACTGAAGGAGGAGGACCCGTGGCAGAGCAAAAACTTTCTATAAATGAAATTCATACTTTTGCTTGGAAATAGAATGAGTATAGGGAAGATAGTTCTTTTTTTTTTTTTTTGAACTTGTGATAAGTCAAAAAACAAGTTTATACCTCACGTTGAAATGTCTTAAATAATGCATTTCACAAATTGGTAAAGATCACGGGCGCAGAGTGCATGTGAATTTCAGCAAACTGTACTGCTATTTGGGGTGGAGTGAAAGGCTCCTCCATACCCCTCGGTTCCATCCTCAGAATCAGAAGCCTGTGCGACTGTCAACCTACCTCGTCACTGTTGTCCAAACGTGTGTCACGAGGCCTGCACACTTGCCACTGACTGACAGGCCTCATCAGGATACTGGGTCTGCGGGATCTTAAAAGTGTGAACTGGGTTGTCTGGGTGGCTCAGCTGGTCGATCTCCTGGCTCTTGATTTTCGGCTCAGGTCATGATCTCAGCGTTGTGGGACTGAGCCCCATGTGGGGCTCTGTGCTCAGTGGGGGTCTGCTTGAGGTTCTCTCTCCCTCTGTTCTTCCCCGTGCTCATGTGTGCATGTGTACTCACTCTCTCTCTCTCTAATTAATAAATCTTAAAAAAGTCTGAGCCAGAAGCACCCCTAGAAATGAGTCTTCTCCAGTCCTTTCACGTTACTGAGGAGCAAATGGAAACGTCATCTCCTCTCTCAATACTGTGATTTTAGGAGATTTCCCTATTGCAACAGAACTGTCTGAAACCAATTCCAGATACCCAGTGAGGGCAGCCTCTGCGTTCAGAGCCTGTTGAGTTGCACAAGTCTCCGTGCAGTGTACAGAGACAGGAAGGT